>NC_051212.1:9950637-9998137 GCF_015220715.1 Pygocentrus nattereri
CTGGAGTGTTCCTTTTACTTGAAAAGTGGTTCTATATAGCACCCAAAAGGGTTCTTGTATTGCCGTCACCTCAAAAAGGTTCTATATAAAAGCCTCTGTAGCACATTCATCCACGTTTTCCATCAGTCTGAAGAACGCTGTTAGGATGCAAGGAACCCGTTAGTCAGGCAAAGGGTCCTTTGTGTGTTCATGGTTCTATGTAGAACCATTTTCTTCACTAAAGAACCCTTGGAGAACCGTCTTTTTAAGAGTGTAGCGTTCACGGAATGTAAGCCGCTTTAGCTTCTGTAGCTGCTAACCAGTCCACGTTACTCTCCGTTAGCTGCGTTAGCGCTTTCTGTGGGAATTCTTTCCTCTTTACTCTGAAGTCCTTGTGGTCAGTGACTCCAGGATCTCCTGGATCTTCTGTCTAATCCCTCAGTTATGCATGACTGTTTCAGAAGGAATCTCCCAGAAGCGCACTCTGTTACATACACACTCTCTCCCAGAAGTGCACTCTCTCCCAGAAGCGCACTCTCTCCCATACGCACACTCTCTCCCATACGCACACTCTCTCCCATACACGCACTCTCTCCCATATGCGCACTCTCCCAGAAGCACACTCTGTTACATACACACTCTCTCCCATACGCACACTCTCTCCCATATGCGCACTCTCTCCCATATGCGCACTCTCTCCCATATGCGCACTCTCTTCCAGAAGTGCACTCTCTCCCATATGCACTCTCTCCCAGAAGTGCACTCTGTTACATACGCACTCTCCCATACACGCACTCTCTCCCATACGCACACTCTCTCCCATACGCGCACTCTCTCCCATACGCGCACTCTGTTACATACACACTCTCTCTCCCATACGCACACTCTTTCCCATACGCACACTCTCTCCCATATGCACTCTCTCCCAGAAGCACACTCTGTTACATACACGCACTCTTTCCCGTACACACTCTCGCACATATGCACTCTTTCCCGTACACACTCTCGCACATGTGCACTCTTTCCCATGCACACTCTCTCCAAAATGCACTCTCTTCCATACGCACTCTTTCCCATACGCACTCTCCCTTAAAACCCAGAGGATCATCTGCGCTTCCTCAGAGAAACTGACAGAAAAATAAACACGAGTCCGCGCTCTTTCAGCTTTGCTACCAGGGCGTGAAAGTCCCTCAGCTTGCTTCCATCCCGAACCACAGAAAAGCTCTGCATTGGTAACGTGGCCTTCTCTTGTCGTTGTAGATGTTGCATTGTGTAAACGTGTAGCAGCAGCAACTTCGTGATCTTTTTCAGAATTATAATTTCTCATAATTTCCTCCCACAGTGGTATTTAGCTGATTAAACCCACCGTTTTTGTAATCTAGCTCAACTGTGATTGAGGTTTCGTGGGGGAATTCGCCAGGCACTGCTGCTCGGTGCAGGAGCCAGACCGAATGCAGAAAGCAGTGGTGCGTTTTCTCGCTGACAGAAGCAGGCAGGCTGAACCGAAAGGCCTTTTCAGCAGAGAAATAAACCAGAGCTCCTTCAACTAACTCTCACGCTCTCAATTATTTATTCGTATTGCTTTTTAACTTGGAAGTGTTTTCTTTTTCCCCCAGACTACATCGTCGGCTGAGCAGCAGCAGTGCTCTAAACTACAAATGTACACTTTTATTTTTGGGTGTTGACTTTTGCAGCTTTTTCCCACGGATGCTCGTAACTTGTCTATGAAGTTGTCAATTAACGAATGCGTCGTCTTCTCAGGAGTGCCGCCAGCCATTACATTGAGGTTTGTTGGAGATGTAGCAATACCGCTTTTTCCCCTTCCGATACTGATACCTGATCCTTTAGTATCGGCTGATACTGAGTACTGATACCGATTCTAACCCTATCTAACTTATCTATCTAATTAAAATATTTTATGTAGGTAAAATCTGTTCTGCATCACAAACACACTGAGCTTGGCTAGATGGCGGTTACTTGCTGGATTATATTCATTAGATCTGATCTAGGACCACACATGAAAGGCTGCGTTCACATTACCAGCCTGAAGTGGCACAAATCTGATTTTTTTGCCCTAATGTGGCTCAGATCTGGTGTTTTCAGAGCGGTGTGAACGCGCAAATCTGATCTTTTCAAATCCAAACTGAGCCACTTTCATATGTGGTCCTAGATCAGATACGTATCCGATTCGTGGCCATGAGGCCTTAATGTGACGCTCAGATCAGAATTCGTGGATTTTTTTTTAAAACCCCGCTGCGTGTGCTCCAAGTTAAACTTGGAAAACGGTGGAATAATGAAGCTGAGAGCTGTGAGTGAATCATCTTCTCAGCAAAGGTCGTTCTGCTCGTTACTTTGTTTGCTGCACGTGATTCATTCACGTGACCTTACCGAGTAGGATTTGTTCATGTGGGGCATTTCAGGACGCAGGTTCATTCACATTAATGACAGATTTGAATCACTTGCCTAAGGAAGTGTGAACCATCGTGTCGGAGAGATCGGATTTGTAGCCAAAGTGGCTTAGATTGGATTTAAAAAGGTCAGATTTGCGTGTCCACACAGCCCCGAAAACATCAGATCTGAGTCAGATTAGGGCAAAAAAATTGGATTTGTGCCACTTTAGCCTGGTAATGTAGGCATAGGCGTCATCGTCCCCATCGCCGATACCGTTGCCGTGTTAAAATGCCAGTATTGGTGCTGATATAGACGCGGTGCCGGTATCGGCCCTGACGCAAACGCGGCGCCGGTATCGGCCCTGACGCAGACACGGCGCCGGTATCGGCCCTGACGCAGACGCGGCGCCGGTATCGGCCCTGACGCAGACGCGGCGCCGGTATCGGCCCTGACGCAGACGCGGCGCCGGTATCGGCCCTGACGCAGACGCGGCGCCGGTATCGGCCCTGACGCAGACGCGGCGCCGGTATCGGCGCAGCACTAATTAGAGATCGATTAAGTAAGGACTCATTTGCAGGTCATCCTTCCTTTTTGTCTGTACTGTAACCACATGTTCTTCATTACTGTACATGACAAGTTTGTTCTTCCGCTTCTCTGCTTACTTGCAGTGAAACATCTGTTTGCTGTCATTAGTCGTTTTAACTAAGTGGGTCAAGCGCTGCCCGGTCTTTCTGCACCGGAACCAAAGCCACTGCCTGCTGTTTTCCATTTCAGCCACATTCTGAAACATCAGTGGCATCTGTCGGTCCAAATGCACAAATCCTGAGGGTCCGGTGTCGTCGATTCCCCCTGGTTGCGGTAAACGCGTATAGCACTTGCTACGTCAGCAGGTCCCGTGGGGTTGGCGGAGCTGTGACTGCTCATAAGTGAGGTGTAATGGAAATGCTTCACGCTACAGTTGGAGTGTTTACTGGACAGCGGGGTGCTTGAGTATGTCGTTGGCATACAGCTCAGCTGGTCTGAATGGAGCTCGTCCGTGTGTACTGGAGCCAGGTTTTTAGCGAGGCCCTGATCATCTTTTCCAAACCTGTTGTCCACTGGGCACGTGGCCCTGCACAGCATATGGCCAGTCATGGGTCATGGGCATGTGTCTCCGAGGCAGAACCGATGAGTCCGCCGATGTTTTCAGTCCAATATTGGAGGCAGGGGCTCCTCAGAGCCGCGTGCTGTTGCCGTTCTTCTCCACGTTTGTCTGCTTGACAGACCGAGTCTTCCCAGGAAGCGGAGTGGGGAGGTGTAGAGGAATAGATTGACCCCGAAATGCTAATGTGGGTAGCTGTTAATGAGATCTAGCAGGGGACGGACTGCCGGGAGGAATTTACCCTTAATCTGGCTGACAGTCAGAGAAACGTAGTGGAGGAGTAACGACTGAAAAGGGCTAAAGTGGCTAGCTGTGTAAAGGGCTGGTGTAAGCGCTAAAGTGGCTAGCTGTGTAAAGGGCTGTGTAAGCGCTAAAGTGACTAGCTGTGTAAAGGGCTGTGTAAACGCTAAAGTGGCTAGCTGTGTAAAGGGCTGGTGTAAGCGCTAAAGTGGCTAGCTGTGTAAAGGGCTGTGTAAACGCTAAAGTGGCTAGCTGTGTAAAGGGCTGTGTAAACGCTAAAGTGGCTAGCTGTGTAAAGGGCTGTGTAAACGCTAAAGTGGCTAGCTGTGTAAAGGGCTGTGTAAACGCTAAAGTGGCTAGCTGTGTAAAGGGCTGTGTAAACGCTAAAGTGGCTAGCTGTGTAAAGGGCTGTGTAAACGCTAAAGTGGCTAGCTGTGTAAAGGGCTGTGTAAACGCTAAAGTGACTAGCTGTGTAAAGGGCTGTGTAAACGCTAAAGTGGCTAGCTGTGTAAAGGGCTGTGTAAACGCTAAAGTGGCTAGCTGTGTAAAGGGCTGTGTAAACGCTAAAGTGGCTAGCTGTGTAAAGGGCTGTGTAAACGCTAAAGTGGCTAGCTGTGTAAAGGGCTGTGTAAACGCTAAAGTGACTAGCTGTGTAAAGGGCTGGTGTAAACTCTAAAGTGACTAGCTGTGTAAAGGGCTGTGTAAACGCTAAAGTGGCTAGCTGTGTAAAGGGCTGTGTAAACGCTAAAGTGGCTAGCTGTGTAAAGGGCTGTGTAAACGCTAAAGTGGCTAGCTGTGTAAAGGGCTGTGTAAACGCTAAAGTGGCTAGCTGTGTAAAGGGCTGTGTAAACGCTAAAGTGACTAGCTGTGTAAAGGGCTGTGTAAACGCTAAAGTGACTAGCTGTGTAAAGGGCTGTGTAAACGCTAAAGTGACTAGCTGTGTAAAGGGCCGTGTAAGCGCTAAAGTGGCTAGCTGTGTAAAGGGCTGGTGTAAGCGCTAAAGTGACTAGCTGTGTAAAGGGCTGGTGTAAACGCTAAAGTGGCTAGCTGTGTAAAGGGCTGTGTAAACGCTAAAGTGGCTAGCTGTGTAAAGGGCTGTGTAAACGCTAAAGTGACTAGCTGTGTAAAGGGCCGTGTAAGCGCTAAAGTGACTAGCTGTGTAAAGGGCTGGTGTAAGCGCTAAAGTGACTAGCTGTGTAAAGGGCTGGTGTAAGCGCTAAAGTGACTAGCTGTGTAAAGGGCTGTGTAAACGCTAAAGTGGCTAGCTGTGTAAAGGGCTGTGTAAACGCTAAAGTGACTAGCTGTGTAAAGGGCCGTGTAAGCGCTAAAGTGGCTAGCTGTGTAAAGGGCTGGTGTAAGCGCTAAAGTGACTAGCTGTGTAAAGGGCTGGTGTAAGCGCTAAAGTGGCTAGCTGTGTAAAGGGCTGTGTAAACGCTAAAGTGGCTAGCTGTGTAAAGGGCTGTGTAAACGCTAAAGTGACTAGCTGTGTAAAGGGCTGTGTAAACGCTAAAGTGGCTAGCTGTGTAAAGGGCTGTGTAAACGCTAAAGTGGCTAGCTGTGTAAAGGGCTGTGTAAACGCTAAAGTGACTAGCTGTGTAAAGGGCTGTGTAAGCGCTAAAGTGGCTAGCTGTGTAAAGGGCTGGTGTAAGCGCTAAAGTGACTAGCTGTGTAAAGGGCTGTGTAAACGCTAAAGTGACTAGCTGTGTAAAGGGCCGTGTAAGCGCTAAAGTGGCTAGCTGTGTAAAGGGCTGGTGTAAGCGCTAAAGTGACTAGCTGTGTAAAGGGCTGGTGTAAGCGCTAAAGTGACTAGCTGTGTAAAGGGCTGGTGTAAGCGCTAAAGTGACTAGCTGTGTAAAGGGCTGGTGTAAGCGCTAAAGTGACTAGCTGTGTAAAGGGCTGTGTAAACGCTAAAGTGGCTAGCTGTGTAAAGGGCTGTGTAAACGCTAAAGTGACTAGCTGTGTAAAGGGCCGTGTAAGCGCTAAAGTGGCTAGCTGTGTAAAGGGCTGGTGTAAGCGCTAAAGTGACTAGCTGTGTAAAGGGCTGGTGTAAGCGCTAAAGTGGCTAGCTGTGTAAAGGGCTGTGTAAACGCTAAAGTGGCTAGCTGTGTAAAGGGCTGTGTAAACGCTAAAGTGACTAGCTGTGTAAAGGGCTGTGTAAACGCTAAAGTGGCTAGCTGTGTAAAGGGCTGTGTAAACGCTAAAGTGGCTAGCTGTGTAAAGGGCTGTGTAAACGCTAAAGTGACTAGCTGTGTAAAGGGCTGTGTAAACGCTAAAGTGACTAGCTGTGTAAAGGGCTGTGTAAACGCTAAAGTGACTAGCTGTGTAAAGGGCTGGTGTAAGCGCTAAAGTGACTAGCTGTGTAAAGGGCTGGTGTAAGCGCTAAAGTGGCTAGCTGTGTAAAGGGCTGGTGTAAGCGCTAAAGTGGCTAGCTGTGTAAAGGGCTGGTGTAAGCGCTAAAGTGGCTAGCTGTGTAAAGGGCTGTGTAAACGCTAAAGTGACTAGCTGTGTAAAGGGCTGTGTAAACGCTAAAGTGGCTAGCTGTGTAAAGGGCTGTGTAAGCGCTAAAGTGGCTAGCTGTGTAAAGGGCTGTGTAAACGCTAAAGTGGCTAGCTGTGTAAGGGCTGGTGTAAGCGCTAAAGTGGACTAGCTGTGTAAAGGGCTGTGTAAACGCTAAAGTGGCTAGCTGTGTAAAGGGCTGTGTAAACGCTAAAGTGGCTAGCTGTGTAAAGGGCTGTGTAAACGCTAAAGTGGCTAGCTGTGTAAAGGGCTGGTGTAAGCGCTAAAGTGACTAGCTGTGTAAAGGGCTGTGTAAACGCTAAAGTGACTAGCTGTGTAAAGGGCTGTGTAAACGCTAAAGTGGCTAGCTGTGTAAAGGGCTGTGTAAACGCTAAAGTGACTAGCTGTGTAAAGGGCTGTGTAAACGCTAAAGTGGCTAGCTGTGTAAAAGGGCTGTGTAAACGCTAAAGTGGCTAGCTGTGTAAAGGGCTGTGTAACGCTAAAGTGGCTAGCTGTGTAAAGGGCTGGTGTAAGCGCTAAAGTGGCTAGCTGTGTAAAGGGCTGTGTAAACGCTAAAGTGGCTAGCTGTGTAAAGGGCTGTGTAAACGCTAAAGTGGCTAGCTGTGTAAAGGGCTGGTGTAAGCGCTAAAGTGACTAGCTGTGTAAAGGGCTGTGTAAACGCTAAAGTGGCTAGCTGTGTAAAGGGCTGTGTAAACGCTAAAGTGGCTAGCTGTGTAAAGGGCTGGTGTAAGCGCTAAAGTGGCTAGCTGTGTAAAGGGCTGTGTAAACGCTAAAGTGGCTAGCTGTGTAAAGGGCTGGTGTAAGCGCTAAAGTGGCTAGCTGTGTAAAGGGCTGTGTAAACGCTAAAGTGGCTAGCTGTGTAAAGGGCTGTGTAAACGCTAAAGTGGCTAGCTGTGTAAAGGGCTGTGTAAACGCTAAAGTGGCTAGCTGTGTAAAGGGCTGGTGTAAGCGCTAAAGTGACTAGCTGTGTAAAGGGCTGTGTAAACGCTAAAGTGACTAGCTGTGTAAAGGGCTGTGTAAACGCTAAAGTGGCTAGCTGTGTAAAGGGCTGGTGTAAGCGCTAAAGTGACTAGCTGTGTAAAGGGCTGTGTAAACGCTAAAGTGGCTAGCTGTGTAAAGGGCTGTGTAAACGCTAAAGTGGCTAGCTGTGTAAAGGGCTGGTGTAAGCGCTAAAGTGGCTAGCTGTGTAAAGGGCCGTGTAAACGCTAAAGTGGCTAGCTGTGTAAAGGGCTGTGTAAACGCTAAAGTGGCTAGCTGTGTAAAGGGCTGGTGTAAGCGCTAAAGTGACTAGCTGTGTAAAGGGCTGTGTAAACGCTAAAGTGGCTAGCTGTGTAAAGGGCTGTGTAAACGCTAAAGTGGCTAGCTGTGTAAAGGGCTGGTGTAAGCGCTAAAGTGGCTAGCTGTGTAAAGGGCCGTGTAAACGCTAAAGTGGCTAGCTGTGTAAAGGGCTGTGTAAACGCTAAAGTGGCTAGCTGTGTAAAGGGCTGGTGTAAGCGCTAAAGTGGCTAGCTGTGTAAAGGGCTGTGTAAACGCTAAAGTGGCTAGCTGTGTAAAGGGCTGGTGTAAGCGCTAAAGTGGCTAGCTGTGTAAAGGGCTGTGTAAACGCTAAAGTGGCTAGCTGTGTAAAGGGCTGTGTAAACGCTAAAGTGGCTAGCTGTGTAAAGGGCTGTGTAAACACTAAAGTGGCTAGCTGTGTAAAGGGCTGGTGTAAGCGCTAAAGTGACTAGCTGTGTAAAGGGCTGTGTAAACGCTAAAGTGACTAGCTGTGTAAAGGGCTGTGTAAACGCTAAAGTGACTAGCTGTGTAAAGGGCTGTGTAAACGCTAAAGTGGCTAGCTGTGTAAAGGGCTGTGTAAACGCTAAAGTGGCTAGCTGTGTAAAGGGCTGGTGTAAGCGCTAAAGTGACTAGCTGTGTAAAGGGCTGTGTAAACGCTAAAGTGGCTAGCTGTGTAAAGGGCTGGTGTAAGCGCTAAAGTGACTAGCTGTGTAAAGGGCTGTGTAAACGCTAAAGTGGCTAGCTGTGTAAAGGGCTGTGTAAACGCTAAAGTGACTAGCTGTGTAAAGGGCTGGTGTAAGCGCTAAAGTGGCTAGCTGTGTAAAGGGCTGTGTAAACGCTAAAGTGACTAGCTGTGTAAAGGGCTGTGTAAACGCTAAAGTGGCTAGCTGTGTAAAGGGCTGTGTAAACGCTAAAGTGACTAGCTGTGTAAAGGGCTGTGTAAACGCTAAAGTGACTAGCTGTGTAAAGGGCTGTGTAAACGCTAAAGTGGCTAGCTGTGTAAAGGGCTGTGTAAACGCTAAAGTGGCTAGCTGTGTAAAGGGCTGGTGTAAGCGCTAAAGTGACTAGCTTGTAAAGGGCTGTGTAAACGCTAAAGTGACTAGCTGTGTAAAGGGCTGGTGTAAGCGCTAAAGTGGCTAGCTGTGTAAAGGGCTGGTGTAAGCGCTAAAGTGGCTAGCTGTGTAAAGGGCTGTGTAAACGCTAAAGTGACTAGCTGTGTAAAGGGCTGTGTAAACGCTAAAGTGGCTAGCTGTGTAAAGGGCTGGTGTAAACGCTAAAGTGGCTAGCTGTGTAAAGGGCTGTGTAAACGCTAAAGTGACTAGCTGTGTAAAGGGCTGTGTAAACGCTAAAGTGGCTAGCTGTGTAAAGGGCTGGTGTAAACGCTAAAGTGGCTAGCTGTGTAAAGGGCTGGTGTAAGCGCTAAAGTGACTAGCTGTGTAAAGGGCTGTGTAAACGCTAAAGTGGCTAGCTGTGTAAAGGGCTGTGTAAACGCTAAAGTGGCTAGCTGTGTAAAGGGCTGTGTAAACGCTAAAGTGACTAGCTGTGTAAAGGGCTGTGTAAACGCTAAAGTGGCTAGCTGTGTAAAGGGCTGTGTAAACGCTAAAGTGACTAGCTGTGTAAAGGGCTGTGTAAACGCTAAAGTGACTAGCTGTGTAAAGGGCTGGTGTAAGCGCTAAAGTGGCTAGCTGTGTAAAGGGCTGTGTAAACGCTAAAGTGGCTAGCTGTGTAAAGGGCTGTGTAAACGCTAAAGTGGCTAGCTGTGTAAAGGGCTGGTGTAAGCGCTAAAGTGACTAGCTGTGTAAAGGGCTGTGTAAACGCTAAAGTGGCTAGCTGTATAAAGGGCTGGTGTAAACGCTAAAGTGGCTAGCTGTGTAAAGGGCTGGTGTAAACTCTAAAGTGGCTAGCTGTGTAAAGGGCTGTGTAAACGCTAAAGTGGCTAGCTGTGTAAAGGGCTGTGTAAACGCTAAAGTGGCTAGCTGTGTAAAGGGCTGTGTAAACGCTAAAGTGACTAGCTGCGTAAAGGGCTGTGTAAACGCTAAAGTGGCTAGCTGCGTAAAGGGCTGTGTAAACGTTAAAGTGGATATTTCTCTCTTTCTATTTATCTCTCTTTCTCTCTCTGTCTCTTTCTTTCTTTCTTTCTCTCTCTCTTTGTCTCTATGTCTCTCTTTATCTCTGCCTCTCTCTCTTTATTTTTCTCTCTCTTCATCTCTTTCTTTATCTCTCCATCTCTGTCTTTCTTTATCTCTCTTCATCTCTCTCTATCTCTCTCTCTCTATCGCTCTCTATCTCTCTCTTTCATCTCTCTTTATCTCTCTCTCTTTTATCTCTTTCTTTATCTCTCTTTATCTCTCTATCGCTCTCTCTCTCTCTCTCTTTCTTCATCTCTCTCTCTCTTTCTTCATCTCTCTCTCTCTCTCTCTCTCTCTCTCTCTCTCTCTCTCTCTCTCTCTCTCTCTTAATCTCTCTCTCTCTCTCTCTCTTTCTTCATCTCTCTCTCTCTCTCTCTCTCTCTCTCTCTCTCCCTCTCTCCCTCTCTCTCTCTCTCCCTCTCTCTCCTCTCTCTCTCTCTCTCTCTCTCTCTCTCTCTCTCTCCCTCTCTCTCTCTCAGCACCACAGATGGGTCACATTTGTGAGCTCCAGCCTCCAGACGTTCACGTTTCACACCGTCATTTTGGCCCTATATATTTTGCACCTTCGCAAATGTGTCAGCTGTTGCCCGGGCAACAAACGCTCCGAGCCTGCTGTGCGTTTCTGACGATCTCTGAAGCGGCAGCGTTTGGCGCTTTTCTGCCTCATGTGTTCTGATACGGCGCTGAAAGGGCCCCCGCTGTTTTACGGCGGTCTCGCCGGTTGTGGAGCGCAGCCGGTTGGAGAGCTCGCTTTGCTGACGTCGATCACAGATCGCCCGTTTGGGCTCAGCGGAACCGAGCTGCCCTGCTCGTCCAGGCTGATAACCGCATCCCAGGACAGCCCGTTTACTGTCCGAATGCAGTCCTCTGACCCCGGCTGGAGTGCCTGAGTTAATAAACGAGTCATTTACTGGAAATGATGATAATTTGGCCTTTTTTTAACGTGGGGTGGGGCGGGGGTCAGGAGGGTGGAAGCATGGTCGGGGGGGTCATTTTTAATGTTCTGATCTGTGTATAATATGACTCAGTAAATGCTCTTTGAATGGACACGGTGTAGTCGCGCTGATTTATTTGTAGTGAAGTATTTGTTACAGCTGCAGGGCTGAAGGCCGCACAGAGAGGAGCGACGCATGATTACATGGGATTACATAAGAGAGGCTCTGCGCTCGCGTCTCGGTGTGCGCACGTGTGAGGCAGGCAGGCAGGTGAGGACGAAGAGCAATGCTAGCAAATGAAAGGATTTACAGCTGGGTCATGGGGCTGGCCCTTACAGTCAGGTCAGTTACACTGAGAAAGTATTCTCTCTTTTCCCCCTCTGGACTGTCTCGGGGTGGGTGGGTGGGTGGGTGTGTACCATGATATGTACCATGATGAATCTAATGCTACAACACCCTCAGGAGCCTCGCCACAGGCCCGTTACATATTTATATTTGTTTTATTTTTTCTTTATCTCTCTCCAGGGCACCGTTCTACGCTGGTGAATGAAAATGGTCTAAAACGATATCCCTGAGCAGAATTACTGTGGGTTTCAGTCTTACTATGATGCTGCTGATATCTCCAAAATGGTAACTTTACAGGAGAAGGAAAAAACCTACTTTACTTTTAATGTGAGTCAATGGAACCGGAGTTTTTTCCAAGCCATTTAAGGTCATTTCTTTCAGCTTATTCATCATAAAATTTACATACAATGTAAAGGGTAAGAGGTATTTTCAGATTATGTCAAAAACTGAAAACATAAAAAAAAATGGAGATATGAGGTGAGAGATTCTTCCGACAGCAGCGATGTACTGAAAATATTTAAAGGGCTCATATTGTAGGAAAATCTCTTAAAGAGAGGAGTTTTTCGTCCGTGTACATGCTGTTAACGTTGGAGTGCCTCCAGTCGCGTCCCAGTCCTTACAGTCCTCATGCAGACACTGAGCTGGAAAAACAGCTTCATTGTTTTTTGTGATGTCACAAAAACGTGCACATATACCTGCCGATTCACTCTGCAGCAGTTTAGCCCCGCCCACTCACACTGGAGTTTTAAGGAGTATGTCAGCTTGAACTACTTTTTGAATGAGGTAAACGGCAGCCAATCAGAGCGGAGCTCGTTTACATGCATCAGTCTTAAAGGCACAGCCTGAGGATAACGAGAGGTTGGAAAGTGGTCATCCAGAAATTAATTATGACTGTTTTTGATGTGTAACCCCGCACAGATGTCCTAAATTGACCACAAGGATAAAAAAAAAATAATAATAATTTTTTATATGTGATGTTGATGATGGTACTTTGGCCTCATAACACCCTGCATGACCATAAATGGATTTAAAATATACATTTTAAAGCTAAACGTTATTGCAGGACGTCTCAGACATCGCAGTGTATTCATAGTCATTTCGTGTAATAATATCTAATAGGCTTTGAGATGTATTAAAACCCTTCAGACGTCTGGTTCCTATCACCACCACTGTGAACCAGTCTGACTCGGTACGTTTCTCTGGAGCAGAGCATCTGAGCTGATTTGATCATCCAGAATTCCACTTTGAGATGATGATGATCGTACGTGTTTATCAGAATTATCACAGTGTGAAATGGTGTGGTTATCCATGAGTGCGTTTACATGCGCTCAATAATCCGATCATAATCGGGTTTCTGCATTTATCCGATTATTCAGATGTTCATGCCACACCCCGATCTAGAAATCCGATTAAGAAATCTGCCGAAGAGGCTGGATTTTAGCTCTGTGGTCAGATTTCTCAGTGTATGTGAACTCGTACTCTGATTTCTTTCGGAAGATCAGACGGTGGATGCCGCAGTACCATCTTCTGGATGATGTTGGTTCATGTTTTCAGGTAAAGTGGCAGAAGGTTTAGGTTTGAGTTTTATGTTATGGTTATGTCACGTCTTCTTCTGTGAGTTCACTGGCTGGTTTACTGAATCCGATTACTGTCTGAGTCATGTAGACCTGGACTTTCTCGTTATCTGATTACTCAAGGGCGTGTAAACGGTGATTGGATTACTGACAAAATCTGATTTTCTGCAGTTTATCAGATTATTAAGTACATGTAAACGCACTCATTGAGTTCTGTACTGCAGTATATCGTCAGATTGTCCTGTCTGCTTTCTCCCATATGTACCATTTCCTGTCCTGTCCCCGTTTCCCTGAGAAGGAACGAGAAGGAAAAGCATGGTGGTTGATGGTGGGTGCCAGACCTGCTGGTTTGAGGACTGTATGTCGAGGACTGCTGGGTTTTTTAGGCCCTACAGTGTCCCGTGTGTAACTGAAATAGCGCACCTCCAAAAATACATTCAGCCAAAGGCAGGGCGGCGGTGATAAACAGCTCATTAATGGAAGAGGTGAAAAGAGGCCTACATAGATTGTGAAAGTCTAGTGCGACATTAATAAATCATAAGAGTAATTCTTAAAAGAGATGGTTCTTCAAGGGTTCTTTAGTAAAGACAATGGTTCAATATAGAACCTTTTTGATAAGGGCTATATATAGCACCAAAAAGTGTTTGGTGCAATAGAAGAACCCTTTTTGGTGTTGTATACAACCCCTTTCAAATAGGTTCTATATAGAACCATCTACAACACAGTCTCCGTCAATGTGAGGAACCCTTTCACAATGCAAAGAACCCCTCTTTGAGTGTTCATGGTTCTATATTAGAACCGTTTTCTGTACTGAAAAGCCATCTTTTTTTTTTTTTTTAAAGAGTGTTCTGATTTCAGTTTTCGAAGACTGGCACCTTGAATGGTTAACAGAGGACTCAGGTACTCATCCACATCCCTAGTTCATTTTACTGCATTTGTAACCGTACAGAAATAAATCTTACGTTTATCTATAATGCTGATCCAGTTAGATCCCAGTTTCTACATTTTATAGTTGCTAATGTATCTGCATAGACAGACAGGCACACGAGGAATATTGGACATTGGCATCGGCCCACTTCTGATACCATTGTAGCTCTAGTGAACACGAAGAGAAAACACCAAGAGAAGAATAAATCGGAAAAAAATAAACATGATTTAAAAAATCTCGCAGAGCTCTGGATTGCTCAGCATCGTGCCCTCATGTGCCCTCCTCTCCCTGTGTAGAGGGGGGTTAGATTGTGGGGTGAGATGCTGCTGGTGACAGACAGGAAGCTTTTCTCACTGCTGTCACGACTGCAGAATTTTAAAGGCGGTCTCTGGCCAGCGCTGGGCT
This sequence comes from Pygocentrus nattereri, assembly GCF_015220715.1. Classification (NCBI taxonomy): domain Eukaryota; kingdom Metazoa; phylum Chordata; class Actinopteri; order Characiformes; family Serrasalmidae; genus Pygocentrus; species Pygocentrus nattereri. The sequence continues at coordinate 9,964,497 of NC_051212.1, forward strand.
TCACGCCACATTCAGCACTGATACAGAGCCAGTTCAGTGCTCTGTGAGTGTGTGCACTGCCCTGAAAAAGAGTGATGCAAGTGAGTTAAATCTTTATATAGCTCCTTGGTGGACTGTCCTTCATCAGGGCCATTTCCCAGAGTGCACGTACACCCAATGTCAGCACTGTTATTTGTTTTCATTTTTCTCGAAAAGCACAGCACAGCACCGCTGAGAAAATATCATATATCCTTTTTCACAGTTTTCCTGGTGTGTATGAATTGAATGGCGGTTCTGTCCTTGTGTGCGTTCTGTAGTTCTGCTGTTTCCTTCTGTCTTTCACTATAAGGTCAATGGGGGTGATATGCGTAAACTGTACCATACTGTGCCGAAGTCAGTGACCACCTCTCATTTATTTAATATCCAGCCGAAATGACCATCATGTGCAAGTTATTCACTTTTCAGTATAAGACGAAAAGCAAAAAAACACATTTAACAGGGAAATTACATAAAAGTAAGTGCATGTAATAGCATTTTGTTCAGTATTTAATGTGCCTCCATGCTTCCATTCTTTTCAGGAGACTCGCTTTCAGTTTTTCCAAAGAACTTTGCAGGGATGTTTTTCCACACCTCCAAAGTTCAGTCTTGGAGGTTGGTTGCACGTTTTTTCTCACCGTCCAAGTAATCCCACATTCAGTGATGCTGAAGTCTGGACTAGTGTATTCAGTCCATTGTTCTGAGAACACCAGCAGCTTCTTTGATGCGCAAAAGTTTTACTTTTCCTTTCCTCTGTAACGGCTTCACATCCTTCCAGACTTTGACCCACAGCACTGAGTCGTCTCTTCACAGTGGAAAGATGCACAGAAACACATGTGGATGCTTTTAGAACTGAAGCAGCTTGATTTTCTCCTCTCTCTCAAAAATGAATGCGTTAAGTGGTGTTTATCTGAAGGGGGCCGTTTTGTTGGTCTACCAGGCCTTCCAGGTGGTTGTTAGGAGTCCTAACTTTCTCTTTAGGTTGCAAAACTTTCAACCTCCAGTTTTAAAAAGTCATTTTTTAACGCTTATTTTCATTTGACGGTCCTTTTTGTTTTTGCTGGTTGGTTATCTTTTATCTGATCTCTTCAGAAATATCTCCTAAAAATGCATCACTTGTGCTTAATGTCAGTTTTGACTGGAAATAAAATAAACAGAAGGCCGTCTCTGACCTTGGCACTGTGCTGTACAGCGTCTCGCCTGTATTCACCCCCCCAATTGGGGGCATCAGACCCTGGCCTTCCATTTTCTGTGCTGTAATGTTGTGATAGTGCTTGAAACTTTGCTGTACTCGAGTTACATGGCTTTGACTGTCTTCCAGAATCTCATCCACATACATAAAATGTGCATAAAATCTGCATAGAAGGTGAACACAATATGGATAATGAGGTGCATTAAGATCACCACGATATTCACAATGTAGCCTAATTGTGTATCTGCATAAAAAGCAGCATATTATGCTTTTATAATGCATGGTTATGCATTGCCCAGCCTTAGCCATCCATCCATCCATCCATTTTCTAAGCCGCTTCTCCATCAGGGTCGCGGGGGGATGCTGGAGCCTATCCCAGCAGTCTTCGGGCGGAAGGCAGGATACACCCTGGACAGGTCGCCAGTCCATCGCAGGGCAGCCTTAGCCATGTTATAATAATAATCGCTGAATCGAAGCAGCCGCTGTTTCCCATTTTCCTAATGTAGTTTTCTACAAATGCTGTGTAATTGAAGGCTGTATTGACTTTGGTGTAGGTCTAAATATGGCACGGCTGAGTGGTGCAAGTGTTGTGCAGAAGTTGCCACAGTAGTTGGACCGTGGTCAGGAGGTGCTGATGGGCTGAATCTCGGACGCTTTCCCAGCGGGCTTCTCACCACTCTGAGAAAAGCAGAGGAGGAGGAAAGATCCTGATTACGCAACTGCCTTTCCCTCGCCATTCTGTAGAAAACTTGAGAGAGAGAGAGAGAGAGAGAGAGAGAGAGAGAGTTAGACAGAGAGAGCGTGAAAGGGAAAAAGGAGGTAGGGAAGGACACAGAGGTGGAGAGTGAGTGTGGGAGGAAGCTGAAGGAGACGGCAGTTACAAAGTGCTGCTGGTTTGTTGGAGGGCGATTCCACGGATTCCTTTGCGATCTGATACCCAGTAATGCGTAATATAGTATATAGTGTAGTGCAGGAGTCAGCAGCTCCACAGCGGAATTAGATTAGTAGGTAATAATGAAATAATCCTTAGATTCATAATAATAATGAAATAATCCTCCTTTACAGCAAAATAAAGCTCTGCTGATCGTTCAACCCAGTTTAAGAGTAAATGGTCTTAAATGGTGGAGTTGATGTAGAAATGCTGATTCACCCTTTAACCCTGAAGGTTGGCGCACAGACTGCTGGTCACCATAGCAACACAGACAGCAATCTCACCTAGCTAGTGTCTTAACGAAAGATAAAGATTTGAGACAAACATTGATAGTTTGGAGATGAACGGACTTATTTGCGTTTATAATCACTCCAGCTGGTTTGATCTGCAACGAGAAACTGTCAAAGACCAAACTTGCGAAGCTGAAATCAGTTCCTCTCGTTCCAATTTTCCCATTCCCCCTTAAATAGTGCTGCAGCTCTGGCGCCTCAGACCCCATTTAAGGTGGAACAAGCCGCTGGAGAATGAGAAGCGATTTCAGCCTCGTAAAACGTCAAATCAAACGTTGAAAGACATTTTGCAAGAAACGGTTCTACTTCTGCGGAAAGGTTTCCTGCCGGAGATGTGAGAAAAGCGGCTAGAGCTGAGCGACAGCTTAAAGCGGAGCAAAGCAAGTCTGCGTTTTCATTTGTTTTGTAGTTTTTAGCCTGGATTAGGACCTTAGAATATACTGAGTCATATTTACAGCCAAGATAGTAAAATGTTACTTCAGTAATTTGACCTAAAATGTCGTGGCTCCCAGGGTGGTTTGGTTTTTGTTGAAAGGACATTGGCGACCCCTGGTGTAGTAGAAGTACTGATACCAAGGGTGGGACTTTAGAGGTCTTCTTGTGTACAGTGGCTGATCGTTCAGTAACTTCTACAGTGAAGCTCCGTGAACGTCGACATCAGTAAAATAATATCTGAAAGTCTGTAGTTTGAACTGTTGTGTCTGTTTAACGGCCTGTTGTTGTAAAATGATGCTGCTCAGTAAGTGCCCATCCATCCATCCATCCATCCATTTTCTAAGCCGCTTCTCCGTCAGGGTCGTGGGGGGGGTGCTGGAGCCTATCCCAGCAGTCTTCGGGCGGAAGGCAGGATACACCCTGGACAGGTCGCCAGTCCATCGCAGGGCAGACAGACAGACAGACACAGACAGTCACTCACACCCAGGGGTAATTTAGCATCTCCAATCGGCCTGACAGCATGTCTTTGGACTGTGGGAGGAAACCGGAGAACCCGGAGGAAAGCAGATACGGGGAGAACATGCAAACTCCACACAGAGAAGACCCCGGTCATCCGGCCGGGGAATCGAACCCAGGCCCTCCTCGCTGTGAGGCAACATCGCTACCCACCGCACCACCGCGCCGCCCTGCTCAGTAAGTGATGCATGTTAAATGTTGGACTGCCACCGTGGAACATTTCGTTTTCATGTAAGCGACAGAATTAATCTGCTGTTTTAACGTGAGTAGCAGTGCAGGAAACACCAAATAAGAAGAGCGTTCCTGGTTCTACTGGTCAACTAGTAACCATATGTCTGTATGAATACGACTTCAGGGCTGCTCACACATCACCTTCCACTGGAGAGTGCGTGAAACTCTGCATGGTTTTGGACTTTTACGCCTGCTGAACATGTTTGCCGCCGCTCTGAGCGACTTGCTCTGAACGTCGTCACGCTCTCTTTTATTCATAGAAATAAACGCAGCTGCTAACTACACAGCATTGTGGAGCAAGAGGAGTATTACATGGCCTGCTTTGGGCAGTTAACGCTCTAAAACCCTCAAGGCCCTGCTGTTTGTCGTCAGGCTGTTCTGGGTTTTGTTGCTCAAAACAACCAACTACAGAGCATTGATTTGCATGAAAGGATCATTGTTTCACAGTGTAGCCCCTGTTAAACGGATGAACAGTGCGCAGTGTGGTTTCATAAAAGTCTCTAAGATATTGGTTATTTCGGACTGTCGCTATTGATTCTAGAGAGTTTGGATTATTCTAGTGTCTAACTTTGTATTCCAGTTCTAACTTTGAGGACCAGTGATGCAGTTTGGCGAAACCGAACAGTAATTTACTATGCAGAGCCTCGCGAATGTTCCAGGATACTGAATGAAATTACATAAAAATGAAGCCTTTGAAAATAGTTTGTATATAGACAAAACACCATGTGGCTAAATATAAAAAAAGTAAATAATATAAAATAAATAAATAATAAAAACACTTTAAAATAAGAAAAACACTTATTCTCACACACACACACACACACACACACATACACACATACACACACACATCGCTGCTGCTGGAACAAAACCTTTTTCAGTCTTTGACATAATTTGAAAGTACCCATATTCCTGTATATTGTGTGTAAATTCCATGATGATTGGACCAAAGCAAATTACCTAAAATGACTTGGAAAAAATTCTGGTTCCATTGACTTACATTAAAAGTAGAGCATGTTTTTTCCTTCTCCTGTAAAGTTACCATTTACCAAGGTACCAAATACAAGGTGTGTGTGTGTGTGTGTGTGTGTGTGTGTGTGTGTGTGTGTGTGTATCTAAATGAGTGAGAGAGTTCAGTCCCTGTATAAGTGGATAACGCCTGTGCATCAAATACACCTTCAGTTTGTTTAAAACACAGATGTTAAAGTATCTGCTTAAAGAAACGTTCAGTGTTCTCAGACTCGAGAAATATCGGGGTTGGAAGTGTGAGCCTTTAATATCGATCCGTCAGTCAGGAGATTGTGGATGTGTAGTCGTGCCGATGTGTTGCTTCAGCAGGCTGTGCAGACGGAGGGGGGTGATGGACAAGCTCACTGGAGCTGCTGTCAGAAGACTTGCTGTAGTCAAGGAAACAGCAGCTGATGAATGTCCATCAAAACGCCACCCGTTGAGCCTGAAGGCGACCAACCGAACGATGTTAATGTACCTAACGGTGTAGGAAGTGCCATGCTAACAGTCGACATTAGCACTAACTGATGTGTCAGAAAATCAGAAAGACAAAAATAAACGTAAGTGAACAGCGTAAGAGATGTGTGGATGACTGTGTACAATGTGGGAGGCAAATCCAGCCAAAAAGCACATCAGACTTCAAGCAATAAAATGTAAATGCAGTGTAAAACCTCTTTTTGCCATTTCCTTTTCCAAACATCTGCACAAATATCTTGCCAAACTTGAAAATGAAGTGAATAGCCTACATTTGCAATTTCATTTTCACATAAGTCATTTGTGACAAAAATACATTTAAAACTGCTATTTGTTTTAACACTGTGTCCACTCACTGTCCACTCTATTAGACACTCCTACCTCGTCGGCCCACCTTGTAGATGTAAAGTCAGAGGCGACAGCTCATCTGCTGCTGCACAGTTTGTGTTGGTCATCCTCTAGTCCTTCATCAGTGGTCACAGGACGCTGCCCACAGGACGCTGTTGGCTGGATATTTTTGGTTGGTGGACTTTTCTCAGTCCAGCAGCGACACTGAGGTGTTTAAAAACTCCAGTAGCACTGCTGTGTGTGATCCACTCAGACCAGCACAACACACACAAACACACCACCACCACATCAGTGTTACTGCAGTGCTGAGAATGATCCACCACCCATATAGTACTTGCTCTGTGAGGGTCCATGGGGGTCCTGACCACTGAAGAACAGGGTAACAGAGTATCAGAGAAACAGATGGACTACAGTCTGTAACTGTAGAACTACAAAGTGCAGCTATGCAGTAAGTAGAGCTGATGAAGTGGACAATGAGTGTAGAAACAAGGAGGTGGTCTTACGCCTGATCAGTGTATTCAGTATAACAGATCAGCAGAGCAGCATTATGAAGTCCAGAGTGCCTCTTACAGCTGTTGCGGACATCACAGTATTCGCTGTTCATGGTGTAATAGCAGTGAAGGGACCTACTTTAACCCTCACCCATGCACATCAGTCATATGGGGCCTGGTGAGGTGGGGGGATGGCCTTCAACGGCCCACTGCAGTGTCGACCTGAACGAGTACACGTACACACACACTTGCACAGAGCTCAGGGAGGAAGATTAGAGTCAGAACAGTGGGGAGTGAGCTTGCAGAGCTTTGATCAACAGCAGTCGTGCTAACGCAGTACAACATCTGCAACTCTAAGCATTAAAGCGGCCCAGATTGGGACTGGAGACTGCCTCCCTCAGAGAATTTGGAAAAGGGGGCTCTGCTTGATTTAGCCTTCTGCCTTTCTCTCGTAACCATGTGTGATAGCAGACAACAGAGCCTTCCATTTGTAGCTGTTCGATCTCTGGGGCTGTACAGTGTGTTAAAGTTGGCGGGCGTGCACTGCAGGATAAGAATTCAAGATGAGATTTGATTTTCAGTATTTTCTGTGTTGAAAACGGCGTGAGCTCCTATTATATATGATGCATCCAGACAGATGCTAGTTTTAAACAGAAATGACTGACTGTGCTGTCCTGAAGCCTGACCCCTTGACATTTATTTAAACTATGACTGTGATGTCATAAAGCCTGACCCCTTGACATTTATTTAAACTATGACTGTGATGTCATAAAGCCTGACCCCCTTGAAGCTTGTTCTGAGTTTTGACTATATTATAAAGCCTGAACCCTTGACATCCGTTTAAATTATGACTGTGATGTCATAAAGCCTGAACCCTTGACATTTGTATAAATCATGACTGTGATGTCATAAAGCCTGAACCCTTGACATTCAGTTTAAATTATGACTGTGATGTCATAAAGCCTGAACCCTTGACATTCGTTTAAATTATGACTATGATGTCATAAAGCCTGAACCCTTTGACATTCGTTTACATTATGCCTGTGATGTCTGAGTCTTTTGAAGCTTGTTTATGCCATGTTTGTGATGTCATTTAGCCTGAACCTTTTGAAGCTCAAGTTATGGATGTGATGTCATAAAGCCTAAATCCTTTGAAGCACAAGTCTTGACTTTGATGACATAAAACCTGAAGTTAAGACTGCCACAGAGTCTGAACCTTTTTGACGTTTGAGATGCCATAAAACGCTGAGCGGGTTTAAGGTATGATTGTGGTGTCATACAGCCTGTGCTCTTTGAAGCTTAAGTTGTGACTGTGATGTCATAAAGCCAGAACCCTTTGAAGATAGGTTAAAGTATGTTGATGTCATGAAACCAGGAACTTCTAAGCTGTGTTTGTAATGACATTAAGCCTCAAATGTCATTAAGCTTAAATTATGGATATGATGTCTTAATGCCTAAATCATTTGGCATTGATTAAATCATGACTACAGTATCATAAAGCCTGAACTTTTGGAGGTTTAAGTTTTGTCTGTGATGTCATAAAGCCCTTGAAACTTGTTCCAAGTTATGCCTCTGATGTCATAAAGCATGAACTCTTTGAAGCTCAGGTTCGGACTGTGAGGTCACAGAGTTGAAACAATGGAAGTTTATGTTGTGAAATTGATGCCATAACCCTGTAGCCTTTGAAGCTTAAGATGTCATTCTGAAGTCATAAAGCCAGAGGAACTTATTTCTGATGCGTTTGTGAGGTCATTAAGCCTGAACCCTTTGAAGCCTAACTAATGGATGTGATGTCATAAAGACTAAATCCTTTTAAGCACAAGTTTTGACTGTGATGTCACAAAGCCTGAACTCTTTGGAACTCAAGTTATGATTATAAATGCACGATCCTTCTGATGCTCAAGGTATGATTGTGACGTCACACACCCTGTACTCTTTGAAGCGTAGGTTGTGACTGTGTCATAAGCCCTTGGTTAAGCTATGTCTGTGAGGTCATAAACGTGCAACCTTCAAAGCTTAAGTTCTTACCATAAAGCCTGAACTCTTTTAAGCTCATTTAAGCTGTGTTTGTGATGTTATCATGCTACGCTTGACATTCATGTTATGGATGTGATGTCATAAAGCCTGAATCCTTTTGAAGGGGAAGTTATAAACATGATGTCCTAATGCCTAAACTTTGATAAAGCTTGTTTGTTTTGACTGTGATGTGGATGTGATTGTGATGTGACAAAGCCTGAAGCTTCCAAAGCTTGTTTAACCTATGGCTGTGATGTCATAAAGCCTAACTCTTTGAAGTTTATTTAACCTGTGACTTTGATGTTTTAAAGCTGGCACCCTTTGGAATTTCTCAAAGTTCTGACTGTGATGTCATAGGGAGCAGTCATGGGCTGGAGGTTAGGACCATAAAGCCTGAACCCTTTGGAATTTCTCCAAGTTCTGACTGTGATGTCATAAAGGCTGAACTCTTCAAAGCTTGTTTATGTTTAAATGTGATTTCACAAAGCCTGAACCCTTTGAAGCTTGTTTAACCTGTGACTGTGATGTCATAAGGCCTGAACCCTTTGAAGCTTGTTTAACCTGTGACTGTGATGTCATAAGGCCTGAACCCTTTGAAGCTTGTTTGAGTCTTGTTAGCTTGTTTTCACGGCCCTCTGTGTTTTAAGGTTGAGTTAAGCAAATCAGGCGCTTGATAACGCCGGTGTTGTTAATGACTGACTTGCTACACTTTCACCTGGGAGGGGTGGGAAGATAGTTGGCGGTGGCCTCCATAAAGTCCAAACGGTGATAACCTCTGAGTGCATTGATCCCAGGCTAAATGCAGTCTGGTTCGTCAGTCTGTGACTTAATTCTGAATGAGTCACACAGGCATTTTGTGATAACCTCTGACCCAACTGAGTTGCAAAAAGCACATCACCCAGGCCTGCAAAGCCTCGGGGTTAGTTTTCCTGATAGTACACTGCCCTATATAAACAACCGAGGATATATATGATAACCTGTTTCTGATATAGTGCATTTATTACCTTCGCCAAGGCTTTGTAACCCTAAAAGAATTGCAGAAACAGACCAATTCAAGACCAGAAACTGGCTAATTTGCTAGTAGTAATAATTATTATTGTGTATATAATGTATATTTTGAGTGACACACAATCATGTGAATCTGCAGGAATTTTTCTCCACACTTCTCATTCACCATGGTATATTTTGGTTCGTCCATCTGAATTTGCATGGCCAAACCGTAAGGCAAATTATTCAGTAACTGCATGAAATAAATGTACATTATTATTTATTTTTGTAAAAAAGTGATGTTTCCAGAGCAGATCGCTGAAGAGACGCCGTCTGTTTATAGTTTAGAGCCCAGATTTGGGGAAAAACGGCTCGACTTTCAGTAGAAAAACAAAGTTCAGCTTCTTTTATTATAAGGGTTTAAAATGACATCACCGTCTATTAGACTGGAGAGAAGAGCTACAGCCTCACACGACGCCCAGCTTCTGAAATCTGAAAGTTATGAAGAATTTGATGACGTCCGTTTTGGAACCACTGGTGGTCTCAAGGAGTTGAAGAGGCTGTTTTGATGGTCTACCATGTGTTGCGGGTGGTTGCTAGGAGTCCCATTCGACCCACTTTATATTGTCTCTAATAACTATGTGGTTACATGTGAACGACATATGAAGCAACAATGTAACTACTAATGATTTGGGCACGGTTACAGATGGATTGCATACATACTTGTGTATGTAATTACACACGTGCATCTTAGTAGTTGTAACAGTTCTCTCACTTGTAATTACACAAGGGTAATAACATAAATGTAGTTACGTTGCATTCAGACTGGAACAGCAGTTTCTCTTAGTTTTTCCACCAGTAAAATTAAAAGTGTGTACTAACTGACATTAAGGCATTACTTACACTGTGTCTGCCAGCTTTCCTAACATGTATCCAGCGTTTATGGTGCTAGTGCTGTGACACTGTAACCACTTTCAGCTTTAAACCCTTCGGTAATGTGACAGAACAGCAGACGCCCCCTTATATTAACATGTAACTCTTATAACATTAATTAAATGTGCTGCATTTCCCCCCAAAGCAACGTCTAGACTACCCCTCCATTATTACACCGTACCTACGTAGCAACTACACAGGAACTGCCCACTTATTATAAAGTGTAACTTTAACTCTGCACTGCAGGAAAGTTCCTGAGTAAGTTGTTATGTAGGTACAGTGTTATTACAGAATGGCATTAATCAATGTGATGTGATTAGGTCACCCTTTTGCAACACAATGTAAGCCTATGTAAAAGATACTTCCTTTAACTGCTGGAAAAGACGTCTGATCTGTAGCGTATCAAAAGATGCACTTGTGTAATTACAGACTGTAGCTCTGTAACCCATCAAACAATGGCTAAATAAGCAGTAGTGGCAGTGTTGTTACATATGTTATTCATGTGTAACTACACAGTTATTAGAAACACAATATAAAGTGGGACGTCCCTTTTTAAAAATTTCTTTATTTATTTTTAATTTTACGCACATGGATTCATCTTTATAATCTTCTTTGAAGTACTTCCTAAAAAAACTGGTAAGTTCCAGTCGCTGGCTGTTTTCCCTGGGTTATCTGTGACGTTGCACAGCCGGCGATGATCAGAGATTAGCAGGGTAGGAAGGCTAACAGCAGTACAGGGAGGTTAAAGTGCCGTACCTATCCATGTAGTAAAGCTGCTGTTAACGCTGGCTTGTGTCCCCAAGCCTTGGCCTTTTCTTTGCTAGTCATGTTGGCCTTTTTCCCCCGAAATATCCCTTTAACCACCAGCTGTGAGTGACGTGACGTGAACTGGGAGGCCGGGTGGCTCTGCGAATGTGCGTCTAATCACACTTCTTAAGGGGGTTTCAGTGAAAGCGGTGTTTAACATTTAACAGCAGACTTTCCTGTCTTGGTTAAACTTCAAACCAGACAGCTGATGCACACCCACAGAGACCGGCTGCAGAGACCTTGGGAGCACATTCGTGATGGGAACTCAACCGCTCGGTTCGGGCTCCTGGGCCGTTATGACCCAGCGCATCCTGTGGCTTCTGAAGCCACCGCTAATCAGCTGTGATTAACCGCATACGTTTACAGCCCGGTGACTCTGCTGTTTTGAGAAGGGCCATTTACCGACTTATAGAGAGCAAGACGTCGTGTGTGGCGTTTGCTAATCGTGATCACGGTTTGGGCCTTTGCGGTACTGATACGGGCTGCTGTGTGCCACTGAGCCCTGCAGCCACTCGTGTCTTCTGTTATTGCGTGTTGTGAACGTGCTGTCCAAGCTTTCAGGTGAGGGTCTGTGTGTTTGGGTGAATGAAGGCGTTCATGTAATCCCTGTGTGGCAAACACAAGGCCTAGTCAGGCCCGTGGCACAATCCTATTCAGCCGTGAAAATTCCTTTCCATTCCCTGTTGTTATTTTAGCCCATTTCAGATTATCAACCGCTAGAGAAAAGAAATGAAAACAAAGTAGAAATTTAATTGGAGTGTGTGGAAAACCTCCCTGGTGCACTTCACTGTTCCTCTTTCTGCTCTTTCATCCCCTCTTCTTGTAGATCTCTGCCCCTCTCTCTCTCTCTCTCTCTCTCTCTCTCTCTCTCTCTCTCTCTCTCTCTCTCTCGCTCTCTCGCTCTCTCTCTCGCTCTCTCTCTCGCTCTCTCTCTCACACACACACGCTCACATGGCTCCTGCATGTGACGCGGAGTGGTGCCAGAACACCCCGGATGCCCACTGGCTCTTGAGTTCCAGGCTTTGTTAAATTTTAAACTAAACAAAAGAGGGAGAAAAGAGAGAGGGAGAGGGAGCGAGAGAGAGAGGGAGAAGCACGTGGGGTCGAGAGAATGTGCACTAACATCAGCCTCTTTCATACACTTCCGTGGACTGAGTGCAAGACTCTTTGATTGTTCTCTCTCTCTCTCTCTCTCTCTCTCTCTCTCTCTCTCTCTCTCTCTCTCTCTCTCTCTCTGTGTGTGTGTGTTTCATTGAGCCTCTCTTGCTCTCACTGTATGATCGTCTGATGATGATGTTCTCAGGACTCGAGTGCTCGGGTAACCGTTTCCAGGCAGCGGTGTTTCGGTACTGAAATCACTGTCCGGATGTTTATTAGAGCCGAACGATCCGTTTTATTCTGAAATCACAGTTTGAGTGTGATGTTCAAATCGCACGCTCTTCAGTTTTAAATCGTTTTTATTTTGTCCAGCTTTAATTGTGGAAATTAAAACCAGCCAGCGAAGTCACAGAATGAGACGTAAACGTAAAGCTCAAACTTCATACCGCAGCTTTTTTTTAACATCGCACCACTTGATCTGAAAATATGAACCGAATCATCTGGAAGATGAACAATATTTAAATCCTTCATTTCGTCAAGCATGTAGTCGGTTTCAGCGTCGCTCCAAAAGTGCTTTGCTACCGCAAACCGAAAGAAATCAGAGTAAGAGTTCACCTGCACTGAGAAATCTGACTACCGAGCTCAAACCCAGCGTCTTCATCAGATTTCTTACTCGGATTTCTAGATCGTAATATGGTGTTTACATGACCATCTGAATTATCGCATAAATGCAGAACAGTGATTATGATCAGACAACCCTCTGTTTCATTATGGGAAGTTAAAGAAATGGACAAACTAACATTTCAGTGAAATGGCACGTTTGTGTTTTAGCAAGACTATGCAGTGACCGCTCTCTGAGTAAATATATTATACTTGGCTACTGTGAAACTGTCTGCTCTAGCTGATGGTAGCTAGATCCGGACATTAAGTGAGAACATATTTGCCCTGATGAACTGATGGACGCTGAGGACTAAAGACCCCGTGTAGAAGATGACCAGTTCTAATCAGCAGCCACCGTTGTGCTCGTTGGCGTCAGCCGTCGGCTCATCTGAAGAGGCAGCTTCGGCACTTGGTCGACACGCAACCTTCAGATTTCCCTCTGCTGTTTTTGAATAGCCCCACTGTCCAGCACATTTCAGTGTTCTGCTTGCTTCAGTACGTCCATCTCAGCTCAGTGGGGGCTTGGTAATGAGCTGATTAGTCGGCTCAGGTGCAGAGCAAATGTGCAGGAGCAGGGCTGAGAAACGCTGCTCTGACGGATACTTGAATATCAAATTCAGTCAGAAGGCACATCTCTCTCTCTCTCTCTCTCTCTCTCTCTCTCTCTCTCTCTCTCTCTCTCTCTCTCTCTCTGTATCTCTCTCTCTCTCTCTCTCTGTCTCTCTCTCTCTCTCTCTCTCTCTCTCTCTCTCTCTCTCTCTCTCTCTCTCTGTATCTCTCTCTCTCTCTCTCTCTCTCTCTCTCTCTCCCCTGTTGCTGCATGTGGAACGCCCAGTTCTTAACTCCCGTTTACCCCCGTCACTTTGACCTACAGAGAAGGTCAGTTTGCGCTCAGCCAGCACAAACGCACTCGTTTCTGTTCTTTTTTTTCATGTACGAGACTTTGCAGGTCCACTGAAAACTATGCGATTCTGTGTGTACATTGGCTCAACATGAATGAAATCTGTTACATTAGCATAATTACCACGTGTGCGTACTTAATAACTTGCTTTAGTGAAGTTGATGTAACATATCTCATTTCTGTGGAACCAGTTATGTAAATTCAGCCACTGTTTTCATTTTTCAATATATAGCAAATAAATGCGGATATTAATACCGCTTTACAGGTTATATTTGCCTTTAGAGCATCGCTGCTGCACTGTTCTTTGAGCGGTGCCCTCCCAATGCCACCCCCACCCCCGACGCACCCCCACCAAGTTAATATATCACTCTAATGAGCAGATGACACATTTATCTTTGCTGTTGGGACAAAACCTTGTAGCTTCAGAATGGCAACTTTACAGGAGAAGGGAAAATTTTGCCGAACTTTGAATGGAAGTCAATATAAAAAAAATAAATAAACGCACAAAAGGAGGTCAGCTTTAGGATTTTGATATTCGAGTATCCGAGGTTCAGAAATGCTCTGCAGTTAAACTGCAGACTGTCAGCTTTGGTGCAAAGGCAGTTTTCCATCTACAGCGGGTGAATCAGCCCTTTGCATAGGCCGACAGATTAAAGAGAGTAATGAGTCAGTGTCGTAGATAATGTGGTGTACAGTACATTTGAGGAAGGAAATAAAATCAACTGTGGCACATAAAATAAAAAAACTGTGAAAACATGTGCAAAATGAAAGCTGAAGCCGTGCAAAAATGAGGAAAGGCGGGATAGAGAGTGCCCATATGATGGAAAGAGGAAGAGAGAGGGTAGAGAGTGAGAGAGGGAGGTGTGAGGGAGAGGCGCTTTGTTTCAGTTCCGGAATTTTCTCGCTCGGTTCCGCCTTCCGCTCCTCCGCTGCCTCATATACAGATACGGAGAGTAAGTTGAGAAGTGCTGCGGTCAGTCACTGAGTCCAGCACTGCACTGTTCAGTGTGGCTCTGCAGGAGGTGAAGGGGCATCACCGTCGGGTCCAAGTAGGACGTGTTATAGAGCTCGATCGATAAATCAGTTGGCCAGCCGTATTGTCTAATATTGATGACTTGTAAAATTATCATTTTCTAACGCAAACATTTGGATGGAAAGAACTGCTGAAGAATTAGGCATAATTAAGCAAACCCCCCCCCCACACACACACACACACACACACACACACATATATATATATATATATATATATATATATATATATATATATATATATATACATATATATATATATATATATATATATATATATACATATATATATATATATATATATATATATATATATATATATATATATATATATATATATATATATACACATGCACACATGTAACTGTTTAACGCCTAATCAGTTTGTCCCACTCCCACCCACAGTCCTGTATAGCTGGTTTCCATCTGCAGAAGTCTTTGTCATAAATTTGCCTTTTTGAGAGCTTTCTAGAGCTGCGTTTGTCTGACTATGAAGGATCTGCTGTTTTTCGGTAGCTTCACCACTATTGAGAACTATTTTTTTTTATATATATATTGCGGTTATATTTTATTAATATATTCTAGTTATTAAGTGATTATGATGCACATGTGGTGTTCCATTTTTGGCTGTACTGGGCTGGTTACCCACCCGCTTCAGCACATAAGACAGAAAATTAGCCCTGCACCACAAGAATCTGTGGTGGGTCCCATGGGGCTTCCTGAAGACATCGACTGTTCGTTTAATCATTACCAAACCTCTCCTCGTTGGAAGCCCAGCTTTAATTGTAGTCATCTTCCAATACTTGGTTCATCTAATCAGCACTTTGTTAAATTAAATTAAATCTGCTGCTGATTGAATTGAACAAATCCAGGCAATGGCTGGGAGCATCCAGGATCCTCTTCAGACTAGCTCAGGTGTTAAAATATCAACACTTTTTTATTTATTTATATTTTTTGCTGTGTTCATGGTTCTTTGCATTTCTTCTAATGTGATGTAATGTTTTACAAGCTGTGATGCACTTGTTGTCCAGATTAGTGAATAGTGTGGTTAGGTGCCTGTTACCGGTCCTCAGAATCTAAAATTACTATTGGTCAACACAATTTTCACGTGCCTCAGGCTCCAGTGTGGTGTTACTGTTAACCCATAAAATTATAACTCGTATAATTAGCGTTGTGATTTACATAATTGACATTTATATGTAATTACAAAATTACATAATTATATCATTTTGGCACTGATTTCTGTTTGTTGCACTGAGGAAAAAAAATTAAAAGCATGATTTACCCACAACAGCTTCCCTTGAAATTGAAGCCATAGTGTAATATCTGCTCCTCTAGTTACTATAGTTATATATATATAAATATAAATATATATATATATATATATATATGAAATCGAGTGAAAGTTCATAATCTGTACCTGCTGGTGTTCTGGAGAGCTCTGAGTCAGGTGTGTAAGGAGAGGGTTTCAGGGTGTGTTCTCCATGAGGGGAGCTGGAGGGTTAAAGGAATATCAGACAGGATGTTTTCTCAGGATGACTGCTCTCAGTGCTCCAGCACTGCGGCCTGAATGTCTGGGCTGCAGTATCGCTATCCCGCCTGTCCTCCTGACACGCATTTCTGTGTCCTTTCCGTCCCTGAACAGTGCTGCCGTTTCTCTTCCAGCCTTTCGGAGGGAGTTTGATGTTCGGAACAGAAACTCTGGAACAGCAATGAATTATCGCATTTGGAACAGAACCTATATATTGACCACCGATACTAACTCTAACTAATACTGACTCTGTCTAACGTAACTAGTGCTAATATTTGGGCCGTTCCAAAAATATGAATATATGGAAGAAAAAAAAGTGTAGGACTTATTTTTAAAAAATTGGCTCTGGGTGCAAAAACCAATTGCGTATGATTTGATGCTTGAATGAACATATTGAAGAATCCAAACCCCGACTTAACCAGGGGACCAGCCGTATGTCTGGAGAAGCGAAGTTTATTCGTTTATGCGCAGGTACCAGACACCCAGCCAGCCCGTAAGACACTGGGCTGATGCAGTTGTATAGCAGGACTGATGCCAAGATTAGGCACAGCCTATACATGACACATGACCGGTGTGACAGACATGACCATGTCGGGATAAACAAGACTAGACAGAAGAATGTTCTAAATACAGTCACAGTCCAGGTACATACAATACAGAATATAATGACCTACGCTGCCTGGCCAAAAAAATTTGATTAGATTTAACTAAGCAAATAGGTACGAGCCTCTTATTGGTTTATTACTGCATGGGTGATTGTTTCAGCTGGCAACACGTTATTTAACCCTAACCAATGCAGTGAGTCACTTCTCATTTGTTAAACAACCGTGTCGAAAGACATCCTGTGGTCGTGGAAAAGATGTTGGATCGGTTTCAGAAGGGCCAAATGATTGGCATCAAGCAGAGAAAACATCTAAGGAGATTGCTGAAACTACCAAAATCGGGTCATGAACTGTCCGCAGTATTAAAAAGTGGATGCACAGTGGGGAAACATCATCTTCCAAGAAGGAATTCGGTTGGAAAAAAAATCTTGAATGATCGTGATCGGCGATAAACATTTGGTGAAATCAAATCGTAGAAAACAACAGTAGAGCTCAGGGACGTATTTAATAGTGAAAGTAAGAGCATTTCCACACGCCCAATGCGAAGGGAACTCAAGGGATTGGGATTAAACAGCTGCGTAGCCTTAAGAAAACCAGTTATCAGTGAGGCTAACCGGCAGAAATGGCTTCAATTTGCTAGGGAGCAGAAAGATTGGACTCTGGAGCGATGGAAGAATGTGGTCTGAGTCCAGATTCACCCTGTTCCAGAGTGGTGGGTGCGTCAGGGTAAGAAGAGAGGCGGCTGAAGTGATGCACCCATCATGCCTTGTGCCTACCGTACAAGCCTGTGGGGGCAGTGCTGTGATCTGGGGTTGCTGCAGTTGGTCAGGTCTGGGTTCAGCAACGTTATGTGCCCAAAGAATGAGGTCTGCTGACTACCTGAATATACTGAACGACCAGGTTATTCCATCAAAGGATTTTTTTTCTTCCCTGATGGCTCAGGCATATTCCAAGATGACAATGCCAGGATTCATCGGTGCTCAAATTGAGAAAGCGTGGTTCAGGGAGCGTGTTCATTTTCACACATGGATTGGCCACCACAGAGTCCAGACCTGAACCCCATTGAGAGTCTTTGGGATGTGCTGGAGAAGACGTTACGCAGTGATCCAAATCTCCCATCATCAGTACAAGATCTTGGGGGAAAAATTAATGCAAATCTGGACAGAAATGAATGTTGTGACATTGCGGAAGCTTGTGGGACCGATGCCACGGCGAATGCGTGCCGTAATCAAAGCTAAAGGCGGACCAACGAAATATTAGAGCGTGTGACCTTTTTTTTGGCCAGGCAGTGTATAACACAATACTAAACACATTACAGAGCAGTACGTTTCTACAATATACTTGCCTCAAAGTTGTTGAGTTGGTCTCAGATAGACTTGAGTACGTTTTTATTTCGACATTGTGCCAAAACCCCCAGAAAGCCAGTCATTTGCCCACTCAGTACTAGTTGATTGGTAGGTAATGCAGTAATAAAACATGCCCATATTTTTAAAATGTTTCTTTAGAAATGGTGAGAATCAAGACTAAAGGTATGTATTCATAATGTGTGTGTCACTTTGACTAAACCCAAACGACAATGTACTCAAAATACTTATTGCACTACATTTCCTTACGGTATCAAAACAAGGTGGTAAACGATGCCACTGTATTCTCCTGCTCGCGTAACGTCTGACCTGCAGGTCAGTCTTCCGCCTCATCATCCTTGGGCTCCGCTCAAATTTCAGTCTGCCTGTGGAGAACCCGAGGGACGAGAGAACCGGATCCCCACCCAGGGGGCTCCCCGCTCCCCTACAGGCTTTTGTTCATGCAGAACACACGTCTCCAATCGCACTGTCACCAGAGGCAGAACACATTGTCTACTCGCTGGTGCAGTCTGTTCTGCCGAGATTCAGATGGAACCAAGGCCTTATACGGCTTTTATTTTTGGTGATTCATTTAAACCGAAGGCGCTGAAGTTGTAGTTTTTTGGTGAATCGGAAACCAAGACCTCATGCAGCTTTAATTTTTCGTGATTCAGTTCAACCAGATGCATCATATAAGATTGATCTTTTGGCGATTCAGAAGCCAAGACCTCATATGGCTCTCATTGTTGGTGATTTCATTTTAACATAAGGCCTCAGGTTACTGTAGTTCAGCTGATGGAAATGAAGTTCAAGCTTTATTATTTAGTGATTCAGGTGAAGTGATGTGGTTCAGATGTAAGCAAGGTCTCATAGTTTTCCTTTTTTTTGATGAGGTGAGCCAAATGTCTCATATAGCTTTCGTTTGTACTGATTTGGAAGTGAAGACCTCATATAGCTTCACTTTTTGGTGATTCAGATGAAAACAAGGCCCCGCGGAGCTTCTGTTTTGGTGATTGATGCCTGGTGTGGTGTCTTAATTCCAGTCACTTGGGTGAGACTTTTCACTGCAGGGGTTCCCAGCCTTTTGTGTCGGTTGATCCTTTTCAACCTAAATTATTAGCCTTAAGTAAACTTTAAGATTTTAAACAGACGGTTAAGTTAAGCTCTAAAGCAGGGGTGTCAAACGCACTGCTAAAATGGCCATTTAAAAAATCTTTTAAAAAACACCAAGATTTTTTGCTGCTGCGCCTGGTGTAGCTGGCAAGTCAGTGAGATTTAACATTAAATTTTGTCATTTATTTCTTGCCAATTTTGGACCCAGAAGGAGAGCCTCTGTTTTGTTACTGTTCAGTAGGATGAAGTTCCGCAACATTCAGCATTTCACGTCTTTTACACAGTCCTCTATTTTTTTTAATCTGTATTTGTCATCAGGCTTGGCTGATACGTACAGCTGCGTATCGTCTGCGTAACAATGAAAGTTAATGCCATGGTTACTTATAATTGTGTAACGGTAACATGTATAGAGTAAATAATAATGGTCCTAAAATAGAGCCTTGCGGAACTCCAAATCTTACTTTTGAATAATTGGAAGATAAATTGTTTACACTGATGAACTGATAACGTTCTGATAGATAAGATTGGAACCATGATAGGGCCGTCCCTGTGATTCCAACCATGTTTTCTAACCTTTCTAGGAGAATATTGTGGTCTATTGTATCGAAAGCTGCGCTGAGGTCAAGTGGCACTAACAGGGATACGTAGCCTTGATCAGAGGCAAGAAGATCGTTAGTCATCTTAACTAGAGCCGTCTCAGTGCTGTGATGTGGCCTGAATCCAGATTGGAATTTTTCATATATATGGTTCTTATGTAGACTTGAACTAAGTTGTTGGGCCACAGCTTTTTCTAAGATCTTAGATATAAACGGTAAGTTAGAAACAGGCCTGTAATTAGACAAAACGGTGACATCAAGATTTGGTTTCTTGATCAGAGGTTTGATAACAGCAAGTTTAAAAGCTTTGGGAACATGGCCCAGACTAAGGGATGAGTTCACCATAGTTAAAAGAGTTTATAATGACTGGCAGTACTTCTTTGAGTAATTTTGACGGATTTGCATCGAGTGTGCAGGTTGTGCAATTTGCAGAAGAGATAATCTTCTCTAGTTCTAGCTGTGGGAGTGGGTAAAAAGTTTCCAGGCTCTTTTCTACAACTGTGTTTTGTTTTATATCAGCCACGTCAGATGGCAGCAAAGCTGGATTAAATACTGTGGGTTGAATTTGTTGTCTAATATGTTCAATTTTATTATTAAAGAAGTCCATAAAACCTTCAGTGGTGAGAGTTGCTGGGATTTCTGGTTCAGTACCTGCCTGATTTTTTGTGACTTGGGAAATCACATTAAACAGAACTCTAGGATTATACTTATTATTCTCGAACAGCGAGGCCAGATATGCTGAGCGAGCTTTAGTGAGGGCATTTCTATACTCTATAAGGCCGTCCTTCCAGGCAGAGTGGAACACTTCCAGCCTGGTTTGTTGCCATTTCCGCTCTAGTTTCCGAACTGTTTGTTTTAAGGTACGGGTTTTATCGTTGTACCATGGGCGAGCTTTTTCTGCCTTATTCTTTTTATTTTAAGTGGGGCCACCTTTTCTAAAGTATATAAGAATGTATTTTCTAAATAATCGGTTAGTAAATCTAGCTCCATTGGGTCTGATGGAGTGTAGACTGAGGTTGATAGTTCTGGAAGGTTTTCTGTGAATTGTAGGGCAGGACATACATATATTATGGCTAATTTAGTTATGGTCAGAAATTAGGTAATGGTCAGAGATTGCTGAGGTTTCCGGTTGGATATTAAGCATGTCTATGTTAAGACCTAGTGTCAAAACTAAATCTAACATGTGACTACAGTAGTGTGTAGGCCCTGTTACATTTTGGGTAAAACCAACAGAGTCTAGAATTGAAGTAAATGCCTTTTTTAGTGGGTCATCTACCTTCTCAAAGTGAATATTAAAATCTCCCACAATTATTACTTTATCATTGCACACAGCCAGGTTTGCAGTGAAATCACTAAACTCTTTTATAAATTCAGAGTAGGGCCCTGGTGGTCTGTAAATGTTAAATAATGAGAGTGCCTTCTTTTTTGGACCGGATTTGTAACATGAATGGAAAGGACCTCAAAGGAAGTGAAAGTGTCACATTTGTTTCTGACTAATATCTAGAGTATTTTGGTTGATTACACATAGTCCACCTCCCTTGCCTGATAATCCTGGCCTGTGTACATAATTATAGCCTACAGGCGTGGCTTCATTTAATGCTGAATATTCATCTGGCCTCACCCATGTTTCAGTGAGACAGAAAATGACGATTCGCAGACGGTCGGTTTAGCCTGTCTGTCTGCGGCCTGGTCCCAGCTCTGGACTGTCTGCAGCTATTTACCCTACTCTGCCGACTAACTAAGGGACTATGAGCTGTGCTGCAATAAAGTAAGGCAGCACCCTCCCACATGGTGTGGACACCATCCCTACCTATAAGACCAGGCTTGCCCTCGAAATGCAACCAATTGTCTATAAAGCCCACTTGATTTTCGGAACACCACTTGGACATCCAGCAGTTTAACACCGAAAGCCTGCTGTAGGCTTCAGCCCCGCGCCGCGGGGCCAGAGCAAATTACGGCATTGGACATCATCTGGGCCAGTTTAATCACCTCTCTAATATTACCCATAGTTATCTCATAGGTGCCGACTCTCCCTAGGGCACCCGGAGCTGCTAGCAGTGAATCTTGCTGTCTATCCCTTAATGACCCCCAGATGCGCACCTCTAGCTGGTCCACCTTCTTTTTATAGTATACCTTTCTTCTTTTATAGTTTTATAGTATACAATATAGCTCTTATAGTTCACAATATAGCTCTTATAGTTCACAGTATAGATTTATAGTATACAATGAAGCTCTTATAGTTCACAATATAGGTTTATAGTGTACAATATAACTCATAGTTCACAATGTAGGTTTATAGTACACGATGTAGCTCTTATAGTTCTTACAAGTCACCATATGGCTCTTACAGTTCACAGTATAGCCCATAGTTTACAGTATAGCTCTTAAAAGCTCAGTGTTTGGGAATTTCAGGTGACACCAAGTGGAGTTGTTCACTGACTGTTTGACTGAAGCAAAATGAATTCAGTCCAGTTTTATGCGAAGGCCAGTCATGATTAACTGTCTGATTTGCAGTCATTTGAGCTGATTACAGTTACTTAAAATCACAATTCACAAACTATAGAAATATTTTCTGAACAGAATGTGGAAGTTGTGCATTCCATGGGTCTTGTTTTAGTGTTAGTTTTACCTTCTGACTGGTGCTTCTGTCTGTCTGGGTGCTGAACATGTTAAATGAACTGTGAATACAGTTATGGTACCTCGAATGGACCTTGCTGTGAGTTCTGAATCGGCACACATCATTTTTTTTTTTTTTTTTTTTCTGTTCCAAACAATTACACTTACATTTGCGCCGGTATTGAAAGCAGATGTTAGTGATCCTCACAGTTCAGCAGTGCAGAGTTAGATAAGTTTAGTGCAGTCAAAATTAGAGCGGAGCTCTCTCAGTTGTAGCGTAGTAAAAGTTCAAAGTCCAGAACAGTGTAATAAAAAGCAAATAAACAAGGGTTGTACTTGATGCCCACCGCTGATTGCCTTCAAACTTGTAGTCAGGAGTGTCGTCTGCTGTCTTTGTGAAATACGGATAGAGGCGTGCAGAAAATATTCCACAACCCTTTGGTTTTACCACTTTTTGAGAACTGCTACTACGGTAACCCCCATTCCCAGAGAGAGAGAACGTCTTTTTCACACATTGTTTACAAGCTTTTTAAAGATTAAGCTGACAATGCTTGCAATAAATATTACAAAATATTAAATATAATATTGTAGCGTATCCTACATGCTTAAAAAATGGTGCGTAAAGAAAACGGCTCTATATAAAACCATGAACACTCTGAGAACCCTTTGCATGATTAAATGGCTCTTTGCATTGTGAGAGGCTATTCAGATTGATGGAGACTGTGAGACTGTGCTGTAGTTAGTGCTGTATGGAATATGTATATTTGTTGAAAAGGGATCTATATGGCACCAAAAGGGCTTAACAAGGTCTCTCTCGCTCTCACGCTTGCTCTCGCTCATATCTGTATCGCTGCTGTTGGGGAAAAAACCTTGTATCTCCATGTTTGTCTGTTTCAGTTTTTGACTGAATATGAAAATGCCTGTTACTCTTTACGTTGTAGGTAAATTTCTTGCTGAATGGACCAAAAGAAACAGCCCAAAATGACGTAGAAAGACATCTGGTTACATTGACATACATTGGTTTTATCCTTCTCCTCTAAAGTTGCCATTATTGGAGATACAAGGTTTTCCTCTGGCAACAGCGATACATACTTATATTCTGTCATCTAGAACACATAACCTTTCAACATGCTGTAGGATCCTGACTCACCTGTTTACTGAGAACAAAGTTCATGAGCAGCATCTGCACAAAGAGCAGCGAAACTCCGAGATATGTGTAATTGAGCTGAACTGCTCCCATCTCATCACGAACCTTATCACATGCTAATCTGCTGCCGTCAGTGTCATCACTCCTGTACTTTATTCTCTTGGCTTCGGTGGCATCTCTTACTTTGCTTGCAAAGCAGAGATTGAAATATTTCATTCGGTCAGGTTTGAACGTCAGGTTTAAACGTCAGGCTTGGGTTGGGTTCAAATTCGAGGTAACTTCAAAGGCTCTGTCTTGAGGAATATCAAGTTTCATGTTTAAGGAATGTCAGATTTGCGTGTCTGGTTGGGGGTGGCTGGACTGAGATTGAGTGCAGCAGGTATATAAAAGGGCTGGATTTGAGTTCATACAGAATTTTGGGAGGGTACAGACCGGTATAGGCAAAGTTTTGACAGGTTATCATTTGGTTCAGACCTTTTGTTTGTCAGGCTCAGACACAATTTTTCAGATTATAGTTGGGAGTTGTATAGAATTTGGTCAGAATTTTCTCAGACTAAAGTAGAACTCAATTTTATTTGATTACGGTCGAGTCCAGAGTTTTGTCAGATTACGATCAGGGTCAGACATAATTTTGTTAGTCAGCAGTTGGATTACGATAGAAATTTGCCAGACTGTGGTCAGGATCAAAGAGACATTTGGTCAGGTTGCAGTAGGAACTTCACAGAATTTTGTTGGGTCACAGTTGGAACTTTACAGAATTCTGACAGGTTGCACTAGGAACGTAACAGAATTCTGACAGGTTGCAGTTGGAATTTTACAGAATTCTGACAGGTTGCACTAGGAACGTAACAGAATTCTGACAGGTTGCAGTTGGAATTTTACAGAATTCTGACAGGTTGCACTAGGAACGTAACAGAATTCTGACAGGTTGCAGTTGGAATTTTACAGAATTCTGACAGGTTGCAGTAGGAACTTTACAGAATTCTGACAGGTTGCACTAGGAACGTAACAGAATTCTGACAGGTTGCAGTTGGAATTTTACAGAATTCTGTCAGGTTGCAGTAGGAACTTTACAGAATTTTGAAGTGTTTCCATTGGAATTTTACAGAATTCTGACAGGTTGCACTAGGAACGTAACAGAATTCTGACAGGTTGCAGTTGGAATTTTACAGAATTCTGACAGGTTGCACTAGGAACGTAACAGAATTCTGACAGGTTGCAGTTGGAATTTTACAGAATTCTGACAGGTTGCACTAGGAACGTAACAGAATTCTGACAGGTTGCAGTTGGAATTTTACAGAATTCTGACAGGTTGCACTAGGAACGTAACAGAATTCTGACAGGTTGCAGTTGGAATTTTACAGAATTCTGACAGGTTGCAGTAGGAACTTTACAGAATTCTGACAGGTTGCACTAGGAACGTAACAGAATTCTGACAGGTTGCAGTTGGAATTTTACAGAATTCTGTCAGGTTGCAGTAGGAACTTTACAGAATTTTGAAGTGTTTCCATTGGAATTTTACAGAATTCTGACAGGTTGCACTAGGAACGTAACAGAATTCTGACAGGTTGCAGTTGGAATTTTACAGAATTCTGACAGGTTGCACTAGGAACTTAACAGAATTCTGACAGGTTGCAGTTGGAATTTTACAGAATTCTGACAGGTTGCACTAGGAACGTAACAGAATTCTGACAGGTTGCAGTTGGAATTTTACAGAATTCTGACAGGTTGCACTAGGAACGTAACAGAATTCTGACAGGTTGCAGTTGGAATTTTACAGAATTCTGACAGGTTGCAGTAGGAACTTTACAGAATTCTGACAGGTTGCACTAGGAACGTAACAGAATTCTGACAGGTTGCAGTTGGAATTTTACAGAATTCTGACAGGTTGCACTAGGAACGTAACAGAATTCTGACAGGTTGCAGTTGGAATTTTACAGAATTCTGACAGGTTGCAGTAGGAACTTTACAGAATTCTGACAGGTTGCAGTAGGAACTTTACAGAATTCTGACAGGTTGCACTAGGAACGTAACAGAATTCTGACAGATTGCAGTTGGAATTTTACAGAATTCTGACAGGTTGCACTAGGAACGTAACAGAATTCTGACAGGTTGCAGTAGGAACTTTACAGAATTCTGACAGGTTGCACTAGGAACGTAACAGAATTCTGACAGGTTGCAGTTGGAATTTTACAGAATTCTGACAGGTTGCACTAGGAACGTAACAGAATTCTGACAGGTTGCAGTTGGAATTTTACAGAATTCTGACAGGTTGCAGTAGGAACTTTACAGAATTCTGACAGGTTGCAGTAGGAACTTTACAGAATTCTGACAGGTTGCACTAGGAACGTAACAGAATTCTGACAGATTGCAGTTGGAATTTTACAGAATTCTGACAGGTTGCACTAGGAACGTAACAGAATTCTGACAGGTTGCAGTTGGAATTTTACAGAATTCTGACAGGTTGCAGTAGGAACTTTACAGAATTCTGACAGGTTGCACTAGGAACGTAACAGAATTCTGACAGGTTGCAGTTGGAATTTTACAGAATTCTGTCAGGTTGCAGTAGGAACTTTACAGAATTTTGAAGTGTTTCCATTGGAATTTTACAGAATTTTGAAGGGTTTTAGTTGGAACTTTACAGAATTTCATTGCTTTGCAGTAGGAACTTTACAGAATTTTGAAGTGTTTCAGTTGGAATTTTACAGAATTCTATCGGGTTGCAGTAGGAACTTTACAGAATCTGATCTGGTTTCATTTGGGCATTTACAGTGTTTTGTTGGGATACAGTTGGGTTCAGACAAATTTATTGTTGAGTTCATTTATAATAGCAGTATTTTGTCAGGCTTCAGTCAAATTCACAGTACAGAATTTGGTCCTGCAACAGTTATTTAGACAGAATATTGAGCTACAGGTCTGGACATAATTTTGTCAGGTTGCAGTGAAGTTTATGTGGAGTTTTGTTGGCTGAGTTTGGACAACATCTTGATGGCTGCAGGATTTTGTTGGCCTTCAGTTGGATTTCAGGCTCAGTTCAAGCTGTGTGCTTAAGTTGTGGCATATTTCACAGTCCTTATTCCAGCCAGGAGTTCCTCAGTGATCTCTCTGCAGTTTCACTTTGGCACTGAATGGAGTGAAAACTGCCTGGTTCCGGGCTCATGGGGGACGGAGCCAAGGCTGCTGCCTTATACCTCACGTGAACAGCACATTGAGTGGGTCACTCTCTCACTCGCCTGGTTTTCCTGCCTTTCCTTTTGCCAGCACAATTTGCTTAGTTGCGCTCTCGCACGCTCTCTCTCTCTCTCTCTCTCGCTCTCGCTCTCGCTCTCTCTCGCTCTCTCTCTCTCTCTCTCTCTCTGTCTCTCTCTGTCGCTCGCTCGCTCGCTCGCTCTCGCTCTCATTTAGTCTCGCTCTCTCTCTCGCTCTCTAACTCTCTAACTCTCACTCTCGCTCTCATTTAGTCTCGCTCTCTCTCTCGCTCTCTAACTCTCTAACTCTCACTCTCGCTCTCATTTAGTCTCGCTCTCTCTCTCGCTCTCTAACTCTCTAACTCTCACTCTCGCTCTCATTTAGTCTCGCTCTCTCTCTCTCTCTCTCTCTCGCTCTCTCGCTCTCTAACTCTCACTCTCGCTCTCATTTAGTCTCGCTCTCTCTCACTCTCTTGCTCTCTCTCGCTCTCACTCTCTCATTTACTCTCACTCTCACACTCTCGCATGCTCTCACTCTCTTTCTCTCTCTCTAACTCACATTCTCACTCTCGCTCTCGCTCTAACTCTCTCATTTACTCTCGCGCTCTCACGCTCTCTCGTTCTCGCCTCTCATTTACTCTCTCTCTCACTCTCACTCTCTCTTTCATTTACTCTCACTCTCTCACTCTCTCCCACTCTCTCTCTTTTACTCACGCTCTCTTTCTCTCCCCCCCCTCTCTCTCTCTCTCTCTCTCTCTCGCTCTCTAACTCTCTCACTCTCGCTCTCATTTAGTCTCGCTCTCTCTCTCTCTCTCTCTCTCTCTCGCTCTCTCGCTCTCTAACTCTCACTCTCGCTCTCATTTAGTCTCGCTCTCTCTCACTCTCTTGCTCTCTCTCGCTCTCACTCTCTCATTTACTCTCACTCTCGCATGCTCTCACTCTCTTTCTCTCTCTCTAACTCACATTCTCGCTCTCGCTCTAACTCTCTCATTTACTCTCACTTTCTCACGCTCGCTCTCGCGCTCTCACGCTCTCGCGCTCTCGTTCTCGCCTCTCATTTACTCTCTCTCTCTCACTCTCACTCTCTCTTTCATTTACTCTCACTCTCTCACACTCTCTCACTCTCTCCCACTCTCTCTCTTTTACTCACGCTCTCTTTCTCTCCCCCCCTCTCTCTCTCTCTCTCTCTCTCTCTCTCTCTCTCTCTCTCTCTCTCTCTCTCTCTCTCTCTCTCTCTGCTCTTATGTAACGTGCCTCTGTGATTCTCCTGTCAGTGTGTTATTACTGTGGGAGCCACTCAGTCCACTCAGCCGTGTGTGTGTGTGTGTGTGTGTGTGTGTGTGTGTGTGTGTGTGTTCTGGAACTGGAAAAGGGAAATCGCATTTCACACATAGCGTGCTCTGTCATAACACATTCTCTCTTGTTTATCCCTCTCTCTCTCTCGCCCTCCATCCCTACCCGTTATACACATGCATACATGCTGAAATGCTGTTGGAACACATTAGCATGTTGCTTATATCAGTTCACTGCACCGACTGCAGGAAATGCGGCGTGGTAAACCACGGTATAAAATCTAGTTTTTAAAATTCCAGTAACTGTACAGATGTCCTGGCTGTTTTCTGCTGACACTGTTTAACAAGTGTTGCTGGGTCATACAAGCTTTGCGGAACTTTGGTGGAAACCAGCACTAATTGGAAACTGTAATTGGCAACTCGTCCAGTTTAGTGTGTGACGTTCTTTTTAAATATTTTATTTTAAATATAAAAGTACAATTTGATACTTCTCAATAAAGCTGATCCAGGCAGATCTAGTCCCGATTTCTACGTTCTGTACTTGTTTGTGTGTCTGCATTTGCAGAAATGTACGAGAAGTTTGTCCAGCATGAGCTTTGGCCCACAGTTCCTGTATCAGTGCGTCCTTAGTCGTGAACCTGCTGGTACGTGATGTTGGAGAGGAGATGTTCCCACCGTCCCCTCCCTGCTGACTACAGCCATGAAATATAGAAAAGCACTGTACAGAAACTTGTTTACTGAGTGGAGAACGATGTACATCTATCTGTCCTGTTGACTCTGCAGAATCAAAGCTGCTCCGACTTCAGCCATCAATAAAACATCCAGAAAAAGAGTGATCAGATCTGAGAGTGAACGTTAACCTGCACTGATGGAGACCGAGAGTGGGGAGTCAGCCTGTTATCGCCAAGAATAATGTAGCTTACAAGTGGAAATGGAAGTTTATACCCGACCGGTTAGCAGTGGCGAATCTTAGGGTCTTCTAGGCCTTCAAAGGAGGCCTATTGAATTCTATGGGGGGGAAAAAAATATGTCTGAAATTTTTAGTTCATTTCGTTTAATAGTGTCATCATGCTTGTTGTATTTGAGCTCTGCAGGTGTTGTAGTAATACTCACTTCTTTGTAAAGCATTCATTGGAAACGAATGGGTCGAAATCTTGAAACGCTCAATGGAAAATGATCCAATCAGGGTTTTTCTCTCTGTGGTATCCAGGTAGATGCAACCAAGTGGTCTCTTCCATTGGGTAGAACTTCAGGAGCTCAAGCGAAGGCTGAACGTAAGACTAACTACCAACGTAATGAGGAGCTGACGCTGAAATCAAACTGGTTTTACAATGAGGGGAGCAATTTCGTGAGAAAGTAGTCGGACTAGGCCTTCTGGTAGCTCTAGATCCATCACTAGCTGTGGATGTGAGCTCCATGTACGGGCTGTTCATTGATGTTAATGCCAGTTCCAAGCTTCAAGTAAAACATTCAGTGTCTTTTACAAGCTTCACATGCCTGTGTTTAATCTAGAACGGCCATAAAACTCTCAAGTGACTTGCCAATTAGCGCCAACATACTACTAGAATCCCCTAAGGGCGCTTGCAGCAGTGAGTATCAGGGTAGTGTTTTTTTTCCTTGTGTTTTGATGGAGGTTTGACATTCATGGCCCGATCTGAAGGCGTAGCTCTGATAGTCTCAGGTTCGCCGCTGCCGATTAGCAGGAGATCTTTCCAGAAGGTTCTATTACCTGTAATCTGATGTTTGGCCAGACTATTCTTTTAATTAATATTAAGGATATTGTTGTCTTTTTGTTCCAGATTCATGAGCACGATCTCCTCACCAGAGTGTTTGCGTTTAGCAGGCTGGCGTAAACACTAGTGAACTGTAAAATGGAAGTTTTCTGTCTTTCTCTGGTCAGAGAGCTCGAGTTGCAAACGTAAGGTTTCATAACACATTGACTCTCTCTCTCTCTCTCTCTCTCTCTCTCTCTCTCTCTCTCTCTCTCTCTCGCCCATTACATAACGAGTGGAATAGGGGGTGTGTGCACGGGCCCGCTAATCTGCATCAGCCACCAGCAGCGCAGCACAAACACCTGATATTGGCTGTAAACCACAGAATCTCCCTTGAAAGCTTAGTGCCAGTTTAGCACCGAGAGCTGACATGAACGCTGACTCCGCTGTGCTGGCCAAGTACACCTTTGTGCTAGCAGAGCTTGGTGAAGGAGTGCGAAGTCCTGAAACCTGAACTCTGGCAGTGCTTTACATGTCTGGTCGTTTATAAGCCCTTAGAAGGTACAGTAGGTTGTGGTGTGGTGCATTCTGGGTCTTGTAGTCCATTACATTGGCAGGGCTGAGTTTCAGTAGCAGTATGTGGCCAGTTTTATTTATTTATTTATTTTTGTCTTTGAAATATCTACGTTTGTTAAATGGATAGTATTTAAATGTCCTAGTGCTGTCCTAGTGCCTAGTGTTTGGTGTGTGTGTATATATATATAAGAGCTAATGAATTTCACTGGCCCCGATTCCGAGCCAGGCCTTCTCGTCCAACGTAAGTGTCTGAACTCACAAATGCTCTTTTGGATAAATTGGCCAAAGTGTGTATATATCTGGGCCTCGGTGAACAGGTTAGATTCACTCAGCACGTTTGCATGCTTACTTAATAATCTGGTAACTGCAGAAAATCAGATTTTGTCAGTAATTCGATCAACACATTTACCATGCTCTTGAGTAATCAGATAGTGGGACATTCTGGGTCAACATGAGTCCGATTTCTGCTGTACAACCAGCCAATAAACTCACAGAAGATGACGTGACGACAAACGTAACGCAAAACTAAAAAGTTAATGTAACGTTGGTAACGTTGGTTTCACCGCCACCCCAAAAGTGTTTCAACGGCATCCACCGTCTGTTCTCATGCGTGCGCAGACTGAGAAGTCCGAAAGAAATCAGAGTAAGAGTTTAGTTGCACTGAGGAATCTGATTACAGCTCTTATCAGATTTTTACATTTACATTTATGGCATTTGGCTGACGCTCTTATCCAGAGCGACTTACAATTTGATCATTTTTACACAGGTAGGCCAAGGTGGTGTTGGGAGTCTTGCCCAAGGACTCTTATTGGTATAGTGTAGGGCGCTTACCCAGGTGGGGTTTGAACCCCAGTCTACAGTGTAGAAGGCAGAGGTGTTACCCACTACACTAACCAACCAACCACCACGATTTCTTAATGGGAGTATGGTGTTTACATGACCATTTGAATAATTGGATAACTGCAGAAATCTGATTATGATCTGATTGTTTTGTTTCCGTGTCTCTCTAAGTTGGACATATGGCCTTCGAGTCTTTAGTCAGCGTTGTTACTGTTGAGGACAGGCCCGTCATCGTTCTAAACACTCAGAAGTGTCTCCTTACCAATACTGCACTTACGAATGCCGCTGATCATCGGAAACCTTAGCTCACGCCTCTGCTTCCTGGCATTCCTGATATGCAGAGGTTCCCATGAATGCACAGAAGCTCCACATTGACCCTTGAGACACTTTTTGCATCATAAGTCACAAAAAACCTGTGAGGTCTCATGGGAAATGAATAGGAACTATCATAGGGGTTTGCTGTGCTGAGCAGGTGCCTTTGGAGTGAGTGGGTGAGGACAGGTACAGCTGCGTTCACTTGGATTATGTATTGTAAACCTGTGGTTTCCATCTAAAAAAAAAAAAAACAACAAACTTAATAACAAAAAAAAGACATTTTAAAGATGTAAAACCTTCAGATTGGAGCTTGGCTCAGTTATTCCTCTGTGCAAGGAGCTCCAGTTATGTTTACTCAGCCAAGTAAATATATTTGGCTTTATTGAATGTTGACATGACAGTTCAGCAAAGATGACACACTGAAAGCGAGCAGGGCACGAAGGCCTGGAGGTAAAATAACTGTGATCAGAACTGCAAACATAAGCTTTGACTTTGCCAGTTCAACCTAGACGGTAACAAACAAACGAACTACACTGAAATGAGTGTGTTGGATGAGACTAGACCTTTATTAAAAAGAAAAACATTTTCATTATCATTACTAAAAAGTTTTGAACTATGATCTGGCACCTGAAATCACCTCTGACTCTGTCCGTAACCGTTTGTGTCATAATTAATACTCAGATAAACGGAAATCATATAGTTTAGTAGGTTAATTGGAGTTCTGTACAGTACAAGAAATAAGTTGTATATTACCCTCATTGCTACAGTGTGTCCACATATCGGTTGATGAACGTTTGAATATTTTTCTTTTTTTGTTTGTTTGTGTTTGTGTGTTTTTTTTTATTTTTAAATTAGGAATAAAAAACGATTTTATTACTTTTAACTGTAGCCTCAATGAAATAAAGCAAGCAATAAAATAGGCAAGGCAAGTTTATTTATATAGCACCTTTCATACACAACGGTCATTCAAAGTGCTTTACAAATGAAAAAATACAGAAAAATGTAATTCATGTAAATAAAATCAAATTTATGTAAATGAAGAAATCTAAAAAAAACAATTAAAACATTAGATTTAAAAGAAGTTAATATATAAAAATATTAAGCCGTAGAAATATGTCTGTCAGGGTGCTGCGGTGATGAGACACCGTTGTGAAATCTTAATAATTAGTCTTAGTGATTAATAATAAGTCTTAATGATAAGCTTTTAAAATGTTTAGTTACAGAATATCGATACAGCAGAGAAGGGCTGGGTCACTTAAATTGGTCAACTTGGCACTTTATCCATTTAAAACCTGTTTAAATCACTTGGATTTATGTTCAGTAATTCAACCAGGCATCATTGCTTGTGTATCCAAACAAAAAGAAAGCATTTTTATTTAGTCACAGTTTAGTTCACAGCTTTTCCCAAGTTGGCCCCAAGTATTCAAGACAGTAACTCCGGTATTCCAGGCTGCTCTGGGCCTGTTTCAGGATGAATCCTCGTGTGTTTTCGGTGCAGGAGCCACTATCAGAGATCTTTGACCCGGTGAATCCGAAACAGCAAAAAGTTTCCACTGTTGCTCTGTCAACACTGAGGGGCGTGTCTCCGTTTTCTAGAGTCAACAGTCTAATCATCTGCACCTCTGGCTCTGAGGACTCCGATACTGCTGAATTGCCAGGAATAACCACTATCTCCTAACTGACTGACTGAGTCTTCATTGTTGAAAGAATGTGTAAAGGGAGATAATACAGTGTAGGTGGTGTCATTTTGGGGATGGTGGTGACAGTAATGTTACCATTTGTTTGGACAAAATGGACTAATGACCTTAAATGACCTTAAGGAGGCACCACTGTTCTTAGTCCCGATGCGGGAGTTCACGTCGTACCACCCACCTCTAGTTAAAGCACTTTAACAGTAATCAGAAACTGCCTCAGTAGCCACGTTTACATACAGCCTAATAAGCCGTTAATAATCTGACTAATAGCTCTATTAGAATAAAATACATCCCAGTAGACACCTTAATTGGAATAGTCTGGTCCAAATTGAGGTAATGCGGAATACAGTTTCTATCCCATTGAACGAGGTGGGTAATCCTGTACATAATCCATTAAGTAGGAGACTAATAACCATGTAAACGCCTGTATCTGATAAACTTTCCGATAGGGAAGATAAAGTACGTCCTGATCATGTGCATCACGTCATAGTGAAAGTTTATACTGGTCAGCATGACTGCGTAGGAACTGGTCTGCAGAGGAGACGAAGCTTCTGCTCTGATCTTTAAAAGACGGTGGGACGGACGTCCAGATGACACGCTCAGAAATAAAGATATGAAGCTCTCACTGAGGTAGTTCCCCTCTTGTCACTGGGATGGCGCCCCCAATGGTACCTTTAGTCAGGGAGCATAACTCTACCATAGTCCATACAA
>NC_051212.1:10003137-10030637 GCF_015220715.1 Pygocentrus nattereri
TACTAAAAAAGAAAATGCTGAAGTAAAAGAATAGCCACTGCTGTGACGTTGTTTTTAAACAGAAAGGCTGTTAAATGCAAGTTATTGTTCATTTTTTCAGCATGTCCACCTTTTGCCTTTATTATAGATTCTATTGACTTGAGTTTTCCACGCCTCCAAAGTTCAGTCTTAGAAGTTGGTTGCAGTTCCTGCAACTCATAATCTAAGTAATCCAAAACACACCTGCAGCTTCGGTTTGATTAGAAATATATATATATATATGTGTGTGTGTGTGTGTGTGTGTGTGTGTGTGTGTGTGTGTGTGTGTGTATGTATGTCTATGTATATATGTGTGTATATATAAATAAACTCACAACCCCAATTCCAATGAAGTTGGGACGTTGTATAAAACAAATAAAATCAGAATACGATGATTTGCAAATCCTTTTCAATCGATATTCAATTGAATACACTACAAAGACGAGATATTTAATATTCTAATGGATAAACTTTATTGTTTTGTGCAAATATTCACTCACTTTGAATTTGATGCCTGCAACACGTTCCAAAAAAAAGGATTTGCAAATCACTGTATTCTGTTATTTATGTCTTACACAGCGTCCGAACTTCATTGGAATTGGGGTTGTGTGTGTGTGTGTGTGTGTGTGGCACTTCGCTTGGCTAGATGGCATTCACTTGTTGGATTATATTTATTAGATGCTTAAGAAAACTCATCTTTACTGTACTGTATATATCTAGAGTTTCTTGTTATGTAATTAATAATAAGACCCATGTTTAGCAACATGAGTAAATGTAAAATATCTTTATTGTACAAAACTGTTAAAAACAGAACTGAGCAGTAAAGACAAACCTGTGGTGTTTCCACATCAGCGCACAGCAGCTTCTCTGGCTCAAAAATAGAGCTGAATGTTGTTTCACTTCCAAGTTTCTCCAGTCATTTGTCTCACCTGTGTCTTGTTCACTCGCGCTGCTACTGAGTGTTAGTTCAGTAATTATCATTGCCGTTCACGCCGTCAGTGTCAGCAACTAGTTTTTTTCTGGCTTGTTTGATGCAATGGTGCCATGAGACCTCATTGCTGAGTGATACAGCTGACCGATGGAGGCTCACCGCAGGCGGGGCAGGTGGACACACGGGCCCGGCAAGTGGGCTGCTATGCTAAAGGCTAAATTGAGGCTAAATGCTACTAATATGCCAAGAGTGTCCATGTGATGGATGAGACGGAGCCTTCTTGATGCTGCAAGCTTTCCTTTGTCCTTAGTGGCAGAGAAGCTTGACCCCCGTGATGGACAGTGCAGTCTTCACAAGCCTCTGCAGTGCTTTCCTGTCTGAGGGGAAGCGGTTTCTCTACCAGACAGTGATGCTGCAGGTCGGGATGCTCCCTGAGATGCTTCTGGGTGTGCAGGCCGGCCTTCTTTAGTCTCTTAGGGCATAAAGGCGCAACGGTACCTTCTTCACTAAGATGGAGCTGAAAATAGTCCTTTTCTTTTAGTCTGTAGCTGCTGTGGAGTTTCATACGAGTCTGATTGGCTGTGCAGGTGTGCTAGAGTTCTCTGCAGGTGAGTCTAGCGTGTGTGGATGTGTGTGTGGATCGGTGTAATTGATGGATAACAGCTGGCAGATTCTGTCTCGGAGTGTTTTGAAGGAGCTCTTTAGAGTCTAGAAGAATTATTCACGTCCAGACTCACACCTGAGCACCTGTGTGTGTGTGTGTGTGTTTGGAAAGGGGGGGGGGGGGTGGGGGGGGTGCAGAGGGGGATGTGTGTGGGTAGGCGTGTGCAGCAACAGGTCGCATGTGAGTACCAGCTCTGCATGCCAGAGCGTCAGTTTGACATTCATCAGACAATTAATTACACCAACATCGTGCCTGCTGATAGGGCGACCGCCCTGCGCCATGGAAACAGAGCGACAGATTGAAGGACGAGGGGAGATGGAGGGATGGAGGAGGGAGGAGAGGGCTGGATGCCTTCCTGGAGGCGTCACAGAGAGGCTGGCAGCTAAAATGCTCTGCACTGTGAGGCGCCATTCAGGACACAGTTTATACGTACATCTTCATTTACTACAGAGAAACTACTGGGAATAGAAGTGTTTACAGTAGAACACATACAGGTTTGGGACTGTATTAGTCTGATCTAATAATAATAAGAATAATAATGTATTTCTATGGTGCCTTTTTATATTATAGAATTAAATAGTCAGTGTATATATGTGTGTGTGTGTGTGTGTGTGTGTGTGTGTATATATATGTATGTGAATGGGTCGCTCTCAGGAGCTCAGTGAATTCCAGCGTGGTACCGTGATCAGACGCCACCTGTGGAGCAAGTCGTGTGTGTGTGTGTGTGTGTGTGTGTGTGTGGGTTGCTTGTACACTATTACATCCAAAGTACACACAACCCACACACGCTGTAGAGTGCATGTTCAGTAAGCAGACCTGTATGAAACGCCACAGTATAAGATTTCTGTGCTTTTCATACAAATACAGACTTACAGCAGAGAAAAGCTCAACAAAGCAGATACGCACCACTGGAGTAACCGGCATAACCAGAACTTCATTTTAGGGGGAGCCAGCCAACCTCTTTTATTTCTTTATCCCGTCTGTTTGTTCTGTAGCCACATGTCCGGTCAAGAATCACTTCCACATGAAAATCACTTGGACAGAATTGTCATCAGCCTGTTGGCGAGTGTTAGTGTCGCTCGGCGGCTGCTGTTGGTTGCTCTGTGTTGTGTTGAACAAGCATCTGGTTCTGCTCCAGAACCACCAAAGTGACAATAGTCAATTCTTCGTAAAACACGCTGCGCGTTAAGTAGCCCCTCCTGACGCCCCACCCACAGTGCTTGATTGACCGTTGTGCCTTGTTGACATGTGGACCGATGTGGAAATGCAGTTGCGAATGGGTGATTTATTATTTTTCAATATATTAGAACCATGAAAATGAAATGTCTGTATTAATGTTTTACAGCCTTATACACAAAAAATAAGTTTTTTAAACCCCGCCCCCTCATTTTATCCCCCCATTTCTGCATAATTCAGTGGTTGAGTTGTAAAAACTCAGTGAGAGGAGTTTCATGTGACATGGTTCATTGTAGAGAAACTGTACTGACTCTGCTTCCTTTACAGTGGTGTTGATAGGAACCAGGGGTCACAATGACTGCGGCACAAATATACACAAAAATAGCCTTTTATTTACTGTAGAAACCCACCAAAGAACCTGCACGTCTTCTTCTGTTGTGCAGTAGTCTTCTATGTAATGTTTATGATGATAAAATAGTGGAAAATCTGAAAAATATGTTGTCTATGGGGACAATTCTGCCTCATAACACCCTGCATGTCTGGTTCCTATCAGCACCACTGTGGGCGATTCTGACTCCTTACGTTTCTCTAAAGTGGAGCATTTCACACCAAACCAACCCTGGATGACTTGTAGCTTAGCGGTTTGATTATACAGTAAGTGTTGGTTCCAGTGTGTTTATCGTGATGGTGATAAAAATATGGTTTATCTTGCTGCCCTGTTTCTTATACAGTCATCATGGTACATCTCGTTTTATGTCCATGTCGTCCGTCCTAGTGTGAACCCGCGCCCAAGCGGTCTGCAGTCGAGGGGCTCTGATGTGTGAGCGTGTGCTCCTGCCGGAGAACATCTGGAGCAGTTCCTAAAGAGGACGCTTAGTGGATTAACTGCAGACTAATTGAAGATTAAGCCCTTCACAACGTGTGAAAGTATCATTTCCACGGAGACCAGAACCCCCCTCCTCCGCACGCTGTCGCACACACCGACGGAGACGAACAGGCCCTCGTCTCGCGCTCAGAAAGCCCCTCGTCTGTCTCTGCGCTCCGCTCTGATGCCTCAGACTGAGGCTGATGCGGTGTGATCTCCTGACGCGATGCAGCAGGTTTATCACCATCAGCTCCAGCACGCTTCAGACCACACTGTTTACTGCTGCACCCCGATCTGCCGAGATGCCGAGAGAACCTGAGACACGATAGCAGAGAGGGAGAGAGAGATGAAGGCAGAGATGGACGTCCTGGTGTTTTTCCATTAGCTGTCGTTTTGTGAGTGGGCGAGATGCTCAGCTGATTTTGTTGTTGTTGCTGTTGTTGTCCGTCACTGACCAGCGAGTAACTGCGTGTCTGGAAAACGGAGGCAGAAAAAAATCAAACGCATAACGCTCGTGTATATGGGCGTTAAATATCACACACACACACACACACACACACACATATATATATATATATATAAAATGTAATATGTAGGGAAAAACATACTTTACTTTTAATGTAAGTCAATGGAAGCAGTTTTTCCCAAGTCATTTTGGGTCGTTTATTTTGGTCGTTTTCAAAATATGTCAAAAACTGAAAGATGTTTAAAAAAAAAAAGATAATAAATTGGAGATACGAGTTTTTTTTTTTTTTTTCCAACAGCACGGATGAATGGATGGATCGATGGAAAGGTCACTTTATTAATCCCAAAGGGATGGATTTATGGATGGATGGACATATGGATGTTTAATTGGATAGATGGTAGGAGAGAAGAATGGATGGATGGATGGAGGGATGGATTTATGGATGGATGGACATATGGATGTTTAATTGGATAGATGGTAGGAGAGAAGAATGGATGGATGGATGGATGGATGGATGGATGGATGGATGGATGGATGGATGGATGGATGGGGGGCCAACCCCCATAGTAAAGGAATCTTCTACTCCAACGCGTCAAATACACTCGATCATGCAGACTCTCTGTGACCTGCTTTTATCGCTCTATCTTGAAGCCTGGCGTTTGATTGTAAGATAACGACCTGTCAAAGAGAGAAACGTTTAATTGTAAAATATTTTTTTCCCAGTTCAGAATGTGTGCCTGTGGTGGAGATGGCATTAAAGACAGTGAATTTCAGACATTAGGATTTGGACTAGCAGTCGTGCCCCTGGTTGAAGGCAGTACAGATGCAGTGCCCAACAGTGGGGCTATTTACAGGGCTGGATCTGCAGCTGTGTGTTTATCTCTCGTCTGCCTTTGTTCGTCCTTCCTTTATCTCTTGTCTTCAAAACGCTGCTTTCTAAACTGCTTCATTCAAGCAGTCATGACTGTCCCTCACACATATATACACTTAGTTATAAACAGATGTATTAAGTGGTCACCCCAAATGACCCCACACCCAGGGTCTGAGTGAGTAAGCCACTTGAGTAAATCTCAATTCGACCCAGCCATTTAAAAAATATATACCTTTAAAAGAAACGCTATGCAAAAGCATATAGAATGGCTTCTATACAAACACGATAAATCAGTGTGATCACTTATTATTCTGAGTGTTACTGAGCTCTGCTAAAGCCTGAGTAGACTGATAAATCAATGTGATCAGTTATTAATCTCAGAGTTACTGAGCTCTGCTAAAGTCTGAGTAGACTGATAAATCAATGTGATCAGTTATTAATCTCAGTGTTACTGAGCTCTGCTAAAGCCTGAGTAGACTGATAAATCAATGTGATCAGTTATTAATCTCAGAGTTACTGAGCTCTGCTAAAGTCTGAGTAGACTGATAAATCAATGTGATCAGTTATTAATCTCAGTGTTACTGAGCTCTGCTAAAGCCTGAGTAGACTGATAAATCAATGTGATCAGTTATTAATCTCAGTGTTACTGAGCTCTGCTAAAGTCTGAGTAGACTGATAAATCAATGTGATCAGTTATTAATCTCAGTGTTACTGAGCTCTGCTAAAGCCTGAGTAGACTGATAAATCAATGTGATCAGTTATTAATCTCAGTGTTACTGAGCTCTGCTAAAGCCTGAGTAGACTGATAAATCAATGTGATGATCAGTTATTAATCTCAGTGTTACTGAGCTCTGCTAAAGCCTGAGTAGACTGATAAATCAATGTGATGATCAGTTATTAATCTCAGTGTTACTGAGCTCTGCTAAAGCCTGAGTAGACTGATAAATCAATGTGATCAGTTATTAATCTCAGTGTTACTGAGCTCTGCTAAAGCCTGAGTAGACTGATAAATCAATGAGATGATCAGTTATTAATCTCAGTGTTACTGAGCTCTGCTAAAGACTGAGTAGACTGATAAATCAATGTGATGATCAGTTATTAATCTCAGTGTTACTGAGCTCTGCTAAAGCCTGAGTAGACTGATAAATCAATGTGATGGTCAGTTATTAATCTCAGTGTTACTGAGCTCTGCTAAAGCCTGAGTAGACTGATAAATCAATGTGATCGGTTATTAATCTCAGTGTTACTGAGCTCTGCTAAAGCCTGAGTAGACTGATAAATCAATGTGATCAGTTATTAATCTCAGTGTTACTGAGCTCTGTTAAAGCCTGAGTAGACTGATAAATCAATGTGATCAGTTATTAATCTCAGTGTTACTGAGCTCTGCTAAAGCCTGAGTAGACTGATAAATCAATGTGATGATCAGTTATTAATCTCAGTGTTACTGAGCTCTGCTACAGCCTGAGTAGACTGATAAATCAATGTGATGATCAGTTAATAATCTCAGTGTTACTGAGCTCTGCTAAAGCCTGAGTAGACTGATAAATCAATGTGATGATCAGTTATTAATCTCAGTGTTACTGAGCTCTGCTAAAGCCTGAGTAGACTGATAAATCAATGTGATGATGAGTTATTAATCTCAGTGTTACTGATCTCTGCTAAAGCCTGAGTAGACTGATAAATCAATGTGATGATCAGTTATTAATCTCAGTGTTACTGAGCTCTGCTAAAGACTGAGTAGACTGATAAATCAATGTGATGATCAGTTATTAATCTCAGTGTTACTGAGTTCTGCTAAAGCCTGAGTAGACTGATAAATCAATGTGATCAGTTATTAATCTCTGTGTTACTGAGCTTTGCTAAAGCCTGAGTAGACTGATAAATCAATGTGATGATCAGTTATTAATCTCAGTGTTACTGAGCTCTGCTAAAGCCTGAGTAGACTGATAAATCAATGTGATCGGTTATTAATCTCAGTGTTACTGAGCTCTGCTAAAGCCTGAGTAGACTGATAAATCAATGTGATCAGTTATTAATCTCAGCGTTACTGAGCTCTGCTAAAGCCTGAGTAGACTGATAAATCAATGTGATCAGTTATTAATCTCAGTGTTACTGAGCTCTGCTAAAGCCTGAGTAGACTGATAAATCAATGTGATGATCAGTTATTAATCTGTGTTACTGAGCTCTGCTAAAGCCTGAGTAGACTGATAAATCAATGTGATCGGTTATTAATCTCAGTGTTACTGAGCTCTGCTAAAGCCTGAGTAGACTGATAAATCAATGTGATCAGTTATTAATCTCAGCGTTACTGAGCTCTGCTAAAGCCTGAGTAGACTGATAAATCAATGTGATCAGTTATTAATCTCAGTGTTACTGAGCTCTGCTAAAGCCTGAGTAGACTGATAAATCAATGTGATGATCAGTTATTAATCTGTGTTACTGAGCTCTGCTAAAGCCTGAGTAGACTGATAAATCAATGTGATCGGTTATTAATCTCAGTGTTACTGAGCTCTGCTAAAGCCTGAGTAGACTGATAAATCAATGTGATCAGTTATTAATCTCAGTGTTACTGAGCTCTGCTAAAGCCAGAGTAGACTGATAAATCAATGTGATGATCAGTTATTAATCTCAGCGTTACTGAGCTCTGCTAAAGCCTGAGTAGACTGATAAATCAATGTGATGATCAGTTATTAATCTCAGTGTTACTGAGCTCTGCTAAAGCCTGAGTAGACTGATAAATCAATGTGATGATCAGTTATTAATCTCAGTGTTACTGAGCTCTGCTAAAGCCTGAGTAGACTGATAAATCAATGAGATGATCAGTTATTAATCTCAGTGTTACTGAGCTCTGCTAAAGACTGAGTAGACTGATAAATCAATGTGATGATCAGTTATTAATCTCAGCGTTACTGAGCTCTGCTAAAGCCTGAGTAGACTGATAAATCAATGAGATGATCAGTTATTAATCTCAGTGTTACTGAGCTCTGCTAAAGCCTGAGTAGACTGATAAATCAATGTGATGATCAGTTATTAATCTGTGTTACTGAGCTCTGCTAAAGCCTGAGTAGACTGATAAATCAATGTGATGATCAGTTATTAATCTCAGTGTTACTGAGCTCTGCTAAAGCCTGAGTAGACTGATAAATCAATGTGATGATCAGTTATTAATCTCAGCGTTACTGAGCTCTGCTAAAGCCTGAGTAGACTGATAAATCAATGTGATCAGTTATTAATCTCAGTGTTACTGAGCTCTGCTAAAGCCTGAGTAGACTGATAAATCAATGTGATGATCAGTTATTAATCTCAGTGTCACTGAGCTCTGCTAAAGCCTGAGTAGACTGATAAATCAATGTGATCAGTTATTAATCTCAGTGTTACTGAGCTCTGCTAAAGCCTGAGTAGACTGATAAATCAATGTGATGATCAGTTATTAATCTCAGCGTTACTGAGCTCTGCTAAAGCCTGAGTAGACTGATAAATCAATGTGATGATCAGTTATTAATCTCAGTGTTACTGAGCTCTGCTAAAGCCTGAGTAGACTGATAAATCAATGTGATGATCAGTTATTAATCTCAGTGTTACTGAGCTCTGCTAAAGCCTGAGTAGACTGATAAATCAATGTGATGATCAGTTATTAATCTGTGTTACTGAGCTCTGCTAAAGCCTGAGTAGACTGATAAATCAATGTGATGATCAGTTATTAATCTCAGTGTTACTGAGCTCTGCTAAAGCCTGAGTAGACTGATAAATCAATGTGATGATCAGTTATTAATCTCAGCGTTACTGAGCTCTGCTAAAGCCTGAGTAGACTGATAAATCAATGTGATGATCAGTTATTAATCTCAGTGTTACTGAGCTCTGCTAAAGCCTGAGTAGACTGATAAATCAATGTGATGATCAGTCATTAATCTCAGTGTTACTGAGCTCTGCTAAAGCCTGAGTAGACTGATAAATCAATGTGATGATCAGTTATTAATCTCAGAGTTACTGAGCTCTGCTAAAGCCTGAGTAGACTGATAAATCAATGTGATGATCAGTTATTAATCTCAGAGTTACTGAGCTCTGCTAAAGCCTGAGTAGACTGATAAATCAGTGTGATCAGTTATTAATCTCAGTGTTACTGAGCTCTGCTAAAGCCTGAGTAGACTGATAAATCAATGTGATCAGTTATTAATCTCAGTGTTACTGAGCTCTGCTAAAGCCTGAGTAGACTGATAAATCAATGTGATGATCAGTTATTAATCTCAGTGTTACTGAGCTCTGCTAAAGCCTGAGTAGACTGATAAATCAATGTGATCAGTTATTAATCTCAGTGTTACTGAGCTCTGCTAAAGCCTGAGTAGACTGATAAATCAATGTGATGATCAGTTATTAATCTCAGTGTTACTGAGCTCTGCTAAAGCCTGAGTAGACTGATAAATCAATGTGATCAGTTATTAATCTCAGTGTTACTGAGCTCTGCTAAAGCCTGAGTAGACTGATAAATCAATGTGATGATCAGTTATTAATCTGTGTTACTGAGCTCTGCTAAAGCCTGAGTAGACTGATAAAT
Source organism: Pygocentrus nattereri (assembly GCF_015220715.1). NCBI lineage: Eukaryota > Metazoa > Chordata > Actinopteri > Characiformes > Serrasalmidae > Pygocentrus > Pygocentrus nattereri. The sequence goes on from NC_051212.1 coordinate 10,012,681, forward strand.
CAATGTGATCAGTTATTAATCTCAGTGTTACTGAGCTCTGCTAAAGCCTGAGTAGACTGATAAATCAATGTGATGATCAGTTATTAATCTCAGCGTTACTGAGCTCTGCTAAAGCCTGAGTAGACTGATAAATCAATGAGATGATCAGTTATTAATCTCAGTGTTACTGAGCTCTGCTAAAGACTGAGTAGACTGATAAATCAATGTGATGATCAGTTATTAATCTCAGCGTTACTGAGCTCTGCTAAAGCCTGAGTAGACTGATAAATCAATGAGATGATCAGTTATTAATCTCAGTGTTACTGAGCTCTGCTAAAGCCTGAGTAGACTGATAAATCAATGTGATGATCAGTTATTAATCTGTGTTACTGAGCTCTGCTAAAGCCTGAGTAGACTGATAAATCAATGTGATGATCAGTTATTAATCTCAGTGTTACTGAGCTCTGCTAAAGCCTGAGTAGACTGATAAATCAATGTGATGATCAGTTATTAATCTCAGCGTTACTGAGCTCTGCTAAAGCCTGAGTAGACTGATAAATCAATGTGATCAGTTATTAATCTCAGTGTTACTGAGCTCTGCTAAAGCCTGAGTAGACTGATAAATCAATGTGATGATCAGTTATTAATCTCAGTGTCACTGAGCTCTGCTAAAGCCTGAGTAGACTGATAAATCAATGTGATCAGTTATTAATCTCAGTGTTACTGAGCTCTGCTAAAGCCTGAGTAGACTGATAAATCAATGAGATGATCAGTTATTAATCTCAGCGTTACTGAGCTCTGCTAAAGCCTGAGTAGACTGATAAATCAATGTGATGATCAGTTATTAATCTCAGTGTTACTGAGCTCTGCTAAAGCCTGAGTAGACTGATAAATCAATGTGATGATCAGTTATTAATCTCAGTGTTACTGAGCTCTGCTAAAGCCTGAGTAGACTGATAAATCAATGTGATGATCAGTTATTAATCTGTGTTACTGAGCTCTGCTAAAGCCTGAGTAGACTGATAAATCAATGTGATGATCAGTTATTAATCTCAGTGTTACTGAGCTCTGCTAAAGCCTGAGTAGACTGATAAATCAATGTGATCAGTTATTAATCTCAGTGTTACTGAGCTCTGCTAAAGCCTGAGTAGACTGATAAATCAATGTGATCAGTTATTAATCTCAGTGTTACTGAGCTCTGCTAAAGCCTGAGTAGACTGATAAATCAATGTGATGATCAGTTATTAATCTCAGTGTTACTGAGCTCTGCTAAAGCCTGAGTAGACTGATAAATCAATGTGATGATCAGTCATTAATCTCAGTGTTACTGAGCTCTGCTAAAGCCTGAGTAGACTGATAAATCAATGTGATGATCAGTTATTAATCTCAGAGTTACTGAGCTCTGCTAAAGCCTGAGTAGACTGATAAATCAATGTGATGATCAGTTATTAATCTCAGTGTTACTGAGCTCTGCTAAAGCCTGAGTAGACTGATAAATCAATGTGATCAGTTATTAATCTCAGTGTTACTGAGCTCTGCTAAAGCCTGAGTAGACTGATAAATCAATGTGATCAGTTATTAATCTCAGCGTTACTGAGCTCTGCTAAAGCCTGAGTAGACTGATAAATCAATGTGATGATCAGTTATTAATCTCAGTGTTACTGAGCTCTGCTAAAGCCTGAGTAGACTGATAAATCAATGTGATGATCAGTCATTAATCTCAGTGTTACTGAGCTCTGCTAAAGCCTGAGTAGACTGATAAATCAATGTGATGATCAGTTATTAATCTCAGAGTTACTGAGCTCTGCTAAAGCCTGAGTAGACTGATAAATCAATGAGATGATCAGTTATTAATCTCAGTGTTACTGAGCTCTGCTAAAGCCTGAGTAGACTGATAAATCAATGTGATGATCAGTTATTAATCTCAGCGTTACTGAGCTCTGCTAAAGCCTGAGTAGACTGATAAATCAATGAGATGATCAGTTATTAATCTCAGTGTTACTGAGCTCTGCTAAAGCCTGAGTAGACTGATAAATCAATGTGATGATCAGTTATTAATCTGTGTTACTGAGCTCTGCTAAAGCCTGAGTAGACTGATAAATCAATGTGATGATCAGTTATTAATCTGTGTTACTGAGCTCTGCTAAAGCCTGAGTAGACTGATAAATCAATGTGATGATCAGTTATTAATCTCAGTGTTACTGAGCTCTGCTAAAGCCTGAGTAGACTGATAAATCAATGTGATGATCAGTTATTAATCTCAGCGTTACTGAGCTCTGCTAAAGCCTGAGTAGACTGATAAATCAATGTGATCAGTTATTAATCTCAGTGTTACTGAGCTCTGCTAAAGCCTGAGTAGACTGATAAATCAATGTGATGATCAGTTATTAATCTCAGTGTTACTGAGCTCTGCTAAAGCCTGAGTAGACTGATAAATCAATGTGATGATCAGTTATCATTGAACAGTCTTAGTCTTGTACTGGACGCCTGCATTTGTTTCATCACAAGTAACATACATGTCATCTACATGGATTCTGAATGTTGTTTTCTTTGTATTGGAATGAACTGTATTTTCCAGCCTTCAGTACTTTTGCCCAGTTCTGCTTCACTGTGAGCTGCATGCTGTCAAACGCACGGACAAAATACACTCCTGCCATGTTTTTCACTCACAAGTCGTGAGAAGATGAAAACAAAACTATTGCAGAAACGTCTGCTTTACTAGCTGTTAGGCCAGCATGTGTCCACAACATTATAAAATGGTTATTACACAGAAATAGGTCATACAAACCAAAAACCATTGTAGCTGAATGGTCGCTATGGTGTAGTGGGTCACACCTCTGCCTTCTGGGGTTCAATCCCCCACCAGGGTCAACACACTATACTGTAGGGGCAGTCGTGGGCTGGAGGTTAGGGAACTGGCCCTGTGACCGGAAGGTCGCCGGTTCGATCCCCAGAGCCGACAGTCCATGACTGAGGTGTCCTTGAGCAAGACACCTAACCCCCAACTGCTCCCCGGGCGCTGTGGATTGGGCTGCCCACTGCTCCGGGCAAGTGTGCTCACTGCCCCCTAGTGTGTGTGTATTCACTAGTGTGTATGTGGTGTTTCAGGTGGAATTTCCCCGTTTGTGGGACTAATAAAGTATCACTTAACTTATACCAATAAGAGTCCTTGGGCAAGACTCCCAATGGCTCAGCACTGGCCCATACTCAACACTCAGGTACTCAGGATCAGGATTCCTTCTTACATTCCAAAATCGCTGCGGTGGTATCACCACCTTCAGAACGACGGATCATGATTAATCAATTCACTTTTACACTCCAAGCGAGAATCAACCTGATGCCATCCTCCAAAGCCCCCTATTTTTCTACGAAGGTGGTCCCAGCTGCCACTAACTGCAGCACCATCTTCTGCCACTCTCCAATAAAGGAGAGGGAGGAGCGAAGAAGGAGAGTTTTTGCCTCAAAGTGTTGTCAGTATGTGGGTCAGGACTCTGTGGTACGCTGAGTGGAGTGTGTGTAGCCCAGTTTGCAGGAGGCCGCAGAGGGACTCTGTAATGAGCTGCTGTTGGGGGACCTGGCCTTGTTCTCTCAGGGTGACAGCAGAAAATGAGCCCCACCACATGTTATGGATGCCTGTGAATCCACAGGCCTTATACTCAACACAGCGCTGTTAAAAAGCACCTTTCACTTATTCATTTCTCAGCGTCAGGATAAAAACACAAAGGAATAGAAAATTAAACAGGAGCCTCAACAACTAAATGTAATGTATTTTATTTTGCATTTGTTGCCTTTTATTACAGCCTGCATTCGTAGAGACTTGCTTTCAGTTTGACTAAAAAAAAAAAGGCAGAGGTATTTTCCCAAAGTTCAGTCGTCATGGTTGGTTTAGGATTCTGCTCCTTATGATTAAAGTAATCCCAAATACATTCAGACTTAGTGAGTGTGTTTACATGCGCTCAATAATCAGATCATAATCAGATTTCTGCAGTTTATCTGATTCAAAAGGTCATGTAAACAGCACACGGATTTCTGAGTAAGGTCAATAAATCCGATGAAGAGGCTGGATTTTAGCTCGGTCATCAGAGTTCTCAGTGCATGTGAGCTCTTACTCTGATTTCTTTCGGCTTTCTCAGGCTGAGCATGCGCAAAAACACAGCAGTACCAGAAAGAAGCAGGACTCAGCAACACACTCTTGGAGTGACACTGAAACCGACTACATGCTTGACGAAATGAAGGATTTAAATATTCTTCATCTTCCAGATGAATATTCGGTATTTCTGGTAAAATTTTCCAGTGTTTAAAAAAATAAAAAAAAAAGCCACGACATGAAGTTTGAGTTTTATACTACTTTTAGGTCACGTCTTCATCTCTGAGTTTATTGGCTGGTTGCAAAGCAGAAATCTGATTACTGTCTGACTCATTTAAACGCGTTGATTGGATTACTGACAAAATCAGATTTTCTGCTGTTATCGGATCATTAAGTGCATGTAAACGCACTCAGTACCATTACTGCATGAGTTTTAGTATTTAAGCAGTTTTTTTTTTTAAATCAGCAATTCATCTAATGGAATCTTATTACACCTAATACCTGCAATTTGACATTGGACTTCATCTCTAAATACATTGGAGGCTTAACTGCCGAAATATGTTCCTAAGACAGATATAGAAGTGAAGTTGTATGTATATATTTATCTTTGAATTTCTTTAGAAAACACCTTTCTTATTATTTCTGGTAGCACTTCATTTGGACGGTCCACAGTAGATGCTTTGTAGATATTCAGTGTATCTTTAACTAACATTGAACTAAATATCGGTTAAATGCATCTGAACTTGAAGCTGCGTGTGAAAGATTCTATTAAATCCCTCCCTAAAACTGACCCTAACCTTAACCCCAACCTCAAGGCAAAACCTACACCCACTCCTAAAGCTGACCCTAACCATAATGCTGTTGTAGATCATCTACAGGGGACCATCCAAATAAAGCGTGACCTTATTTTTAGTGAAATGCCCTCAGCATGTAGGATTCTTCTCCAGATCTGTTGGAAGAGCGTCTCGGCTTGGTCCTCATTAAGCCTCTTGAGAGAGTGATCGAGAGTTTAAGGTGATGTGAAGTCGAGGGAGGTACTTTGAGAACTGTATGTGTGTTAGGCATTGAGGGGTTTTTCCCTTGGAGGGAGCTGTCCAGGGAAACTGGCCCTTTCTGCACAAGAGGAGAGGAAGGAAACCATCTACTACGGCGGAAACACTCCCTATACAGCGCACGTAACACGCTACGCCCATACAGGGCCTTATGTAGCCTTACGTGTTGTACCATCAGAACACACAAACTCCGTATGTTATAGTCTGAACATCCCGTCATATGCCAACGTTTGAACACGTCCAGTCTAATGACGGTTTGTCGATTTTTAAAAAATAAGTTCACACATGCGGGTAGCGCTGTCGCTTCACAGCAAGGAGGGCCTGGGTTCGATTCCCCGGCCGGGTGACCGGGGTCCTCTCTGTGTGGAGTTTGCATGTTCTCCTCGTGTCTGCGTGGGTTTCCTCCGGGTTCTCCGGTTTCCTCCCACAGTCCAAAGACATGCAGTCAGGCCAATTGGACATGCTAAACTGCCCCTAGGTGTGAGTGTGTGAGTGACTGTCTGTGTGTCTGCCCTGCGATGGACTGGCGACCTGTCCAGGGTGTATCCTGCCTTCCGCCCGAAGACTGCTGGGATAGGCTCCAGCTCCCCCTGCGACCCTGACGGAGAAGCGGCTTAGAAAATGGATGGATGGATGGAAGTTCACACATGCTTTACACACTCTGAGAAATAAAGGTATGGAACGGTCACTGGGGCAGTGCCTGTCTCGTCACTGGGGTGGTCCCCTCAAGGGTACGTCTCGGTACCTTTAGTTAGGGAACACTGAAGTGATGTTTTCTAAGCCGTACTGACTCCACCCACCTCGTCTTGTCTCCAGGCTTTTACTCTACTGTTCTGTTTTAAACCATTCGGTTATGAAAAGGTACAAATACGAACTTTTCACCTGGAAAAACGTATTGAAGACCTTCAAACCACTGTTTTACCTTTGAGGGAGCATTTACATTGTTTGTACCTTGATGAACAAAAGGATGTTCCTGCGCAAAACCAGTGCAGGGAACGCTTGAATGTGTCATGTAAGTGCAGATTTACTATTTTTATTGTTTACTGAGTTTAATATATTGAGGAAAAAATAAGACGGAAAATGTAAGATGTGCTTCAACTTCTGCGCAGGTCACATTGTATGTATAATCCCCCCCCCCCGATATATTAAATTCAGTGAAGAAAGATTACCGGCACATAACTGTGTGGGTTCTCTGTAGAGGATGCGATAACATTTCGCTTAGAACGTCAACAAAACTAGGGGCGCCAAAACTTTTGCACACGCGTGTAAGCGGCGTTCCTGAAGGGCTCTCCAGGCCGCTGGTGCACTGTGTAGAAATGCTTTCAACGGGGCAGCGGTAGTAGGACGGCAGGGGCTTCTCTCGCAGGCTGCAGCGTGTTAAACGTTCTGCCCCGTAACGCCGTGTCCTCGATGGGTGTGAATGAATCCCGGCCCGTTTCCCGTGCGCGTGTAAACAGGACGCCCCTGAGCCGTGTGCCCCACCCTCCACCCCCCTCTCTGGGCGGGCTCTGACACGGCGGACGCAGGACGGAGCTCGGCCGACAGTTATTGTTTCGCTTTCCTTCTTCGCATTGTTCCTTTTTTAAACTGTCCATTCCTGTTTGGACAGCAGATACGATCTTATGGGCGTTCCATCACTGTCATGGAGCTACGGAAGGGGGTGTGTGTGTGTGTGTGTGTGTGTGTGTCTGTGTGTGTGACCTTGCCTTTGCTATATTTATCTGTCTGTTTACACATGGACAAGCGTTTGCCAGCACCTTCAGAAGAGTCTGAGCTGATGAAGCTACTGATGAGTTTATAGGGCTGTGACTGTAGATCACGTCACTAATTCAGGGATTCACTGAATGTTGCTGGTATTTTTAGCCGGTTAGTCTTGGGGTCCATCGATCATTTTTCATGCATATTCAGGTGGGCAGCAGGTTTTGCAGCATGTTTTTGCACATAAACTATATATATATATATATATATATATATATATATATATATATATATATATATATATATATATATATCCTGAATGGTAACTTTACAGGAGAAGGAAAAAACTTTTTTTTTTTTTTTTTAAATGTAAGTCAATGGAACCAGAGTTTTTTCCAAGTCATTTTGGTGTGTATATATATGTCGCTGAGTTGTTAGTCTGTTTATTTCCTCTGGTGTCTATAATGTAATGTATTGCCCGAGTATTGATTACATTGTTTGGATATTGACCCGAGCGCTCGAGTACCCGAGCACATCCCTAGTGGGTTTTGTCATGACCCTCAATGTTTTGAATGTCAGCAGCTCTACTTATAGCAGCGTGGTCTTTTTTCCCTTCAGTCAGTTGAGTGCTAAACTTCCCATGTCCAGACTAGTGTGTTAAACCTCACACGCGTCCTGTACATCCTGTGAACGGCTCGTTTTATTGCAGTTCTCTACAGCAGGCAAAACGCCCTGAGCTGAATTACCGAGCACTCTGGCGAGCACTTTTCCAGAAGCGCTGCTGGTGTTTGCTGCAGGTCAACCTCAGGGCTCTGTTTTTGTAGAATCTGCGCACGTTAGCGCTCTCAGCGCCTTCACGTTGGAAAGGTGAAGGCACCTGCTGCTAGTATGGCAATGCAAGAGGGAGCTGACAGCACATTTAACAGTGACTCGAGGATATAAAGCAGCCTAAAGTGCGTTCTGCTGTTAAAAAAGTGCCGACTGTACCTACTGTACTGTACTTTTGGGATCCAGAAGTCTGAGACCACCGTTAAAAATGCTTCTGTTTTTGTATTCCTTTGTAATTTAATACAGTATTTTACGTTATATTACTAAATAATTCTGTTAACAGCATCATTTGAGTAAAAAGTAGAAGCTTTGAAAGCGTCGGATGTCTTGAGTTCGATCCCTGGTGATGCCATCCGTGGCCGGGAGTCCAGGAGAGCACAGTTGGCTTCACTCTCTCTGAGTGGGTAGGAAGGCCCCCCCTTCTCCCTCCATCACTCAGGCGTCCATTAGCTGACGTAACAGAACTGGAGGTTGGTGCTTTCCTCCAAGCGCGTTCGGCTGTCCGGCGACGTTGCATTAGAGGCAGTTTGAAAAGATGCGGTGCTGCTTCACCGGCCTTGGAGGAAGCCTGTGCTAGCCTTCAGCCTACTAGTGCTGGTGGTGTTCTGTGATTAAAGTTAAGTTATACTTTTTTAATCCCATAAATCGGGAAGTTCCACCTCCGCATTTAACCCATCCTTGAAGTGAAACACCACATACACACTAGTGAATACACACACACTAGGGGGCAGTGAGCACACTTGCCCGGAGCGGTGGGCAGCCCTATCCACGGCGCCCGGGGAGCAGTTGGGGGTTAGGTGTCTTGCTCAAGGACACCTCAGTCATGTGCTGTCAGCCCTGGGGATCAAACCGGCGACCTTCCGGTCACAGGGCCAGATCCCTAACCTCCAGCCCACGACTGCCCCAAATTGGGGGAGTTCATACTAGTGGGTGGAATTGAATATGACAAAATTGGAGAGAAAATTGGGGGGAAAAAACATGAATTTACATGAATTTCAGGATTAGCATTTGTCCCTCTTTTGCTTTACTCTCAAGGCATCTCAAGCTGGCATGAACCTCATAAGCTTGTACAAAAGCCTTTGACCAGTAGATCAAAGTCTGACCATTTAGTACAAACGCCTTAACGTGGTCAGTGTCAGAAATTTGCTTCATTTGAAATGGAAGTCATACTTCAATCTTCCCTTCATCATAACGGTACAAAAATAAAACTGTTTTTCATTCATTTATTTAAATGAGTAGCATCCCGGGTTTGCAATGTCGTCTGAGATGTTTGGACCCCTCTCTTTGGGGTCAGTTTTCCAAGCCCAGAGGATTTGCAGTGGAGAATCTCCAGTGGCTTTGCACTGTAGTCCAAGGTTAAACGTACAGTTGCTTTATCATTTGGCAGATTAGTTTTCCAAGGACTGTTATTGGTATAATAGAGTAGGAATATAAGATCTGTGTAATGACAAAGTCTATTGAAATTAAAGTTGTGTTTGTGGAGTACGTGAAGACTATTAAAGTTTCAAAACCATTTCTTAGCCTGTTTAGCCAATGTTTGAAAAGAATTGCGCTGTGGAAACAGCCCATTTGACTTGATTGTGCTTGTAATGCCATGAAGGCTGATGCATTTACATGTATCCGCCTATTCAGACCACAGCAGCGTAGCTCTGCCCGTTCGCTTCGAATCATTTCAGCCCGGACTACTGTATGAATGAGCCGCAGCCAGTCAAAATAAGCTCATCCACGTGTATCAGTCTTAAGGGCACAGTAACCACAACAGCCTGTTTAATTGTAAGGGTAAAAGAGAGGCTGGAAAATTAATTATGAGGTATTATGAATAAAATCTGGTTGGAGTTTGGAGATGTGCAGGAAAATCAGCAACTGCGTTCTCGGAAAGAAATTATTAGATGCTGATGCCTCAGGCTCCTCATTTTTCAGTGCGGACTCAATGCTGAATGAAATGTGCTGCTGGTTATGTAATGTTTGTGTAGCATGTAATTTAATGTACTGTTTAAACAAGGCAGGTGTGATTTACACAGTACGACACAGTCAGCGCAGGTGAGGTCGTGTATGTGTCTGAATTTATTGCACATCTTCAGCGGTTGCAGCTTCTAGACCCAGAAACAGCTGTTTTATATGTGGTGTTAGGAGAGCGGGACCGTACGTAGACGTTTCAAGGGAGAGGAGCTCACAGGAAGAAATAAATGGGCAGCATGAGTGTGAATTTAACCCAAATGAATCCACAGCATATAGCAGGCGTTCATATGTAACTCTGGGAGATTGCAGTCAGATTTCGGAAGAAACCGAGCATTGTTTTTCCCAAGGCAGCCCAAAATACTACCCTCGCTACCCGGCCGGGGATTTGAACCCTGTTCTGTAGTCTTCAGACTGAAGCATTGTCCACTGTAGGCTGATAGCTGACATGTGAGCTGATTTATGAAAGAACAGAGCCGTAAATGCCACTCCTTTCAGCGGGCTCCTTCTTCTACTGCTAAATCAAGGGAAAACTGAAGGCTGACCCTGCGATAGTGAACTTGCTTCGTCTATCAAACCTGAAGTATGAAACCTGATCTTAATCTCAGACTCTGAGCTCTGTTTTGTTCCGCATGTAAACGCAGTCACTAAAATAAACTGGACAGGCGTTTGGCAGTAACCTCAGAAGAGTCTGAGCTGTTGTTTGCCTGTGTGACTGGTTGTGTGTGGTTGGTTGTGACTGTAGGTTGTATTATTTATCAAGCACTTTGCAGAATTTTGGTGTTTTTTAATGGAGTGTTTTAATTTGGTGCTGATTAATCGTGCGGACCGTTGATTATTTTCGATCATTCGAAAATTCGATCAGGTGGTCTGTTTACGTTTTTTATTTTCTTAATTCATTTTGTCGGTTAATTGCGTAATATACCATTTTTTGTCATTTAATACACTAATACACTGCTTGTTTTGCTGGTTCATATATATATATATATATATATATATATATATATATATATATATATATATATATATATATATATATATATAAGCATGATCTTCATACCATACTGGACTTGCAGCAGCATGAAAAACTAAACGGAGATCATTTGACGCCCCTTTAGAACGAACTGCACTGGCCATCTGTATCTTTTAGGGTAGATTCAGAAGTTCTGCTACTAGTTTTTAAGGCTGTAAATGACCTTAAAGCACTTCTCGTATCTCGCAGGATGTCGGCCTGTTCATGATCTTAGATCTGCAGATACTGACCTTCTGTAAAATAAAGAACACGTGAGAGGCTCTTTCAGTTATTCCGCTTCTAAACTGTGGAGCTCAGTTCCATCGTTCATTAGACAGCCAAGCTCAGTGCTTACTTTTAAGAAGCGTCTAAAAACGTGTCTGTTTAGCTCAGCATTTCATCATTTTAATCAAGCATTTATCTTTTAATGTGATCTGTGTAATAGACTGATTTTAATTTAATACTCAGGTTTTTTTCTGCTACTATTTAAGCACTTTAAGCTGTCACCAGCATTGCAAGATATATTTAAAAGATATTATTATTATTCAATAATTAATTCTAATACCACACACAAGGCTGCTCAATCCAGAGGAACTGACCACGCTTGAGTGCCTCCTCTCCTCCTCTGTAAGCTGATCCTGGTCTTGACTGGTTTAATAGTTCTGTAGTTTAATGATTTTTGATGAGGGTTTAATAAACTGCGCTTTTAGAGCCCATAAAGCACCTCTTAATAACAATAAAGATAAAAAGAAATTACTGATAAATAACAATTTTAATTTAATTTAATAATACAAATTTCCTTTGCTGTTAAAAAGAGTAACTTACTCTTGGTTTAGCGAGTTATTAATGCCCCTTGTTGCTTTCCTAAATAGATTATTACTGTTTTACCACCGAGACGTCCAGCACAGTTTGAGCTAATGAGGTGAAAACTCCCCAGGCATTTAGTACATCATCAAAATTGTGATGTACCCAAGTAGATCCACCAGCTCTATTTTTGACCAAGGGGGCACTTGTACAGTCTGCAGGGCATGAAGCCTATCACCCACCCTGGGTTCTACCTGCACACGTGCCACCAGTCTGCTGTTCACCATGTGCTGTTCAGTCAAATTTTGCTGGACAGATTTATTTTCTGATTGCATTTGGCCACTAAGCCAACCTGCTAGTCCTTATTCATGAGCAGATTGAGCACAGCAAGACAAGACGACACCTGTTGAACTCCTCTTGTCTTTCGGCACTCTTCTGTGTAATCAACCCTTCGCTAACAGGCTGGGTTACCATTCAGCCGGACTCAGAAACCTGGACTGTCCACTTAGCCCAGGGAAGTTTGCTGCCAAGGCGCTCCATTGAGAGGGAATAGGGAGAAAAGTCAAATGACGGGTCAAGCTCCAGAATTTGCTGCACTGGTGTCAGAAGAAGGAATGTGAAGTTGAGGGATATGTTGAGTAATACCGAGCTTAATGTATTCACTCGGCCCCGAAGGTCAACTTTCAGTGCCTGGGAAAGGTCTGTCCGTTTCCGTTCCGAATTCAGTACGATGGTGTTGAATGTGGGCAGTTAGAGCAGTGACAGTAAGAGCGCTGTCGGGGGGGTGTGGTCAGCAGTGGGGCGAGTTTGGTGAGTTCAGGTTCAATTCAAGAGGTCAGTTCAGGCCAGGAGGTGAATAAAATAAACTTTGCAAGTTGAATTTTAGCTCATTACCTGAAATTGAACTGAAGTAACTGAAACAACCTGACCCCAATCTAGATTGTACAGTTGGTGGTATTTATTTATTTATTTGTTTGTTTGTTTATTTGGGTTACTGAACTTAACAACTGTCCAACATTTGGCTTTGGAGGGGAAAACATATCAACAACAGCTTTAACAACTTACTTAAAAACATAATATCTATTTTGCAGCATTTACTGCGTCCATTCTTTGCCTTTATTACAGCTTACGTTCTCTTTAGGAGACTTGCTTTCAGTTTTATAAAGAAATATGCAGGGATATTTTTCCAAACTTCCAAAGTTCAGTCCTAGACGTTGGTTGCTTTTTCTGATTCTCCCAATCCAAGAACTTCCAAACCCATTCTCTCAAAGATGAAAGCCCAATTTTCTCTTCATCTTGTGTATTTATTTATTTATTTTTTTGGGACGGGCTCTAAATTTGGAAATGCTTGTTTTTTTTCCCCCACTCGTTTCCCTTTTCCATACGGGAATTGCAAGTGGCTTATCTCACACCTGACCTTCTCAGAAATAATCATTGAATTATTCTTAAAGGCTGTTTTCACTGGGAGTTCAGTAAATAATATATCGCTGCTGTTGTTGGAAGAAAACCTCGTATCTCCTTTATTTTTTTGCCTTTTTTTAAGGTTTTTGACATAACTGGAAAATGACTGTTGCTCTTTATATTGTGTGTGTGAATTTCATGATGAATGGAACAAAAGAAACAGTCCAAAATTACTTGGGAAAAACGTCTGGTTCCATTGACTTACATAAAGGAAAGAGTGTTTTTCCTTCTCCTGTAAAGTTGCCGTTTTGGAGATGTGAGGTTTTGCTCTGGCAGCAGCGATATATCATGTTGGACGCTGGTTAAATGTACAGTAGAAGGTTAAAAACACTCTGGACTTCATTCCAGGTCCTTTTGGACCACTTTGATTGGTTAATTCACGGTGAAGTGTTTGCACAATGGAAAGGTCCATGTCTTCACCAGCTGCAGTAGCTCTGTTATACAGAGTTATACGTACATGTTGGTTATTTATGTGGTTCATAGTGAATATTAGATGCTCTGGAAGTAAAACTCTTTGTTTGTCTGCTCTGTCTTTCAGGAAAGCCTCACAACATTGAGAGTTCGGAGCGCGTGCAGCTGTCGGGCACGTATAACGTGCGCAAAGGCAAACTGCAGCTGCCCGTCAACCGCTGGAGCCGCCGGCAGGTCATCCTGTGTGGCACCTGCCTGATGGTGTCATCTGTTAAAGCCAGTCATGTGGGCAAGATGCACATCCTGCCCCTCATCGGGGGAAAGGTAAGGGGGCGACAGCTTGCAGGGTGGGAGGGGGGGGGCACATTCAGCAGCTTCGGTTCACTTCAGGTGAAAAGTTCAGCTCACGAGGGGCAGAGAATGAGCAGCGGTCCTATAGATGTCTTTGGTCCACATGTTCTCTTGCCTTGCCTGCCTTTCTTTTCAGTCCATGTGGCTAAAAAAAATGATCAAAATATTAAATTAGTCTTTTGGTGACGTGGAACTGCTGCTTGAACACACATTAAACAAAATCCAATCCAAAATCGGGAATAAAAGTAGAAAATTACATGTAAAAAAAAAAAAAAAATGAAACAGGTGCTGTTACATGCTCATCCAAGGTGTTATCATACACAATTATAGTCATACTTCTGTATTATAAATATATCAGAAAATATATCATTACCATAACGTTCCATTAATGTTTACTATATGGCCAGTATGTGTGTGGACGCCTGACCATCAGTTTGCAAGGCACCTCATTCCAAAATCATGGGCAGTGATATGGAGTCGGGGCCCTTTTGTGGCTAAAACGGCCTCCAGTCTTCTGGGAAGGCTTTCCACAGGATTTTGGAGTGTGTCTGTAGATTGTGTGGAGGTTGTGCACATCTAGTGGTGTTGGACAGGACTGGCGTCGGCGTCGATCGAGTCTGCTTTGATTTTCAGCTTCACATTCGGCCAAACCTTTTCTTTTTGATGCATCACTAGATAGAATATTCAAAAATTCAAATACTGGATATCTGCAGGCATGTAAGAGGGAATGTAGCATCTCCTGCCGCAGTGCAGCAAATAAGCAATTCGCCGTCGTCAGAAGAAAACCTTGTATCTCCATTTTTGTCTTTTTTTAGTTTTTGATGTGATTTGAAAATGCCTGTTTACATTTACAACGTGTGCGAATTTCATGTTGAATGGACCAAAAGAAATGGCCCAAAGTGACTTGGAGAAATTTCTGGTTCCATTGACTTACATTGAAAGTAAAGTTGGTTTTTTCCTTCTCCTGTAAAGTTACCATTTTTTTTTCCCGACAGCAAATTATTGCTAACATCTTATAAATATTGCACTTTTTTTTTTACACAATACGCTCTTTGCAGAATGCCATATTTGTATGATTACTGTACAGTTGACATTTAATGATGCATACAAAATATTCGTTCTGTGTTTTGTGTTGTTTTGTTTACGTCTGTGCAGCCTGCAGTAACAGTTTTACTAGTTACTTTAAAGTATGATGATTACAAAGAATGTATTTTCCCTGTTGTTGGTTATGAACCACTGAGAAGAACTTGTTGACCTTTGGTTGCCGAGCCTACGTGTTGTTTCCCACCTGCAGAAGGTGACCTTGTCCTCTCTCTCCTCCCTCTGTAGGTAGAGGAGGTGAAGAAGCACAGCCACTGTTTGGCCTTCAGCTCGGCCGGGCCTCAGAGTCAGACGTACTACATCAGCTTCGACAGCTTCACTGAGCACCTTCGCTGGCACCGCCATGCAGCCAAGGTCTGTGTGTGTTGGTTGTAGGGGGGCCGTGTTCATGGGGGGACGTCTCCCGCAGCGCCACAGCGTGTTGGTGTCTTGATGAGGTTCTCTGAGTGGATGCCTGAACTGTTAGCTGTTAGCCTTGACTACACAAAGTTTGAACAAATAACGTGTTGTTGAAGTGCTCAGGGAAAATAGGAGAGAACACAGAAACAGGGCATTTTCTGCTCATTTTAGTGCAGAGTTTCTGTTTATTTTTGTTTTTCTTACTTATTTTCCTACTGTACATTTATATTTTATGGTTTGAATAGATTTAATTATATAACTTTACTCCTTCCTCTATTTATGCATCTATAAAATAATGTACCATACTTTTGCTCTTTACTGTACTCTGTGCCACTGTAATAGACATCTGTCTGTCTGTCTCTCTGTCTGTCTGTCTGTCTGTCTAGCTATCTATCTATCTAGCTATCTGTCTGTCTGTCTGTCTGTCTGCCTGTCTGTCCGTCTATCTAACTATCTGTGTGTCTATCTGTCTGTCTATCTATCTGTGTCTGTCTATCTATCTGTGTCTGTCTATCTGTCCGTCTGTCTGTCCATCTATCTGTCTGTCTATCTGTCTGTCTGTCTGTCTGTCCGTCTATCTATCTATCTGTGTGTCTATCTGTCTGTCTATCTATCTGTGTCTGTCTGTCTATCTGTCCGTCTGTCTGTCCATCTATCTGTCTGTCTATCTGTCTGTCTGTCTGTCTATACATCTATCTATCTATCTGTGTGTCTGTCTATCTGTCTATCTGTGTCTGTCTATCTGTCCGTCTGTCTGTCCATCTGTCTGTCTGTCTGTCTATCTGTCTGTCTGTCTGTCTATACATCTGTCTACCTATCTGTGTGTCTATCTGTCTGTCTATCTGTCTGTGTCTGTCTGTCTATCTGTGTCTGTCTGTCTGTCTGTCTGTATCTATCCATCTGTCTGTCTGTCTGTCTATATCTATCCGTCTGTCTATCTATCCGTCTGTCTATCTATCTGTCTGTCTGTCTGTCCGTCTATCTGTCTGTCCGTCTATCTGTCTGTCTGTCTGTCTGTCTATCTATCTGTCTATCTGTGTGTCTGTCTGTCTGTCTATCTATCTGTCTATCTGTGTCTGTCTGTCTATCTATATGTGTCTGTCTGTCTATCGTATGCAACATATTGGAAAACTTAAAATATTAAATGTTTTATTTTCCCCCCCAAATATTCAATTCTGCCCAAAAAAAATCAGTATTTTTTTTTTTTTTTTTTTGCTTTTTTTTGCATGAAAGAGGAATTTCAGTGGATGTGAAATTCACTGTAGAGAAGCTTACAGACTACAGATGTCTTTACAGTGGCAGTGATAGGAACCTGGGGTCGCAACGACTACAACACATATATGTTGTCATTTTATTTATCAGTAACCACCAGTGAACCTACACCTGTCTTCTGAGTTTTATATGTAATGTTGATGATGGTAAAATAGTAAAAACCTGGCAAAAGCTTGTTTCCTTTTGGGACTATTTTGTCTCACAATGCCCAACATGTAACCTTCCACCCTGAATTAATTTTTAAAAATGTGCGTTTTAGCAAGTGCAGTTTATTTCAAAACGACAGAAAACAACGTCTCAGACATCACATTATGTCTTATATGATATCTTTCCATGAGGGAACTTTCAGAGACATTAAACTTTCATAAAACTTTCACTTAAATCAACAGAACGTCATTTGACTAGGATGCCCAAACTTTTGCCTATGACTACATTAGTCATTGAAAATTCTACAGTTTTTTGACTATTATTTAAGTAGAGCTGGCCTGAAGAATTAAAATACTTGAGTATTTGTTCAATATATTGTTATTTGGTTCTGTAACTAGTATTTGGGAGCTTCATCCTTTTGTCAGGAAGCAAATATTGTAGCTTAATCTACAATAAATTTAGTCACAAACTCTTTAGAATAAACTATCATTGTTAATGTATGAAAAATATTCCAAATAAATACATTTTAGATTTTACTGGGTCCACCTTAAAGCTTATACTTGTCTATTAATATGTTGTCGCTGCTTACTGGATATATTTTCAGTGGCAAAGATAAAATCCTGCTTAGTTATGAAACGTTTGGTACTGTGCAAAAGCTATTTATTTTCATGAGATTTCTGAAGAGATTGGTTATGAGATATTCCACTAGGATGAGGAAGGAGGAAAAACGCGTGTTTAAAAAATGATGATGAGGTGCAGAGAAAATTAGACTCCTAACAACCACCTGGAAGACCTGTTAGACCACCAAATCTGCTTCAGATCTGAGAACATCCACAGGTTCAGTTTCTGTCCATCCTTCCACTGTGAGCAGGCAACTCGGGGGACAATTCCTATTTTTCCTCCTGCTTTTCCACTGTTTTTCCACTGTTTTTCCACTGCTTTTCCTCCTGCTTTTCCTCCTGCTTTTCCTCCTGCTTTTCCTCCTGCTGTTCCTCCTGCTCTTTCCCCTGCTTTTCCTCCTGCTCTTCCTCCTGCTTTCCGTCCTGCTTTTCCTCCTGCTCTTCCTCCTGCCCTTTCCCTGCTTTTCCTCCTGCTTTTCCTCCTGCTGTTCCTCCTGCTCTTTCCCCTGCTTTTCCTCCTGCTCTTCCTCCTGCTTTTCCGTCCTGCTTTTCCTCCTGCTCTTCCTCCTGCCCTTTCCCTGCTTTTCCTCCTGCTTTTCCTCCTGCTTTTCCTCCTGCTCTTTCCCCTGCTCTTTCCCCTGCTTTTCCCCTGCTTTTCCTCCTGCTCGTCCTCCTGCTTTTCCTTTGGCTTTTCCACTGCTTTTCCTCCTGCTCTTCCTCCTGCTTTTCCACTACTTTTCCTAATGCTCTTTGACTGATTTCCCACTGCTTTTCCGCCT
>NC_051212.1:10040637-10050637 GCF_015220715.1 Pygocentrus nattereri
GTGAATGGAATGTGTGGATGAATAGATGAGAGGTGAACACATGGAATGAATGGATTTGTGAGTGTTCTCAGGATTTAATTCAGCCCACACACTGAATGGAGGGCTCTTTATTACAAATAGCGCAGTTCTGAAGACGCTCAGAGACCTTTTCCACAATCACACATGAACTGAATTTCATCACAGTGATCCGTTTCCGGAAGAATCATCTGGAATAACCTGAAAGTCCACAGCCTGTTTTAACACTTTAGCTCCACTGCTGCCCCCTACTGGTTCTACACAGTCAGTTATACACCGCATATTTACACCAGCAGCAGAACTTTCCCACATTCACACACTCACAGACATGCTTGCACCGTTACTGGTGCCTCGTTTAATTGAAATACTCACCATTCTGTGCAGTTTAAACCTGTGAACACTGAATATGAAGGTGAATCACTGGTGACTGTTGAGAAATGAACACAGCAAACACAGATTTTATCCATCATTGTTATTGG
The DNA here is from genome assembly GCF_015220715.1 of Pygocentrus nattereri. NCBI lineage: Eukaryota > Metazoa > Chordata > Actinopteri > Characiformes > Serrasalmidae > Pygocentrus > Pygocentrus nattereri. Next base: position 10,041,132 of record NC_051212.1, read on the forward strand.
TTATTAGGCAGGTTTGTGTGTGTGTGTGTGTGTGTGTGTGTGTGTGTGTGTGTGTGTGTGTGTGTGTGTTTCTGTGTGTGCGGTGAACAAATAATGAAAGTTTATATGCCACCAATCAGCATTGAACAGTCCTACATCTACAGCATCTATCTATCTAACCATTCATCCACTCTTAAACCATCCATCCTTCGCTACATCTGTTCATCCACACTCTTAAACCATCCATCCTTCGCTACATCTGTTCATAAACACTTTTAAATCCATCCATCCTTCGCTACATCTGTTCATCCACACTCTTAAACCCATCCATCCTTCGCTACATCTGTTCATCCACACTCTTAAACCATCCATCCTTCGCTACATCTGTTCATCCACACTCTTAAACCATCCATCCTTCTCTACATCTGTTCATCCACACTCTTAAACCCATCCATCCTTCGCTACATCTGTTCATCCACACTCTTAAACCCATCCATCCTTCGCTACATCTGTTCATCCACACTCTTAAACCATCCATCCTTCTCTACATCTGTTCATCCACACTCTTAAACCATCCATCCTTCGCTACATCTGTTCATCCACACTCTTAAACCATCCATCCTTCGCTACATCTGTTCATAAACACTTTTAAATCCATCCATCCTTCACTACATCTGTTCATCCACACTCTTAAACCCATCCATCCTTCTCTACATCTGTTCATCCACACTCTTAAACCCATCCATCCTTCTCTACATCTGTTCATCCACACTCTTAAACCATCCATCCTTCTCTACATCTGTTCATCCACACTCTTAAACCATCCATCCTTCGCTACATCTGTTCATAAACACTTTTAAATCCATCCATCCTTCACTACATCTGTTCATCCACACTCTTAAACCCATCCATCCTTCTCTACATCTGTTCATCCACACTCTTAAACCCATCCATCCTTCTCTACATCTGTTCATCCACACTCTTAAACCATCCATCCTTCTCTACATCTGTTCATCCACACTCTTAAACCCATCCATCCTTCGCTACATCTGTTCATCCGCACTCTTAAACCATCCATCCTTCTCTACATCTGTTCATCCACACTCTTAAACCCATCCATCCTTCGCTACATCTGTTCATCCACACTCTTAAACCCATCCATCCTTCGCTACATCTGTTCATCCACCCTCTTAAACCCATCCATCCTTCTCTACATCTGTTCATCCACACTCTTAAACCCATCCATCCTTCGCTACATCTGTTCATCCACACTCTTAAACCCATCCATCCTTCGCTACATCTGTTCATCCGCACTCTTAAACCCATCCATCCTTCTCTACATCTGTTCATCCACACTCTTAAACCCATCCATCCTTCTCTACATCTGTTCATCCGCACTCTTAAACCCATCCATCCTTCGCTACATCTGTTCATCCGCACTCTTAAACCCATCCATCCTTCGCTACATCTGTTCATCCGCACTCTTAAACCCATCCGTCCTTCGCTACATCTGTTCATCCACCCTCTTAAACCCATCCGCCCTTCGCTACATCTGTTCATCCGCACTCTTAAACCATCCGTCCTTCGCTACATCTGTTCATCCACCCTCTTAAACCCATCCGCCCTTCGCTACATCTGTTCATCCGCACTCTTAAACCCATCCATCCTTCTCTACATCTGTTCATCCGCACTCTTAAACCCATCCATCCTTCTCTACATCTGTTCATCCACACTCTTAAACCCATCCATCCTTCTCTACATCTGTTCATCCGCACTCTTAAACCCATCCATCCTTCGCTACATCTGTTCATCCACACTCTTAAACCATCCATCCTTCGCTACATCTGTTCATCCGCACTCTTAAACCCATCCGTCCTTCGCTACATCTGTTCATCCACCCTCTTAAACCCATCCGCCCTTCGCTACATCTGTTCATCCGCACTCTTAAACCATCCATCCTTCGCTACATCTGTTCATCCGCACTCTTAAACCCATCCGTCCTTCGCTACATCTGTTCATCCACCCTCTTAAACCCATCCGCCCTTCGCTACATCTGTTCATCCGCACTCTTAAACCATCCGTCCTTCGCTACATCTGTTCATCCGCACTCTTAAACCCATCCGTCCTTCGCTACATCTGTTCATCCACACTCTTAAACCCATCCGCCCTTCGCTACATCTGTTCATCCGCACTCTTAAACCATCCGTCCTTCGCTACATCTGTTCATCCGCACTCTTAAACCCATCCGTCCTTCGCTACATCTGTTCATCCACCCTCTTAAACCCATCCGCCCTTCGCTACATCTGTTCATCCGCACTCTTAAACCATCCGTCCTTTGCTACATCTGTTCATCCGCACTCTTAAACCCATCCATCCTTCGCTACATCTGTTCATCCGCACTCTTAAACCCATCCATCCTTCGCTACATCTGTTCATCCGCACTCTTAAACCCATCCGTCCTTCGCTACATCTGTTCATCCACCCTCTTAAACCCATCCGTCCTTCGCTACATCTGTTCATCCACCCTCTTAAACCATCCATCCTTCGCTACATCTGTTCATCCACACTCTTAAACCCATCCATCCTTCTCTACATCTGTTCATCCACACTTTTAAACCCATCCATCCTTCGCTGTCAACAGCCACTGGCTGGGATCACATCACTAACTTCTTTCATAAAAAGCTTAACTGCAAACAGCTTAATTATGATCTCTGTATAATTATCCCATCTGTCGTTTGGCAAACCAGTAAAGCAGTAAACAGAAACAAGCACAAGCAAACAGTAGACTGCTCTTGTACTGTGTTAACGTGACTCTCTCTGTGTGCCTGCTAGTCTGCAGACGTTTCTCCTGGACGGTAATCGGCTGTCGTCTTTGCCGGCTGAGCTAGGCTCTCTGCAGCGGCTGGCCTACCTCGGCCTCTCCTTTAACGAGTTCAGCGAGGTGCCGCAGGTCCTGGAGCGTCTGTCCGCCGTGGAGAGGCTGTGTATGGCAGGAAACAGACTGCAGAGCCTCACCCTGCAGGCCTTCCGCCTGCTGCCCGTTAAATACATCGACCTCCGGTGAGTACGCACTGTACACATTGAAGGTGGACCAACCTGAATGCATGTTCGGCCATAAATTGAGCTCTTTCACACAAATTCATACAGTTCCTTCCTTTCTCCAAATTTAGTTAATGAGCCAAACTGCATTTGAACAGGAAAAATATATAATATACGGCCAAAAGTTTGTGGACAGTTGACCAGCACACCTGTGTGAGCATGTTGGACATCACTTTTCAAGCCAAAGGCATTAATGTGGAGTTGTCTCCCACCCTTTAGGGCTGTAACAAGCTCTACTGTTCTGGTACAGTTTTCCACAAGACTCTGGAAATTTGTGCCCATTCAGTTAAGAGTATTTGCGAGGTCAGGCACTGACGTTGGACGAGAAAGCCTGGCTCTCATCATTCCAGTTCATCCCAAAGGTTTTCATTGGGGTTGAGGTCAGGACTCTGTGCAGGCCACTGGAGTTCCTCCACACCGAACTCATCAAACCATGTCCTTATGGAGCTCGCTTTGTTCACAGGGGCTCAGTCATGCTGGAGCAGGACACGGTCCTCCCCAAACTGCTGCCACAAAGTTGAAAACATGTTATTGTCTGAAATGTCTTTGTATGCTGCAGCATTATCACCCTTCACTGTCACTAAGGGGCCCAAACAGTGGAAAACACCAAACTTTATTATTGGTACTATGCATTCTGGTAGGTGACCTTCTCCTGACATCCACCAAACCCAGATTCATCCATCAGACTGCCTGATAGTGAAGAGTGATTCATCACTCTAGAAAACGTGGGTCCAGTGTTCAAGAGTCCAGCGGCGGTGATTTACGCCACTCCAGCCGATGCTTGGTATTGCACATACTGATCTTAGGCTTGTGTTCAGCTGCTGTGTCATGGAAATGCTGTAGTGAAATGATGCAACAGAGGATAGATGATTTTTATGTATCACACTCTTCAATACTCTGTAAGTTTGTGAGGTCAGCCGTTTGGTTGCTGAGCTCTAGTTGCTCTTAGTCGCTTCCATTTCACAATAATAGCTCTGACAGTTGACCAGGCTAGATGGAGCATAGCAGAAATTTCATAAACCGACTTGTCGTAAAGGTGTCATCCTGTGACAGTGTCGCATTTTAAGTCACTGAGCTCTTGGCTCTTGTTTGTGTGTTGAGACTGCAAGGCTATGTGCTTGATTTTATACACCTGTTAGCAATGGATGCGGCTGAAACACTCAGTAATAAGGAGGGTTGTCCACATACTTTTGGCCATAGAGTATATATTGTCACTGTCTTAAAAAGTCAAATTATCCCAGACATGGTAAGTTAAAAGAAGAGGAAGAAATATTCTAATAAAATGTATTTTAAGTTTGTGTACAGAGATTTTATCCTAATGAATTCTAGGCTGTTTCTTTTGGTCCCTGCAGCATGAAAGTTTCCAACAGCAGGGCAGCTGTTGTGCTGAAATGAAGAATAAAAATGAAAAGTTATAGATGTGACAGCACGGTTTTGATATGGCAGCGCTGTTTTCTGAGCAAATTAGCACATACAGCCCAGATGAATTGCTTTTTAAGTCAAAATTTCTCTGGTGCCTAAAACATTTTTAGTATTGTGTGTGTGTGTGTGTGTGTGTGTGTGTGTGTGTGTCACTCTAATTATATACTAAGCAGATTGTTTTGGTTAAGAAAAATTAAATTTCTCCAACATTTTCCCTGTGTGCCTCTAGCAAACCCAAATAACCACAACCCCTAGAATATTAAGCCACTTCTGGAAAACATTGTGTTGGGAAAGTGTTGAGAAGCTGTTTCCACTTTCATTTTTAATACTGTTTTGAAATCATCACACCTTTTTTGGTATATATTCAAACACACACCTGCTTCTTCTTCTGGAAAACCGTGACCTCCCTCAGCAAAAGCAGCACCCCCAGTCATCGGCAGGACACAGGACAGGGCACTCGGAGAGTTAATGCTGCACTTAAACGACTTTGAATGTATTTACGGAAATGAAGTATCCAGCGTTTTACCCTGAGATGGTGCACTTGCTAATTTTTTTAAGTGTGATTAAGAAAAATAAGCTCTGTGTCCCGGTAATGGACGTCTTCATCAATATGCTAAACTGAGTTGGGAAAATGCAAAAGTTAATCTGTTTGTGCGAAAACAAGTAGGTTACATCATCAGCACTAATTAGATAATCAATATTAAAGACTGGAATCAGATCTTGCTGAATTAGTTGCAGCCTTTTGGGGAATCTAAGTGAGGATGGATGGATGGATGGATGGATGGATGGATGGATGGATGGATGGATGGATGGATGGATGGATGGATGGATGGAGGGCCCATATTGCACGTTTTCTCATTTTTGTTCTTTTCCTCTGACGTCCACATTGTGTGATATGAAGAACGGCCATAATTCATTGTTCTAGACCGTCTTTCTAGTGTTCTCTGTAGAGGGCGCCTTAACTTATTTACACTTAGCAAATCAACAAAACATGTTAAAGCTATTTACAATTGACGTGGTCACAAATAAACATGACAGGAATGTGGATCCAAATCCCAAGAGTTTATCAGCAAAGTGACAGTGGACTAGATTTTCTTCCCTGTTGGCATCGTGAGCCTTAAAAGGAACCTCTTCTTCTCGCAGGCTGAACCAGATATCCAGCATAGTTCCGGATGAGCCCGACTTCCTGCGGCATGTGACCCAGCTGGACGTGCGGGACAACCGGCTGAGTGAGCTGGACGCCTCGCTCTTCCCCCGGCTGGAGGTGCTGCACTGTCAGAGGAACCGAATCGGCCACCTGCGGCTCCGAGGCTGCACGCTGAAGGCCCTTCACGCCTCTAACAATGGTAAAACCAGACGGAGCCGTTCAGCCAGGACTGTTAATGCGGTTAAGCTGTGAGGCTTAGAGTTAGTGTTGTTTTGCTGTACTGCTCTGTGTCATTTACTGGTTAAGATGTAAACAGAGTCATTCAGAGCGGTTCGGTGTGAAATGCCTGGTTCCAGAGAAGCTAGCAGAGTCAGAATTGGTCAGAGTGGTGGTGATAGGAACCAGACGTCTGACGTGTTAAATGCCTCTAAAAGGTCCCTCACAGAAAGTTATTACATGATATAGTTATGAATACACAGCCTGATGTCAGATACACTGATATTTGAAGTTTTGTGATAACTGGATGGATGGAATTCATTCATTTTAATCCATTCTTAGTGAAGGGATACATGAAGTTCGTTATAAGGCACATTAGTCCCCAGAGAGATCGTATTCTTTAGGTTGACCACTATTTCACCATCCTCAACATTACATATAAAACTCAGAAGACAAGTTTAGGTTCACTGGTGGTTTGGACAGCAGTTGTAGACTTGGTGACCCCTGGTTCCTATCACCACCATCGTAAAGAAATCTGAGTCTGTACGTTTTTCTACAAATGAAGCATTTCACACCAAGCCACTCTGAATGACCCTGTTTACCACCTAACCACCTAATTATGCAGAAAAATCATTGGTGTTCCCCTTTAAAGCTAAAGGTGGACATACCGAATACTAAGAAATTTAGAAATGTATGTTAAAAATGGTGAATATTCTTCTTTTCACTTGAATTGTTATACTGGTGATATATTTTGTAATGAAAAAAAAAAATAGTTAGAAAGTAATGCAAAATAAAAGCATTTCCACACGTGGTCTCAGCCTTTTGGGCCCACTGTGCGAGGCTGTTTTACATTGTTTGTTCCTGGTTTTTTCTGCTCAGCCAGTAAACAGATTTATTTTTTTAAAAAATAAATAAAAAATCAAATTTCCAAGGTCGGTCAGAACAATCTGGCTGACCACGAAAAGCCTCCTTTGTTCCCTTTTGGGGTGATGAATAACTTTGAATCATCAATGATGGATCAGCACTTTGAACAGAGAGATCAGCTTCTGCAAACAGCATCGTTCTTTGATTATATCCCACCAACGGAAACTTCAGGCAGTTATGACTGAACTGAGTTCAGGCGATGCTGGTTTTAATCAGTTTGGCTTTTTCCCTGCAGAGCTCCATGAACTGGAAGTGAGTCCAGCCGCCTCCAACCTCACCTATATGGACGTCTCAAGGTGAGCATCTCCTGCGTCACCTACGCTTCAGACATCATTCGGAGAGTGTCACTTAAAGCCTTCTGTACAAAGTGGTTTGCATAGTAATTTAGGGCACCTTTATATAATGTAGCACCTGTCCTGCACTCCTGTCATTCAAAGTGCTTTACAAACAAAACAGCTGTTTAAAAAATTAAAACATTCAAAACAGTGTTAATTACAACATTATTAAAACAATGCATTTAAAGGAGAAAGTCACAAAATTAAAAATCAAAGTAGAAGTTAAATTATAGTTAAATACAATTAAAAGAATAAAAGGTTAGGATTTAAAAAGTGGCATTACAGATTTCAAAGGTTTGTATCATGGAAAAACATGTTGTTCTTCAGTGGTCAGGACCCCCATGGACCCTCACAGAACAGGTACTGTTTGGGTGGTGGGTCATTCTCCGCACTGCAGTAACACTGATGTGTTGGTGGTGTGTTAGTGTGTGTTGCGCTGGTCTGAGTGGATCAGACACAGCAGTGCTGCTGGAGTTTTTAAACTCCTCAGTGTCTCTGCTGGACTGAGAATAGTCCACCAACCGAAAATGTCCAGCCAGCAGCGTCCTGAACCACTGATGAAGGACTAGAGCTGTCGTCTCTGACTTTACATCTACAACAGACATGTCATGTTTCCTTCTATCTTACCTAATTACTCAATAGCTGGCTGTAAACACTGATATTTGTACTAGGTAATATCATATTTTGGTTAAAAATTGCACTGTTTGTATCTTGTTATTGTCACTACATTTACATTTATGATATTTGGCTGACACTCTTATCCAGAGCGACTTACAACTTGATTATTGTTACACAGGTAGGCGAAGGAGTGTTAGGAGTCTTGCCCAAGGACTCTTATTGGTATAGTGTAGGGTGCTTACCCAGGTGGGGATTGAACCCCAGTCTACAGCGTAGAAGGCAGAGGTGTTACCCACTACACTAAACAACCACACTACACTTCACACACTCCAACCACAACAGTAGGTCCCTACTAATGTGTGACCTACTGTTGAAACTAATGCCTTTTAGAATAATTTCAGCTGGTATATCAACCACTACAATTGCCTACCCTGAGAATAGTGGTGTTACAGATTTAGCCAAAAGCGTTTTTACGACTGCTCATCATCCCAACCTGCAGTCCATCCACTGGCCTGCGTGCGCGTGTCACTCAGTATCGTACCTGTGCTACAGAAAGGGCCTCATGCTATTGCTTCATTTTTTAATGCTGAGAGATACTGTGTCTGTATCAGTGCAGCACTAGTCTGAAGGGTAAATCTTCTGAATGTTAACTGTCTGTCTGGGTTGTTTAAAGGAATCGTCTGGACGAGCTGCCGGACTGGCTGAGTGACAGTAAGAAGCTGGAGGTGCTGGACGTCAGTCACAACTGCATTAGTGAACTGCCCCAGTGGTGAGTGAACACACACCAGGGTTACTATTGTTGACTAAAACTAGAGCAAAAAAGCAAAAACTCACAGTGAAAAAAATGTTAACTGTAATAAAATGTTAAATTTAATAAAATGTTAACTGCAATAAAATGTTAAATTTAATAAAATGTTAACTATAATAAAATATTAACTGTAATTAATTGTTAAATTTAATAAAATGTTAAATTTAATAAAATGTTAAATTTAATTAAATGTTAAATTGAATAAAATGTTAAATTGAATAAAATGTTAACTATAATAAAATGTTAAATTTAATAAAATGTTAAATTTAATTAAATGTTAAATTGAATAAAATGTTAACTATAATAAAATGTTAAATTTAATAAAATGTTAACTGCAATAAATTGCTAAATTTAATAAAATGTTAACTGCAATAAAATGTTAAATTTAATAAAATGTTAACTATAATAAAATGTTAACTATAATAAAATATTAACTGTAATTAATTGTTAAATTTAATAAAATGTTAAATTTAATAAAATGTTAAATTTAATTAAATGTTAAATTGAATAAAATGTTAAATTGAATAAAATGTTAACTATAATAAAATGTTAAATTTAATAAAATGTTAACTGTAATAAAATGTTAACTGTAATTAATTGTTAAATTTAATAAAATGTTAAATTTAATCAAATGTTAACTGTAATAAAATGTTAACTGTAATTAAATAAGTTTTCAAAATTCACGTCTAGTACAAAACTAGCTAAAACTAAAACAGAATTATTGAGAAAAAAATAAAAACCTTAGATGTTGTCAGCGCATGACTGCGAGTTTGGAAGTGGATGCTTTCTGTGCTTGAAGGAAAACCGGGGCCAAGCCGAGCTCAGTCTACTGTTCAGTTTATTCTACTCTTATCAAAAACCTCCTATCACAGCACTCATCATAATACTAAAACTAAACTGAAATGAAATAACAACTTTTCAGAATATAAACAAAGCTAAAACAAAAGCTAATGCACTT
>NC_051212.1:10055637-10073137 GCF_015220715.1 Pygocentrus nattereri
CACACACCCAACCATGTGTCTGTTGTTGTGCAGTAAAATGGCAAAGCTGGAGGAGCTGGAGGAGGTGGACCTGAGTGGGAACAGACTAAAGGCGGTGCCCACCACCATCCTGAACTGCAGGCGCATGCACACGCTCATCGCCCACTCCAACGCCATCGAGGTGTTCCCAGAGGTCATGCAGCTCATGGACATGAAGGTCAGTTTACACACAGGCCAACAGAATTAATATCTTTTTTAGGCTTTAGATGTTTTGAATAAGATAATCTCCTTAGAGTTGTTATTATTGTCCTTTTGCTGTTATTTAGTTTTACATTCATAATTACACAGTTAATGAGAAAATGCTGTCCAGCTAGTTTCGAGTATCAGTAAGAGTTCATGGACGGATATTCAGTTAAATAGATAAGGATTCAAAACAGGCAGGGGACGTTGGTACGTTTTTATGCTGGAGGAGGAACAGAGGCTGCCTCTTCAGATGAGCTATTTAGCTAATAGAGCTAACAGCTGGATGCAGATGGGGACTCGTCCTCATCTACTCAAGCCCTTTTCTCCTCAGTAGATGATGTGCTGACATTATATTTGTCAGAGAATAAGTGGGTAATGATCTGATAATATTACAAAACAATATGTACTAACTTAAAAATTGCCTACCAGTTTTCTGGTTGTTACTAAATAAAAAGTAAGTAATTGTAGTTGTAACTAGTTTATATTAGATTAGATTCAACTTTGAGAGACAATGAAGTGCAGAATACAGTATGAATTACATATAAAGTTGTTGGTAATAAAATGGAATATAACGATACTTTTCCATAAGTCTGAATTTTTCATGTGTTGCATACTTATTATTTTCTATAACTCCTACAGTAGAATATATAGGGATATGCTGCCCAGCTCTTACATAACCCCTCATAAGATCTGCTTACTTAACATATGACCCCTTTTCTTTTAAATCTTTATAGGGCTTTTATAATATTAGGATTGTTACCTCAAAAAATGAAGTAGATCTGCTGAAATGATATACAGGGAGATTCAATAGAAAGAGGCCCTCAATATTCTCTAAAAACTCGCTCTAAGACGAATCGATCTGAAACGAACAACGTGCAATGTGCTCCTCAGTTTATGGAGCTATTATAAAGCACATAATTGTTAAAATAGTACAGTGTGTTACTGTTATTTTACCATTTTATTACTGACTTTTTACTGTAAGTAGCAACGTGATGAAGATCTTGGTACCAGTAATATTACCATATCAGTACTGATTTATGACCAATCTAGAAAGAGCTACTATATATATATATATATATATATATATATATATATATATATATATATATATATATATATATATAATATATATTGTTATAGTCTTTTTTTCAAGGAAACGTAGCAAACACCCGAGCTGTGATTTCAGTATTTGAATAACTGCACCTCGAACAGTTAACAAAGTACTCGAGGACCTGTGCACATCCCTGATAGTTCATTTTCCAGTGGATTACATTTGGTATCAATCAGTGCCATAAACAGCAGAAATATATATTTTTTTATTTTTCTGCATAAGAAGACGGGAAGCGCAGCAATGACTTTTCAGCAAATTCATTCCATGAAAAAAATACCACTTAGAAACACAAACACACGTGTGGAACAACCTGCGTTTTCACCAGAGTTGCTCTTCTTGTTTCTTTGAGCTTCAAATATCAAATCCCGTCATGTTTGAAAGCTTTAATCCTCTCGTCCTGTCCGCAGTGTGTGGACCTGAGCTGTAACGAGCTGATGGAGATCACGCTGCCTGAGAATCTGCCTCCAAAGCTGCAAGAGCTCGACCTTACCGGAAACCCCCGACTCAACCTGGACCACAAAACCCTCGAGCAGCTCAAGTAAGCCACTGTGAATGATGTGGGAGCTTTTGTTTATGCACAGTACATCAGTCTGGCTCGAACTGTTTAACGCGTTCATCTCTTACAGAATGTTTGTTCATTTTCGGAGTCCCTACATCCTGATTACTGCTGTAGTAAAGACGGGCTGCGTTTCAGTAGTTCTTTATTTTAACATGCCCACTGCATCGTCCACTGCATATATATATACACACTACACTAAAGCCAAGGCTTATATACTGATTGTTGATCATGAAAGTTCATGAGCCATGTGATCTCCCAGAGAGATCTGGGAAATGGAGTCAGAACTAGGATGATGTGTGAAGAAAATAATGACATTATATCAGCAGTCATTGCAGATGGTGTAGTTTGCAACCTAAAGCAAAGCAGAACAGATATTATTGCTTAGAATTTCTTAGATTTCTGGGCAAGTTCTGCTGCGGAAATCCACACGTGTTCACTCGGTCCCCTCAGCTTTTCCCACGTAGAACTGTGAAAGTCAAAAGTCCACTGTAAAGATCTTCCACCGAGCTACGAGTTAGTCTCCACGTTCAGCCTCCATGTTTAGTAGATGTTCAAGACAAAATAGGACAGAAAAATGCTCAGTGAAGTGTCTTGAGTATTGAATATTATTTTACTGTACGTTATTTTATCATCCACTGAGCAGGATATCATTTATCCTGGGTAGAAAGCCGCCCTCGTCTGCCTGAGCGCAGATGCTGATTTCACCCATAGTGGCTGAAAGACTTCTCCCTGGTTTTGAATGACGGAGGCAGTTTACTTCCAAAAAAAGATGCACTCCTCTGTCTGCTTCCTTTGCGCTGCTGAATTTAATTCACAGTCCTGCTGGATGGATAACGGTGGTTCTCAAAAACTGCATAGTCTGGTGGTATTTCAGCATCTTCCGAAGTTTAGAGTGGAATTGTTTTTATCTCAGTAGTGTTTTTTTAGTGCCAATTAGTGGATTGATTACATGACCAGTCAACTTGTCTACACAGCCCTTAATGTATCCTGATTGGCCCTTTCATGCTAACTGTGATGTATGTGTTTATAAACTGTGTTTATTCTCCTGCAGCAACATTCGCTGTTTCCGGATCGACCCCCCACCGACTTCCTTCTCAGCCAGCGAGGCTGCAGCAGGTCCAGCTGTGTGGAGCCATGGATACACGGAGGCTTCAGGAGTGAAGAACAAGTAAACAACTTTCAAACACAATTTTATGTTTAAACATGTATACGTTTGTACTGCCTCTGTACTTATTATTATTTTACCATATATAATGCGGAGTTGGGCCTGACCAAGGTCACGGGTTGGCTGATAATATTGCCTGATATGGATATTGACGATAACACACAGATAGTATTAGTAACATTTTTTGGCAGCACGAAAATTCCGATTAGCAACCTTCCCAACCTTAGATGGTTGTGCCACTGGGAGAGTCCATCCTTGTTTAATGTAATGACGGTAAAAGAGACTAAACTCTTAAATTTGAAGACAACACACCAGTGTGGTTTGTGCAACAACCACACTTACATGTAACCAGCCGTCACCTCCAGTGTGTGAATAACATACTGAGACATCAAACATTCTGTTTATGAAGATTTCTAAGACAAATAAGACGTAATCAACAGAAATCAAAACTTCTAAGAACTTCTAAGCTCCACCCCCAGTGATGCAATGTTTATATCGTTTAAATCTGTTTCTGCTGTTTAAGGTGAAGATCTTTGCCAGTAAATTGGGAACTGACAGTCTTATCTGTCCATATGCCGCTGTTTAGCCGCAATCCGTGTTCCTAACACAGTTTCTGTTACATGAAAATCCGTGTTGACAGCACGTATTTAAGACCATTGACCACTGACAGCCAGGCTGAATAGCAGGATCGAAATAAAAACAGACTACAAATAAAATTGATTATAAATGTAATGAAATATACAGCCAAACACGACCGTGAAACTACGGAACTCGTCCTCTACAGGAAACGAGCTTAAATAGGACATATTTCTGCAAGGTGTAGTGCACAGTTTCTGTGTATTTGTTGAGTTTAACATTTTGGGACAAATTAAAATGTAAAATATAAACTGCCGTAACTTTCACACAGGCTATGGTTTATTTTTATCACCCCTAAACAAATAAATAAATACATAAAGAGTTGTAAAATGTGCAGTGGTAGAGGTTGTGTGGCTTATTTTAATTGAAAGTGATTCATAATTGAAGTCAAAGTTTCTGCATAATTAAATGGTTAAGATGTAAAGAAAGTCATTCAGAGTGGATTGGTGTGAAGAAGTGGAGTGGTTTAGAGAAACTTGTCAGAATTGGTCACAGTGGTGGTGATAGGAACCAGACGTCTGAAGTGTCTGATGCCTCTAGAAGCTCCATCAGTTAATGATAAAGTTATTATGTGAAATAGTTGTGCTACCTGAAGCCTGGGATGATACTTTCATGATACCTGTAGGTTTCTAGTCTAAAATGTATTCTTAAAAATCCGTTCATGTTGAGGGGGTACACTTGTGAGGCAAAATAGCACCCAGATGAACTTCTGAGACACTACTTCACCATAGTTTGGAGAAGGTTTTGGCCTAAAATCACTATATGGCCAAAATGATGAGACATGCCACCTAATTATTGACTTGAGGGGTTTCAGCCACACCCATTGCTAACAGGTGTTTAAAATCAAGCATATAGCCATGCAGTCTTCATAGACAAACACTGGCAGTAGAATGGGTTGAACTGACAAGGACTCCAAGTTTGGTGGATGCCAATAGATCCCTACGTACTGCAATGCATAGGGCTAACAGTGCAGTTTGGTGGAGGAGGGATAATGGTCTGGTGCTGTTTTCAGGGTTTGGGCCCCTTAGTTCCAGTGAAATGTTAATGCTACAGCTTCCAAAGACATTAAAAATATATATATGCTTCCACATTTGTGGCAGCAGTTTAGGGAGGACGCTTTCCTGTTCCAGCATGACTGTGCTCCTGTGCACAAAATGCCTCCCAGAATGACTTGATTGGACGAGTTTGGTAAGAAGGGAACTCCAGTGGCCTGCACAGAGCATTAACCTCTACCCCACTAAACACCTTCGGGATGAATTAGAACAACCTCACAAATGCTCTTTTGATTGAAAAGTCACAAATTCCCACTTATGCAGTTCAAAATATTGAGGAAAGCTTTGCAGTAGAGAGAAAGGTGTTATAGTCACAAGGAGGGGGCCAGCTCCATGTTTACGCCAACGATTTAGAAAGTTGATGTGTCCACATACTTTTGACCATATACTGTAAATGCAGGGTGTTGGAAGGTGTAGAACTAAAAAAAAAAAAAGACTTTTTTTTTTAGATTTAGCACTATTTACATACAACCAACATTACATACAAAAACAGAAGGTAGGTGATGCCTTTGGATAGTAAACAAATGTTTGTTTCTGTTTTCAAGACTCCTGTTTAATATCACCATCATTGTAAAGAAATCTGAGTCTATAAGTTTCTCTGCAATGACACCAAACCACTCTAACATGAATATTTACAACCCAATGCTTAAGTTATGAATTTTGAAATATTGGTGGATTTCCTCTCAATTTAAAGAAATGTATGAATGCATTAACAGTGAGGCAGTTCGTTAAATAAGTGAACTAATCTGTGTTTTGGTCTGTGGTGCTCAGACTGTGTGTTGCGGCACTGTCAGTGAGCAGTTTCTGTGGCAGTCGAGAAGCTCTGTACGGAGTGTTCGATGGAGACAGGAACGTGGAGGTGCCTTATCTGCTGCAGTGCACCATGAACGACATACTGGCCGAGGAGCTACACAGAACCAAGAGCGAGGAAGACTACATGACCAACACCTTCCTCGTCATGCAGAGGTGAGATCAGCAGCACTTCACAGACAGCAGGGGGCAGTACAGTATAAGATGCATGACAAAACTTTGTGGAAGTAATCTCTGACGTCTAAGCGACTCAATTCAGTTTTTTGGGTTAGGGTTCCAGTACGTCATGAAATCTCATATTTCAGGTTTTGCGTTTGGTACAAATCAGAAAAAGAATGCACTGAAAAGGAAATGGAGCCGAAGGAACATTGAACACAGTAGTGGGGGGAGGGGGGGGGGTTAATATAATATGTTTATTTGTTTGTTATTTTAATATATGTTAAATAAACTAGGCTTACAAACAGTTACAAACAACACAATTGTGCATATTCTGGTTAATATTATTAGAATTGGTTTGATTGGTGCAGTCGAATCACTAATTTTTACACCCCATTTCCATTTTTTGGTCTTTTTATTGCACAGTTTGAAAATACCTGACTGTTTATAATATGTTGAAATTTCCTGATAAATGGAGGAAGAACAAAAGGCACAGAATTACATTGTAAAAAGTGATGTTCCATTAACTTCCCATCAAATTTGAGAATGTTTTTTTTGTTTTTCATTTTCTTTATTTTTTGACTTACAAGGTTTTGTTATGACAGTGACAGTCTCTTCATAAATGAAGCAGATTCACCGTATGACCAAATCTCATGGTGACTCTTCCGTCCACGGTCTCTCCACACAGGAAATTGGGCACAGCTGGTCAAAAGCTAGGTGGCTCTGCGGTGCTCTGTCACATACGGCACGACCCCACGGACCCAACAGGCTGCTTCACACTAACAGCTGCCAACGTGGGCAAGTGCCAGGCGGTGCTGTGTCGTGATGGCAAAGCACTGCCACTGTCACTGCTGCACAACATCGGCCTAGAGGAGGAGTACAGTCGTGTCCGGCAGCACAAGGCCATCATCACTGAGGTGAACTACAGTTTAGCTACACTTTAAGTAAAATACCACTTTAGCTACAATTAATATGAATGAGGTAAACGACAGCTAGAGCTTTAGCTACAGTTGTTGCCACTGAAGTAAAGTACACCCAGCGCTCTAGCTAGTTCTTTACCTACACTCTCACTGAGCTAAATACAGCTGCCTCTTCAGCTACAATCATCATCACTGAGGTATAGTGCAACTATACGCAGTCATCACTGAAGTACTAGTCTTCTTCTACTTCTTCTTCTTCTTCTTCTTCTTTCGGCTGCTCCCTTTAGGGGTCGCCACAGCGGATCATCTGCCTACTTCTTGCCCTATCCACTGCCTCCTCTACTTTCACACCAACCATCTCCATGTCCACCTTCACTACATCCATAAACCTTCTCTGAGGTCTACCTCTTCTCCTTCTACCTGGCAGCTCCATCTCCAACATTCTTTGCCCAATATATCCACTATTCCTCCTCAACACATGTCCAAACCATCTCAACCTGGCCTCTCTGGCTTTATCTCCAAACTGCTCCACCTTCACTGTCACTCTGATCTGCTCATTTCTAATCTTGTACATCCTTGTCACTCCCAACGAAAATCTCAGCATCTTCATCTCCGCCACCTCCAGCTCAGCCTCCTGTCTTTTAGACAGGGCCACAGTCTCCAAACCATCCATCATAGCAGGACACACTACTGTCTTGTAGACCTTCCCTTTCACTCTTGCTGCTATTCTTCTGTCACACATCAGCCCTGACACCCGTCTCCACCCACTCCATCCTGCCTGCACCCTCTTCTTCACCTCTTTTCTACACTGTCCATTGCTCTGGATGGTTGACCCAAGATATTTGAAGTCATCCACCTTTATGACCTCTACTGCTTGCATCTTCACCTTTCCACCTGCCTCCCTCTCATTCACTCATTGTCTCTACTGACCTTCATTCCTCTCCTCTCCAGTGCAAACCTCCACCTCTCCAGATTCTCTTCCACCTGCTCTCTACTCTCACAGCTCAGCTAAAAACTGTTTAATTACGATACCAAGAAGTTTACTCAAAGTCCTAATAATGATTGAAAGCAACATCACTCACATATTTTTGGATGGTCAAATCTCATTTTCTTTTCCCCTATTTCTAACGGAATCTCAGAAAGCTATCAAAGCGGTCTTGAATCTTTGCTGGATATAACGCTGTTTCTCTGCTTCAACAGGATAACAAAGTCAATGGCGTGACAGACTCCACTCGCATCATGGGTTACTCCTTCCTGTATCCTGCTGTACTCCCTCGACCGTATGTCCACACGCTCACGCTAACTCCCCGGGATGAGTTCTTCATCCTGGGCAGCCGTGGTCTGTTTGAAGCTCTGGACCCAGACGAAGCAGTGGAGGCGGTACGTAAGGTTCCGGACGCTCTGGCTGCTGCCAAGAAGCTGTGCACTCTGGCACAGGCGTATGGCTGCACAGACAGCCTGAGTGCTGTCGTAGTGCAACTGAGCGTGGCCGAGGATTGCTGCTGCTGCTGCTGTTCCTCTGCTGCGCCCCAGCCACCTCCAAGCCCCGGACCAGGCCTTTACCCACCCTCCTCTTCTGCGGGTGTACCACCATCCTCCTGCAGTGAGATCAGCTCAGAGGTCAGCGCCTCAGAGATGAGCTCAGAAGTGGGTTCTACCGCTTCCTCAGATGAACCACAGATCCTGCTCCAAGAGGCCCACCTGCACCTCCACCAACAGACCCACCAGGCTCTGCAGCCGAACCCGAATACCCGCCTCCTCCCCTGCTGCTCTCTCCATCCAGCCTCCTCTGTCACGCCGGGTGCCACCTCATGCACAGTGGCAACCTCCATCATGGCAGTGGCAAGCTCTTTCCAGCGGCAGCTGTCCAGTGCCACATTCTCCAGCGCACTTTCTGACAACGGCCTGGACAGCGAGGACGAGGAACCCATTGCTGGAGTCTTTTCCAACGGCAGCCGAGTGGAAGTAGAGGCTGATATCCACTGTTTGCACCTCCTGCAACCTCCTCCTCCACCCCCACCTCCACCATCTACCCCTGAGGCTCCTGAAGAGGCTGGTCCCATTGACCTGGTAGCAGAGATGTCAGCATCAGCCACTGTTAACATCAGTCAGCAAGCTGAGAAATTGGGCAACCCTGGGACAACCACCGAAGTTCCAAGCAAAACTCTTGCAGGGAAGAGGAGAGGGAATGGCTCGGTGGCGCCTCAGGAAAGGAGCCATAACCTCATAGAGGTGGCCGCTGACGAGCCTTCTAAAAAGTCTGGGGGATACTTCACGGCACCTGCACAGCCCGACCCAGATGACCAGTTCATCATCCCACCCGAGCTGGAAGAGGAGGTGAAGGAGATCATGAAACAGCATCAGCAGGAGCAGCAAAGGCCCACCAAGAGTGACCAGCCTACCGACTATTATGACACACCTCTCTAATAAAATACATGTACTTGCATCGTAGAGCAGGGATCATCCCTTCTTGTCCTGGAGAATGGAGTCCATCACAGTTATGGGAATCCCTGATTTAAAACATCAGGTTTAGTAGGTGTGAGAATGCAGAGATATCACCAAACTGTGCTGGACTCCAATGGTCTTAAACATAAAGGTGCCTAAAAGGGTTCTTTGTAGCAATAGAAGCCATGGAAACAAGTTTGCTTTCCTAAAGAAGCTGTCAGTGGATGGAACCTATTTTTGATAGAAATATGCAAACCTGATAAACCTTTGTGAAGCTTAAAGAACCTCCACAAAATGTAACCATTTAAACGTTTTTCCTAGGTCTGCATGACCAGGTCAAGACCCATTTTGGAACCTTTATTTTTAAGGGTGCATGAATAAAATTGCAACCTTGTCCTTGGGAAACCCCGGATGGTCTACATTTTTGCTGCATCTCCGCATACCTATACCAGAAGTTCAGTCCTTGAAAGAAGACCAATCTGTGGACCAGTTGTCACCAACTCTGCTCCTGGAGATCTGCCTTTCTACAGACTTTTGCTCCAACAATTATCGAACCCAACTGATCCCTCTAATTCAGTGGTATCCAGAAAGGGCTGATGCTGCCACACCAGCCCTTTGTGGATAAGATTGGACACCCCTGATCTAATTATTGCCCTCAGAAGTCTTTGTAAGCTGAAAGACGTGATTTAGATTTGGGATTGAGGTGAAATCTGCATTAAGGTAGATCTCCATAAGTAGGGTTGGTAACCTGCTGTGGACCATCTCGGGGTGCCCAAGGAGTGGATTGGAAACCATTCCGATAGAACAGTGGTACTTCAGTCCCGAGGATCCACTGCTTTGTACGGAGTCAAAGAGTTGATGATTACCTGATGAGCAGGATCAAGTGTGTTGGGACAGTGAATACATAAAACTGTGCAAGACAGTGGATCTCCAGGACAAGATCTGCTTTAGTGCAGTTACCCAATAACATTCTTGGTGCATCTCTGCACTGTTTACTCTGTGACCAATCTGAGTACACAAAAGGGTGAAATTATTAGCCAGTAAGCTAATTCAAGTATAAAGAAGGGGAAGAATGTAAATTGTGCAGTACAGGTGTCCGAGAGGACTGGGATTTGCATTTGTATAAAGGCCTGCTCCTTGACTTTTGCCACAGTGTCTATAACCAGTGGCCATTAACTCTGCTCCTGAAGAGCTACCTTCCTCAAGAAATTAGCTCCAACCCTTATCTACCCACCTGATTCATCTGATTACTGCCTTCAGAAGTTCTCGAGTAGCTGAATGAGGTGTGTTAGATTCGGTTTGGAGGTGAAGGGTAGATCTCCAGGTGGACTGTGGGTGACCACTGTTGGTGATCACTAGTCTAAGTACCTGTTTCAGGATTGGAACAGCACCCCTTAGTTCACTAACAAGCTCTTTTCCTTAAAGGATGTTTGGCAGGAAATCTTAATTTTAAGATTTTTAAGTTTTTTACTCAACACAGATGTAGTTGATCAGCCAAGATAGTTCCGTGACAAGATTTTGCTTCTTTAGCTTAGCTCTGGAGCTACAAAGCTAATGTTGCCAACAAGCTCTAGAGGTCTGTAGTCACCCAGATCTTTTCTGTGAACACATCCCCTGAACTTCTCTGAACCGTCTAAAAACTCATCCAGGTCTTTGGTTTAGGACATGGTATGGCTTACTGTGAATTATAATAAAATACAAAACTTCACCTTGTAGCCAAAGGCAGCAGTCAGCCAGTTTAGGAAGCAGGTGTTTTGTTTCCCCACACAGAGTCTGACTCCCCTCCAATTCTAAGCCCGTTGTGTGCACATGGAGCAACTAGTTAACGTTCTGTTTATAAATATATAGCTTCAATTAAAAAATTCAGGATTTAACAGTAATTTTAACACTGAAGAAACAACAGAAATTATTTATGTAATCTAGAGAGAAGTTTTGGGGATATATTTGCAGAAAATATTTGGGTCACTATTGATTTCTAGTGTGTGTTAGCAACATTATAAACTACAGAAGCAGAATTTGGACACTAAAGATCTCGACTGATCGGCTACACTTGGTTTAAAAGTACAACTGTGTAATTTTTGGCCAAACCATTCCTGTAACAGACGGAAGGAGATGTGCTTAGTGATATCAGGTGTAGTGGTGTATGGTTTGGATCCGGTAGACTTGGCAGCTCTTTATGGAATCAAACCAAGTACTCCTGATGTGGAATTTGATTAATATAATCAAACCTGCCCACAAACGCATCTTTGGAGAGATACTAACAGACATTTTAACCCTAAACAGTCTGCAGTACAACAGTGGCGTCCAGCATCTTCAAGCTCGTGTGAAAGACGCCATCGGGCTACTGCACCATACATCCGCACAATACAACCGCAGCAACGACCCCGGATTCCTGCAAGCCGACAAATAGGAACTTACATCAGCCAATCCCTTTAAGAGACTTCAGCCCTGCCCTGCACACTACTTTGTGCCACACCCCTTTAAGAGCTCAAGCAGTTCACTACTGATTTACTGACTGTTTAGCATTTATTTACATAAAGAAACAGTATCTAGAGTTCAACACTAGTCTTGCAATGTTAACGCATTACCACACGACCAAATTACGGATTTTGTTTTTTTGTTTTTTTGTTTTTTGTTTTTTTTTAACTTACCATATCTTTTTCATGTGTGGAAATGCGGCAAGAGACTTCTGAAAGAAATGATTTGGAAAAGAAGAAAAGAAATGCTCAGAATCGTTTTGTTTGAAATGGATGGTGATGTGTAGTACACACCGATAATACCACGCTTATCTGTTGTAGATAGGGCACTTATGTAAGACTGTATTTCTTCACTAAATCAAGGCTTCAGGCCTGTAAAAAATAGAAATTTAGTAGTAATTTGGAAAGACTAACTCCTAGGAGTTGCTTACTCTTTTATGGTGACCTAGTCACTTTTTTACTAATCTTCTCTGCGAGAAATGGTGATTTTTTTTTTTTTTCTTTTTTCCAATGATTGTAAATAAGAAATATTGTATACGGATGCTTTTTAAAGGAACTGTGTGTCTATGACAAGCTTACTCCTTCCTCATACAGGCAAGTACGCATATGTATTCAGAGCATAAACACAAAAACGGAGGACGTAAAACAAACTGCACATTATGCTCAGTCTCGTCATCACTGTCCGGTTAAACACACACAAACAAACAAACACCTCATTCTCCCTTTGTCACCAGCATGACTGTCGAGTCCAGAAATGCAAACAAATTTATCTAATAGGAATTGTAAGCAAACCACACAAAAAGTTCCTGTTTTTTGTTATAATAAATCTTAAATTTATCATTCTAAGGCTCCCTGTTCTGTTGTTTTTGGACTAAAAGGAAAGGTAAACATTGAGTTTTATCTTTATTGTGAGTTTTTAAAATGCCAGTTAAAGACATTATTTAAACATAATTACTAATACAGATTTTTGTTAAATAATTTATTATTATTCTGCCCGAAGACTGCTGGGATAGACTCCAGCACCCCCCCACGACCCTGACGGAGAAGCGGCTTGGAAAATGGATGGATGGATGGAATCTATTATTATTATTATTATTATTATTATGCCCAGAAATGTGCTAAAAATGGCACATTTTCATTCCGAATGCAAAGATTTCTGAATATGTAAGATTATGCAAATTGTAAACGCTCCTTTGCCACATGGTTTCCAAACCAACCCCTTCACCAACTGGGACAGTACTTTTTACCTACCCAAAATATCAAGACAGTGGTGGGCCACTGTTGGCCCGCTGACGGCAAAGATGGTGGCCCACTGGCTTTTTTGCACAGCATTTTCCGGGTGGCCCACTGGTAGTTAAACAAATTTAGACTAAATCCCACTTTACATCACTCATTTTGCACTTACAGTCCAATTTACTTATTTTTCCTTCTTTTGTTATCCTTTCCAAATGAATTTAGTAAATATCAGCAACATCATAAATAAAGCCAGTAACTTATTTAGCACAGTGTCAACATGTTCAGCAGTCATAATATATTAGGCCCATCTCAGTTGGTTATGATAAATATGATAAAAATGTTTATTTTCCAAAAATAAGTATTTGAATGTAAAACCTGTTTAAGGGGATTAAAAACTAGTTAGTCTTTTTATGCAGGACAATAAACTTGAGTGGTCTGAGGGAAGACCAGCTGTGGCAAACAGCCACTTCCCATTTCCCCCGTTATATCAAAAACAGGACTGCAAAACGCCAGAGGGCGCCACGAGCGAGTCCTCAATGAATGGGAGTAAATGGAGTTGGACGACTAAAAACGAAAAGTTAAAATAGTTTCTAATCGCTCACCCAGAATGTTTCTTTAATTTTGGAAAGTAGAAGGACGTATTTCACGATAAAAGCAAAGACAACTCGCCTGAATGTGTCCTTTTTGTACAGCAAACATGTTTTGGGCAGTACAGTGCTAACATTACTGCTGCTGAGTGCTGACTGGTTGGTGAGCAGCACATTGGCTGTTCTCTGGTGCTGACCTTACTAAGCCAGCGGACTGATACATGCTTGCTATCTGGGTTGGGTGAATAAGAGTACAGCCCTCCATGTCTGAACAGATTGAGCAGAAACAAATAAGCTTCTGCTATAACAGGAATAGGGCGGCACGGTGGCGTGGTGTCGCCTCACAGCGAGGAGGGCCTGGGTTCGATTCCCCGGCCGGGTGACCGGGGTCCTCTCTGTGTGGAGTTGGCATGTTCTCCCCGTGTGTGCGTGGGTTTCCTCCAGGTTCTCCGGTTTCCTCCCACAGTCCAAAGACATGCAGTCAGGCCGATTGGACGTGTTAAATTGCCCCTGGGTGTGAGTGACTGTCTGTGTCTGTCTGTCTGCCCAGTGATGGACTGGTGACTTGTCCAGGGTGTATCCTGCCTTCCACCTGATGACCACTGGGATAGGCTCCAGCGACCCTGAGGGAGAAGCGGCTTAGAGGATGGATGGATGGATGGATGTAACAGGAATAATCAGAATATGAAGTATCAAAATCATATCAACACCCAGAAAATGTTGAACCGCAAACTGAACTTGAACAGTTGCAGTTACTGTGCGAAAAAAAGCAAAGCAGAGCTGATTATGCCAGCACTACCTGAGGCCAACCATTTGGTTCAACGCACCACAGAACAAATTAGATTCAGTCTTGGCCCTCAAGCACCAGCAACTCGACTCGGTCAGTGTTTTTCCTCCAAACTTGCAGATATTAAACCCATGTTGTGGTGTCTAGTCTGCTTGCTAAGCTAATGCTAGTCTCTTATGCTTCCAAGGACAGCAAAGGAACAAGATTGGCATGTTTTAACGACTCAACACACAAAAAAAATCAGTTCACTGCCTCAGATTTGAGTCTGTATCTTCCCAAGTTGCATCCATGAAGCCTTTGGCCTGCTGGCTAAGCTAGTGCCTCATGCTAACACTGGAAGTTGTGTGTGAATTTGTATCATGCTAAGCTGCTGCCACCTGCTACTAGGACAGTTCAACATGTGATATGTGACAGCGCATTGGATGGATGTGGAATAAAGATTAAATGCCGTCGTCATCAAATTATTTTAGATAACTGTTAACTACGCCCTCCAAACATAAACATTAGGTTAGCTAGGTTAGCGCCTCCCTGATACAGTTCCACTTATTAATATTCATTTTCCACTCACAGTCCAAATGACCTGAGTCTTCCTTTCGTCCTTTCTTTGGTCATACATTGTAAATTAATGTAGTAAATCATTTTAACCCAGCCCAGTGTCAGCAACGACATTCTCTATAACATCACTTTACATCAGGCCTAGATGCCGGTTTCTCTCAGTTGTTGGGAATATTTATCTAAGTTTATTTATTTTTAAAATAAAATGCAAAGTGCATTTAAAATTTGGGGACATTTAAAAAGCAGTGGCAAGCAGTCAGCACGGTGCTGACCTTAACCAGCCAGCGGACCGATGTATGCTTGCTATGTGTTGTGCTATCTGTGGCTGTAAGTATTCGGTTCACATGGCATAATCCGATTGTGTTATAATCCACTCATAGGCATATTTTATTACACTGGACTGTGATGGGTTGAAGCTTTTTGTATTAAGAGGCTATGCAGGCCCCCCACCCCAACTGGACAAGCCTGTGTTTTGAGTGGAAAAAAACTTGACACATGTATCAATCTGCAAAAACAAGTCATCCAAGAGGGGTTTACCATTTTAAAAACACATGTTCGAGTGCAGGGGCTCTTTAAAACAGTCTCCTCCAGTATCATCATTATCTCTGATAATAGATGCTGTTTGGCAATAAGTCAATTTGAAGTTCAACTTTGTATATTCCCGTTCTTGAACGTCGCCCTTTAAAGCTCTACAGGGGAATAGCTTTTACTGTGCTATTGACCTTGCCACCCATCCTGTGCTTGCACAGACAAGGCACTAGGTGTCAGTGTTATTGCATGTGTTTGACTTGACTTGGCATCATTGTAACTGAAAGGAGGCCTGTTTGCTTTTGCAGTGCAAGTCTGCTAGTGCTACTCTGACCTTCATAGAAAAGCATTAGCAATAGATCGGGATGACCTGGAGCCCAAGGTCACCATGCCCAAACACAGGCATGGGCTAGAGGGGTATAAAGGCTCCCCAGCATTGGGCTATGGCGCAGTGGAGCCCCATCCAGTACCTTTGGGATGAGCTGGAGTGATCAGAACTGATCATCCAACATCAGTACCTGACCTCACTAATGCTCTTTTGGCTGAATTTACATTTACATTTATGGCATTTGGCTGACGCTCTTATCCAGATCGACTTACAATTTGGTCATTTTACACAGGTAGGCCAAGGTGGTGTTAGGAGTCTTGCCCAAGGTCTCTTATTGGTATAGTGTAGTGTGTTTGCCCAGGTTGGGGATTGAACCCCAGTCTACAGTGTAGAAGGCAGAGGTGTTACCCACTACACTATCCCAACTGAATGCAGTCAAATCCTCACAGCGATGTTCCAACATCTAGTGTAAAGCCTTTCCAGAAGAGTCTAGGCTGTTGGTGCAGCAAGCTCCCTATCAATACCCTTGATTTCAGAAGAAAGGTGTCTATAAACTTTTGGACATATAGTGAAGCTTAAACACGTCAACAGGTTTGATGAAGAAAAGAATGAAATGAGACGAATAAACAACAAGATATTTACTGAGTCACATGCAATTAAAAGACGGAAGGAAAAAAAAATCCCGGAATCAAATCTATATGGAAGCGAAGAATATCCTTAAACGATGCGTCTCTGAAATGCACGCTGCTCTGATTTCAGCCCTCGGGTCATTTGCCTGAGAGCCACAGGCCACAATCTTCCCAAAGCACAGGTCAATTATGAGTTCCTCTGCGTTATTAATGGAATGCGTATGAAAAGCTTCAGGATTTTACAGACATGTTTTTAATGATGACGCTGCCGCCCAACTCGTTCATCTTCCTCCTGTGCTTCTTCTTCAGACACACCACACTCACCACCGTCACCACCAGCATGGCGGCGAAGATCACGACCGAGGCCACGACCGTGGTAACCATGTTGTCCTGAGTCGAGCTTTTAAACTGACACCTGTCGCCGTAGTTCCACCAGTCTCCCCCCGCCGCACACCTGCCGAGAGAGGGTTCTGTTAGCTAATGAGACAAGTGATCGTTAACTTCAGGCTTAGTGAAGCAATGAGCCGAAGGAAGGCATGCGCTGGAGCTACTGAGCCACAGTTAATGACAACAACACACAATGTGGCAACAAATACGCTCTTAAAAAGATGGTTCTTCAAGGGTTCTTACTCAAGAAAATGGTTCCAGAGAGGACCATGAATGCTCATAGAACCCTTTGCTTGATTGAAGGGTTCATTGCATCATGAAATTGTTCTCTGGGTTGGAAAATATGCATAAATGTGCTATAGACAGTTCTATGTGGAACCTTGTAGCACCCAAAATGGTTCTTCTATTGTTACAAGCTCATCAAAGGGTTCTTTGCATCATGAAAGGGTTCTTCAGTTCAGAAAATGTGCATGAAAGGGCTATTGATGGTTCTGAATAGAACCTTTTTGAAAAAGGCTCTTTATAGCACCTTCTATTGTTATGGGCTTGATACCAAAGGATTCTTTATTAAAGAAAATGGTTCTATATAGAACCCAGAACACTCAAAGAACCCTTTGTATGATTAACGGGGTTCTTTGCATCATGAAATTGTTCTTTGGATTGGAAAATATGCAGGAATGTGCTGTAGACGGTTTTACATAGAACCTTATTTGAAAATGGTTTCAATGTAGCACCCAAAAGGGTTCTTCTGATACAAGTTTGATGCCAAAGTGTTCTTCATTAAAGAAAATGGGTCTATATAGAACCAAGAACATGCAAAGAACCCTTCGCATGTTTAAAGGGTTCTTTGCATCATGACAAGGGTTCATCGGATTGGAAAATGTGCATGTGGATGGTTCTTTTGGAAAAA
>NC_051212.1:10078137-10085637 GCF_015220715.1 Pygocentrus nattereri
GTCCAGTTAAAGAAAATGTCCTCAAGCAAAGGTCCGGAACGTCATAAGGTCCCAGTTTATATTAAGTATCATGGTGCTAGTGCTGTGACACTGTAACCAGTTTCAGCTTTAAACCCCTCTGTAATGTGACAGAACAGCAGACGTCCCCTTATATTAACATGTAACTCTTATAACATTAATTAAATGTGCTGCATTTCCCCCCAAAGCAACGTCTAGACTACCCCTCCATTATTACACACACACTAGCGAAGACACACACTAAGGGGCAGTGAACACACTTGCCCGGAGCGGTGGGCAGCCCTATCTGCAGCGCCCAGGGAGCAGTTGGGGGTTGGGTGTCTTGCTCAAAGGCACCTCAGTAGTGTATTGTCAGCTGAGGGGATCGAACAGGTGACCTTCCGGTCACATGGCTGGTTCCCCCACCTCCAGCCCACAAGCAATAATGGTATGAAAAATTATTAAAACATAACAAATTTTGATTAAAATTGCATTTTCTAAAGAATTGCATAAAAACTGAATTGGCAAAGAGAACCCCAAGCTAGAAAGATGTTAAAATGCAAATGGGAAACAGTACCTCTCCATTTGCAATGACATATTTTTGCCTAATGAACTCAGAGCATTACCCATCGTTTGCCCCTTAATTTAGCTGGTAGTGTATAAGAATTTGTTAATGAATTACAGAAACAAATCAGAGTCGACTATAATTTACTTTGACTTGCTCTGTTTGCTGTTTGAGTTTTAATTTGTCCTGCAGTGGTGATAATATTTATCAAACATCAGTGCTCATGGTCACGTGTTCCCTTCAACTCTTGCTTACGTGTAAAAAAAAAATTAACCTATTACAGCAATTTTCTAAAGGATCTACCTCATTTCTGATGGTAGGTGCAAATGATAGGGCCATGCATGGTGAGATAGGAAAGGATCTTCTGCAGTCCTACCTTCTACCATCACAGTAGGGTCAGTCGTGACGCTTCTTTGGTTGGACATGCGTCTGCGGATGTCTGCATTCTGGTCCATCAGCATCATAGTCATCTGCTTCCACGGGCAGGGCCAGGTGAGGCCAGCGTCGACCCCATCATCTCCAGACGTCAGATGGGCATAGGCTCCCAGCTCCCCAAGAGAGTCTTCAGAACCATTGGGATACAACCCCATCTGGAACGTATAGCCGTACTTGGACTGGAAGCGAGGGCTGTAGATGGCAGTGCCTACTGTTGTGTTTTCCATCACACTCTTGAAGTTCTTGATCCGCCACACATGATCTGGGCAGGTGGTCTCAGACAAGTTGACATCATCCAAGGAAAGCCCACCTGTGGAGCTTCCAGAACCTTTGGTGCCCACAAACACCACACGGAACTTCTTGGAAACGTTCAGGGTAACGTGGTGGAGCTGCCACAGATCCTCAGGAGGTCCTTCAAAGAAGATATGAAAGAATTATGCAGAACTGAACAAATCAAGTTTACTGGCAGAGTTTAAGTGGAAATGGGCAGTGTTTCTTGTGTTGATCCAGACTCACCGTTGATTTGCTGAAGGAAGCGTAGTGTGCCGTTAGGGTTGGCCTCGTCATACTCTCGCACCCAAATGGCCAACTGGTCACTGGGGTTTCCACTGTGGTAGTGGAAGAACTGCAGACACTGATAGCCTCGCTTAGGATACAACAACCGACTTTCCAACATAGCAGTGTCCCCTCCGTTGCCATTGATAGTGCTAAAGTGCATGAAGTAGCCCCTGCCTAAGAACAAAGGAGTCATAAAAGGGTTTATTTAAGGAGAAACTGCTAGAAAACAAAAGGCCTGTCTCAAACCATATAAGTCTTACACGACTACAGCTTGTTATATTTGATTAAATGATGTTAAAATAGTTTGTTTCGGTAAAATACTGAGCGACTAAGTATTATAAAACATCACAGACTTTATTCTCTGATTATTTTTTATTAGGACAACATCTATGTAAGATTAATATTTTAGTAAATCAGCAGAACCAACAATAAAAATGATAAAATGTTTAATTTCTATATTAAATTTCTATACTGCCTTTCTCATACCCGGTGTTGCTGTACAAGCCAAAATATACACAACATTACCTACGATTAGCTCCAATTTGGAGGGAAGGGGAGAAAAGAGAGAAAGAAAACAATTAATTAATTGTGAAAAGGGAAATGTACCACTGAAGTCATCATTTAAACCATAAATGTACAATGTTGTATAATAAGTTGTCAAATATGTTTATGTATTATTACTGTTGTTAAGCCAAGGAGTCAAAGAAAATGGCATTCATCGACCTTAACGCTCATTAAGAATGCGAACACTAATGAATATGCTTGATTATTCAAATTGCCAAACCCCACCCCTTATGCCCAGTACAACACCATGCCATGCTGTGCTTTAAACTTTGATGACTAGGCAAAAGAGCCTGCTTGAACAGATGAGATGAACCACAGCAAAATCAAAAATAAACTCCCACTGTAACACTAATAATCCGAAAATAAACCGGTGTGAGTTTCTATTCATCGTCCAATAAATGTTAAAGTACATTTGCCAAATATTGAACAGCACTAAGGAGCGCACAGTGGAGATGATCATGCTAGCAGATTAATAATCTAGCTCAAAATACCACAAACAGGCCAATTCTTTCCTTCTGTCTCTCAACATCCTCTAAACTTGCATGGAAGAAAGCTGGAATATCGCTGAGATGGGAAATCTTTTGACTCCTACCATAAGGTGGGTTTCTAAGGAAAAACATGGATCAATCATAACACCTAAATTGAAACCTACCGAGGCAAATTTAACAGCCACTCCATATATGTTGAGGATAAAGTCTTATTACGGTGGATTTAGGGTCAGCATGTTAGAATTAAAATGCATCTAATGTTTGATGTCAGGACTTTTGGGGCAGTCATGGGCTGGAGGTTAGGGAACCGGCCCTGTAACTAGAAGGCTGCTGGTTCGATCCCCAGAGCTTACAGTACATGACTGAGGTGTCCTTGAGCAAGACACCTATCCCCCAATGCTGCCCTGTGGATAGGGCTGCCCACCGCTCCAGGCAAGTGTGCTCACTGCCCCCTAGTGTGTGCTCACTAGTGTGTATGTAGTATTTCACTTCATGGATGGGTTAAATGCAGAGTTAATTTCCCAGTTGTGGGACTAATAAGGGTCACTTAACTAACTAACTATAGGATATTAGTGAAGTATTGGCAGAATATGGTAGTTCAGGTGCTAATCTCAATGTTGCCAGCATAACAATAAAATTGGTGGCACGTTTTTGACCAAGGGGCAAAATACAGACAACAAAGAGAAGTGGGCCTAGGATGTATCCCTTGAATAACTGCGTCCATGAAAGAAATACGCTTCCCAAGGACAATTCACTAAATTAATTGCACATTTGAATAGAAATGAGCATCATGTGTCATGGTTAGCAGTGTTTAAATGTAAATGAAGAAGGATAGTCAGTAGTAGTAGACGAGTAGTCAGACCACGGATATTGTACCAGTGCATTGCCCCATGTTAGAATAGTCAGTATCAGGTCCGCCAGTTGCCATGCTGACACGCTTCCAGTCTGCCTTGTCGTCATGGCCTTGGATCATCCCGCAAATATTCTCCTGCTCAAAATCACAGGTGTCCAGGAAAGTGGAGCCGCGTGCTAGAAGAAGAAGAACAAGATAAACATCAACCAACTAGTTGCAATAAATGGCACACTTTGGACAGTCATAAAAGTGCTACATGTCCTTGGCTTACCCCTGTACACCATCACACAAGGTGAGGAAACGTGTTAAAAAGGTCTGACAGAAGTGATATGCAAAGTCCATGCCCTCCTACTGTCGAGTACCAAGGATAATATCAGTAATTGCCACAACAGCATTTGGGTTCTGGAAGATTTCACAGTGGAACTGAACGCAGTGACATTTTTGGTTCTGGACATTCATTTGACAGCAAAGAGTTATGCTTAAATTTGATGGCTATGCAGATAATCTGTCCTCCCTCAAATAAAGCAGTTACTTAGATCACTTAATAGAAGCTTAAGAATTAAGTCACGGTGAAGCAAACGCACATCTCCTAATAGATGCCCTTAAGATTGTATTAATATTTTATGAGGCTTTAAAATCACTTGGAATAAAATCTCAGTACATTGACTTGCATTAAAAGTAAAGAATGGTCATGCCTTTTCCTGTAAAGATACATTAGATACATGATTTTTTTGGACATCAGTGACATGGAAGGACAGCTTTGTATGTGCTCTTTCTCAGCTATCAGATCAATTTGACCAAACAGATGCAGTGCTTTCATTTAAGGTTGCTGCTTTCCAAGCTAAATTTACTTCATGTGTACACCACTGGATTTTGGTAAAAGCTTGCATGGCCCATGAACAGCTAACTGGGGAGTGTATATTTGTTTTCTCGTGTTCCCTACTCAAGTCAAGTCAAGTTAAAGTTTTTTTACTTGGCACTTTTTACAACAGGCTTTGGCACAAAGTCAAAATGCAGAGTCCAAGTCCTGCAATAGCGACAGTGGCAAGGAAAAACTACCTAAGAGTGAGAAGAAGAAACCTTGAGAGGAACCCATCCTCCTCTAGTTGACACCAGATACAAACAATAACACAAGAACTATATGAACAGAGACTAAACTCAATAGCTATGCTTACATTCAGCCTAATAGTATGTTAATAATGACTATTAGCTTAATCAGAATATGTTCATGTAGACACTTTAATCAGAGTAGACTAGTCTGATTGAGGCCATTCGGAATATAGTTTAGCATCCCATTGAACAAGGTGGGTATTCCTGTAAATAATCCATTAAATAGATTAATAATGTCCATGTAAACACCTGTATCTGATTACATTCCCTATCAGAAAGTTTAGATACGTTCTGAGCATGTGCGTCGTGTAATAGTGAGAAGTTATAACATTCGACATCGCGGAGCAGAAACTGGTCTGCAGAGGCGACGAAGTTTATGCTCTGATCTTTAAAAGACGGCGGTCGGACGGACGTCCAGCTTATGTGTCTCAGTACATGACATCTTCTTATCGGCCTTCTTCAATAAGGACATGTGAAGGATGTTTTCCTGAGTCTGACATCATTTTAAAGTAATTAAAAACACAAGCACTGCTCACTGCTGCTCATCTCACTCTGACTGGGCTCACGTGATGCTCATTGTCATGGTAACATCTACATTAATTGGTTCTCTATGTATGCATGTAATTGTGGATTAGATTACTTGTAGTGTCCATTTCCATGAGACTGTTGAGTGGAATGAGTATATAAACACCTCAGCCTTAATATATAATCTGAGCCACTGTCTGGTTCAAAGGCCAAAAACAGACCTGAAGAGGAGAGAGAATGTAAGGGTAGTATGATACAGAGGGCAATACTGGGACATCCTTGCCACTTTGCCACATCATAGTTAAGACCATGCCTTTAGTAAATGGTTGCAATATGAGAAGAGATTGTATGACTGTAGGAGGACAGAGGACTATGAGAACTTTGGCTGGGGCTCTGGGAACTTCTGCTCTAGGTTGGAAAGATGGGCTGAGATAGGACTGAGAGATGAACTGAGGAACAAGGAAGAGAAAGGGTGGTGGTGGAGTACCAAAACTTTGTCATGGGAAATGGAAGCTAAACATGGAAAGTTTTAGTGAGTTTGATGGTAATCAGGAGGAACACAGCCCTCCTCCCAAACTTTAACCACTACTCCAGCATTACTGTCTCAGCAGTGTAACTGTGAAGCTCTTACTGCAGTGGTAAAGCCGGTTGAGCTTAAGCAGGTCACTGTCGCTGAACTCCATGCGCTGGCCTATAACATCACTGAAGGCAGGGATTTTGGTGACGATGGTGGGCTCAGTGCCATTGCGGAAGGCAGTCTTGCTGTAGTGCATCATGGAACCGTAGTCGTAAGGCACGTTCAGATTGCTGGACGTGGTGTCGTTGTATTTGTTGAAATTGTGCTCCCTGCCTGAGTGATAAAAGCATGATGTGAGTCAATGGAGAACTGCTGAGAAGTAAACGAACTGTATTTATCTATTTGTATAGACCAGTCAAATTCAGCCAGGTCATTTTCAGCCAAAATGGTCAGTAAAAACAAGATATTCATTTTATAGCTGTTGCTTTTTGCAACCAACTTCTAAGGCTGACCTTTGGAGGTGTGGAAAATGTCTCAGCGGATTTATGAAACACAGAAATCTGAAAGCAGGTCTGGTGGGAGGAGTACCTTCTGAAATGCGATCCCACATGATGGTAACGTAATCGTCCCGGTCGGAGCGGGACTGCTCGTGCCAGAAGCCCAAAGCATGGAGGAACTCATGCTCAATGGTGGCAATACGGTCACATCCTGCACCAATGGACAAAGCTTGCTTTCCCACATGACGATTCCCAACAGATGAGAAGCACCTGGTCACATAGAGAAAAAGAAAATCTGTTAAAATTCATAGACTTGGAAAGTACTGTGAAAAAATGTATATCATTTTCAGTCAAGGTGTCTTTGAAGTGCAGTTCATTACTTTTACAGTTTCCGATCTCAGAACAATGGACTGGCCACCCCAGAGTCCAGACTTCAACATCACTGAATGAGTTTGGGATCACTTGCATTGTGAGGAGTGGAAAATGCAACCAACTTCTAAGACTGAACTTTGGAGGTGTGGATTCATGTCACATCAGATTCATGATGTGTTCTTAAACTACAGAATTGTTTGTGCTCTTGAGTGTGTGTAGATTCTGTTCTTACCTAAGAACAAATCCCAAATAAGAAAACACTGGTGAATGTCAGAATCTTCGTCAAACTGGGTTTTAAGTAGAAATTCCTTCTTAAGAGTGGTTGAAACGTTTTTTTTTTTTGAAGTGATGGGTGGACCAAACATCCCTTCAAATGTCAACATATTTAAAAGTTCTTTAATTTTGCCGCAAGCCTGCTGTAGCTAAAAAGAATGGGCAACAATATGACACTGTATCTCCAAAATAATAACTTTACAGGAGAAGCAAAAAACATATTTTATTTTTTAAAGTAAGTCAATGGAACCAGACTTGTTTCCAAGTCATTTTGGGGCATTTTGTTTCAGTCCCTTTTTCATGAAATGCATATACAATGTAAAGACCAATAGGCATTTTCAATTATATCAAAAACTAAAAAACGTCAAAAATGTTTTTGTTTTTGCTCCGACAGCATCGATATGTAATAAATATAAATAAAATAATTTGCATTGTCTAACTGCATCAAGTAATTAGGTAATCTCAAATAGATTAGCTGCAAGACTTGGTTCTGAAGCTTTATGATACAATGTTGTCTATAAACATGGGTAATAAACACAGTCAGAAACCATGCAATACTAACCAGGTGGCTATAAGCTCCCATTACTTGTTAGTGATATCAGTCTCAGAGCTCCAGTGCAAAACTAAAGAGCTACACCTAAACTTTGGACATTACATTTACGGCATTTGGCTGACGCTCTTATCCAGAGCGACTTACAATTTGATCATTTTACACAGGTAGGCCAAGTAGGTGTTAGGAGTCTTGC
>NC_051212.1:10090637-10345637 GCF_015220715.1 Pygocentrus nattereri
ACAGAGAGCTTTGAGGATATATTTTTTTCAGTATTATATTGTTTTCCAATGTTTTTAAACAACATTATTATTAATCACTTATTATTGTTATTATTATAAGTAGTAGTAGCAGTAGTAGTAGTAGTACAAGTAACA
Organism: Pygocentrus nattereri; assembly: GCF_015220715.1. Taxonomy (NCBI): domain Eukaryota; kingdom Metazoa; phylum Chordata; class Actinopteri; order Characiformes; family Serrasalmidae; genus Pygocentrus; species Pygocentrus nattereri. Next base: position 10,090,773 of record NC_051212.1, read on the forward strand.
GGAGGATTAGTAGAAATAGTGGTAGAAACATTATTAGTAGTATAAGTAGTAGTATTTGAATTAGTAGTAAAAGTAAACTAATACCACTAGTAGTAGCAGCAGTAATATAAGTAGTAGTTCAAATATTGTTATTATTATTAGTAGTAAAAGTAGTAGTATGGAATGTAACCTCACTGGGGGGGAAGGAGCCGGAACTTGTGCAGGAGGTTGAGAGGTACCAACTAGATATTGTTGGGCTCACCTCCGGCTCTGGAACCGAACTCCTGGATAGGGGTTGGTCTCTCTCCTACTCAGGGGTTGCACAGGGTGAGAGGCGCCGGGCGGAAGTGGGGATACTCACGAGTCCCCAGCTGGTGACCATGCAGTTGGACTTTGTCCCGGTGGACGAGAGGGTCACCTCAATGTTAATTAAAATCGCAGAGAGGAAAACTCTGACTATTGTCTGTGCTTATGCACCAAACAACAGGTCAGAGTACTCGGCCTTCTTGGAGCGAGTGGACGGGGTTCTGGAAAGGGTCCTGCCTACAGACTCCATAGTCTCACTGGAAGACTTCAATGCTCATGTTGGCAATGACTGGGAGACCTGGAGAGTCATGATTGGGAAGAACGGCCTGCCTGATCTAAACCCGAATGGTGAATTGTTATTGGAGTTTTGTGCCAGGCATGGATTGTCCATAACAAACATCAAGTTCGAACACAAGGATGTTCATAAGTGTACATGGTACCAGAGCTCCTTGGGTCAAAGGTCATTGATTGACTTTGTTGTCGTTTCATCTGACTTGGGACCATATGTCCTGGACACTAGGGTGAAGAGAGGTGCTGAGCTGTCAACTGATCACCATCTGTTGGTGACTTGGATCAGATGGCAGGGAACACTGATGGTCAGATCTGGTAGGCCCAAGCGAATAGTGAGGGTGTGCTGGGAATGACTGTCAGAGTCCCCTGTTCGGAATGATTTTAACTGCCACCTCCGGGAGAGTTTTTCTCATGTCCTGGAGGAGGTAGGGGACATGGAGTCTGAATGGACCCTGTTCAAAACCTCCATTGTGGAAGCTGCCAGGCATAGCTGTGGCCAAAAGCTTGTGGGTGCCTGTCGGGGCAGTAACCCAAGAATCTCCTGGTGGTGAGGGAGGCCATCAAGCTGAAGAAAGAGGCCTTTAGGGACTGGTTGGCCCGATTCAGTAGATAGGTACCGACAGGCTAAAAAGGTGGCAGCTGCAAATGTGGCAGAAGCAAAATCCAGGGCATGGGAGGAGTTTGGTGAGGCCATGGAAAAAGACTTTTGTTCGGCCTCAAAGAGGTTCTGGACAACTGTCCGACGACTCAGGAGTGGTCGGGGTGGATGAGATTCGTCCAGAAATGCTTAAGGCTCTGGATATTGTCGGGCTGTCGTGACTAACACGCCTCTGCAATATTGCATGGACCTCGGGAACAGTACCCTTGGACTGGCAGACTGGGGTGGTGGTCCCTATTTTTAAAAAGGGGGACCGGAGGGTGTGTGCCAACTATCAGGTTATCACACTGCTCAGCCTCCCTGGGAAAGTCTATGCAAAGGTGCTGAAAAGGAGACTCCGCCCGATAGTTGAACCTCAGATTGAGGAGGAACAATGTGGATTCCGTCCTGGCCGTGGAACAATGGACCAGCTTTTCACCCTCTCACAGATTGTTGAGGGGGCATGGGAGTTTGCCAACCCAGTCTACATGTGTTTTGTGGACTTGGAGAAGGTTTATGACCGTGTTCCTCAAGATATCTTGTGGGAGGTCCTCCAGGAGTAAGGGGTGCCAGGGCTACTACTCCAGGCCATCCAATCTCTGTACTCTCGGAGTGAGAGCTGTGTCCGTATACTCGGCATTAAGTCAGACTCTTTGTGTTAGCGTTGGACTCTTCCAGGGTTGTGCCCTGTCTCCACTCTTGTTTGTGATATTCATGGACAGAGTGTCAGGGCGTAGCCAGGGTCAGGAGGGCATTATGTGTGGAGGCTGGAGGGTGGTGTCTCTGTTATTTGCAGATGATGTTGTTCTTTTGGTAGAATCACATGGATGCCTCCAGGGCTCGCTGGAGCGGTTTGCAGCTGAGTGTGAAGTGGTTGGTATGTGGATCAGCACCTCCAAGTCTGAGTCCATGGTCTTAGCCCGGAAAAGGATGGCATGCCCGCTCCAGGTAAGGGGAAAGGACCTGCCCCAGGTGGAGGAGTTTAAGTATCTCAGGGTCTTGTTCACGAGTGATGGGAAGAGGGATCGTGAGATTGGCCGCAGACTGGGACAGGCAGCAGCAGTAATGCGGTCACTGTACCGGATTGTAGTGGTGAAGAGGGAGTTGAGCCAAAAGCTGAAGCTCTCTGTTTACCGGTCGATCTACATCCCAACCCTCACCTATGGTCATGAGCTGTGGGTAATGACTGAAAGAACGAGATCGCGAATACAAGTGGCAGAAATGAGCTTTCTTCATAGAGTGGCGGGCTACACGCTATGTGATAGAGTGAGGAGCTCAGTCATCCGGGAGGAGCTCAGAGTAGAGCCGCTACTCCTCCACATTGAGAGGAGCCAACTGAGGTGGTTCGGGCATCTGATCCGGATGCTCCCTGGACGCCTCCTGGTGGGGGTGTTCCAGGCATGGCCTACCGGGACAAGACCCCGGGGTCGTCCTAGGACCTGATGGAGGGATTATATCTCCAAGTTGACCTGGGAGCGGCTTGGGGTCCCCGGGAATGAGCTGGAGGATGTTGTGGGGGACAGGGTGATCTGGGATTCTCTGCTCTCCCAACTGCTACAAAGATGGTCAACAGTGATGATGATGATGATGATGATGATGATGATGATGATGAAGTAGTAGTAATGGTAGTAATGGTAGTAATAGGTTGTAGTAAAAGTAGTAAGGGCTGCAGTAGTGTCAATAAAGGTAGGAATAGTAGAAGTAGAAGATGTAGTACAAGTAGTAGTAGTAGTGGAAGCGATTGGGAACGACAACAACTCAGCCATGAAGTGGTCGGCCACGTAAAATGACAGAGTGGGGTCAGCGGATGCTGAGGGGCATAGTGCACAGAGGTCACCAACTTTCTGCAGAGTCAATCGCTACAGACCTCCAAACTTCATGTGGCCTTCAGATCAGCTCAAGAACAGCGTAGAGAGCTTCATGTAATGGGTTTCCATGGCCGAGCAGCTGCATCCAAGCCTTACATCACAAAGCACAATGCAAAGCGTGGAATGCAGTGGAATAAAGCGCCGCCACTGGACTCTAGAGCAGTGGAGACGTGATCTCTGGAGTGACCAATCACGCTTCTCCATCTGGCAATCTGATGGACGAGTCTGGGTTTGGCTGTTGCCAGGAGACGGTACTTGTCTGACTGCGTTGTGCCAAGTGTAAAGTTTGGTGGAGGGGGGATCATGGTGTGGGGTAGTTTTTCAGGAGTTGGGCTCGGCCCCTTAGTTCCAGTGAAAAGAACTTTTAAAGCTTCAGCACCAAGAGATTTTTGACAATTTCATGCTCTCAACTTTGTGTGAACAGTTTGGGGACGGCCCCTTCCTGTTCCAACATGACTGCGCACCAGTGCACAAAGGTCCATAAAGACACGGATGAGTGAGTTATTTCTAATAACTTGCTGATTAGGCTGCTATTTGTTTTCATAGTAAGTGACATATCTCAAATTTCCAGAAAGTCTAGAATGACCTTTTCACAAAATGAAAAATTGATTTCTGCAGAATTATGCTGATAGTTAATCTAATGAGTGAGGCCTTCTCTTCAGCTCCTGAAGTCCTAACAAACAGGAGAGCTGACTTAGCCATGTACACCTAGATATTACAGAGAAAACCAATTTCTGATTGGCTGACGGTCCAACATTTTAACCCTTCAATAATTTTGTTTCTGTCCAAAACTTAACAATAAAACAAGTGTTGTACTGCAATGCTTACAGACTTTAAATACAAGCACGATTAAGGTGGCGGAGGTGGCGGATGCTGAGATTTTCGTTGGGAGTGACAAAGATGGACAAGATTAGAAATGAGCAGATCAGAGGGACAGTGAAGGTGGAGCAGTTTGGAGATAAAGCCAGAGAGGCCAGGTTGAGATGGTTTGGACATGTGTTGAGGAGGAATAGTGGATATATTGGGCAAAGAATGTTGGAGATGGAGCTGCCAGGTAGAAGGAGAAGAGGTAGACCTCAGAGAAGGTTTATGGATGTAGTGAAGGTGGACATGGAGATGGTTGGTGTAAAAGTAGAGGAGGCAGTAGATAGGGCAAGATGGAGGCAGATGATCCGCTTGGCGACCCCTAAAGGGAGCAGCCGAAAGAAGAAGAAGATAAATAAGTATGTATGTATGTACAGTGAGTCCAAGAAGTATTTGATCCCTTGCTGATTTTCTTCGTTGGCCCACTAATAAAGACATGATCATTCTATACTTTTAATGGTAGATGTATTCTTACATGGAGAGACAGAATATTAAAAAGAAAATCCAGAAAATAAATCTAAGGAATATATATTAATTGATTTGTATTTCATGGAGTGAAATAAGTATTTGATCCCTTAGTATTCATTAGCAGTTCTGGCTTTTACAGACCAGTTAGACACTCCCAATCAACTTGTTACCTGACCTGAAGCCACCTGTTCTCACTAATCACTTGTGTGAAAAACACCTGTCCACAGAATCAGACAGATCACACAGATTTCAAGTCTCCAACATGGGTAAAACCAAAGAGCTGTCACAGGACCTCAGAGTCAGAATTGTTGACCTTCACAAAGCTGGAATGGGCTACAAAAAGATTAGTAAGGTGTTGGATGTGAAAGTAACAACTATTGGTGCAATTATCAGAAAGTTTAAAGAGTATAACATGACAATCAACAGACCTCGGCCCGGTGCTCCAAAGAAGATTTCGCCTCGTGGGGTGGCAATGATGCTGAGAACGGTCAGAAATCGTCCTGCAACCACTCGGCAGGAGTTAGCAAATGACCTGAAGGCAGCTGGGACCACAGTTTGCAAGGAAACAATTGGCAACACTTTGCGCAACAATGGATTCACATCCTGCAGTGCCCGAAAGGTACCCCTGCTGAAGGGAGCACATGTGGAGGCGCGCCTCAAGTATGCCAATGATCATTTGAAAGATGAACCAAGTTATTGGGAGAAGGTTTTGTGGTCAGACGAGACCAAAATTGAACATTTTGGCCTCAACTCCACCCGCCATGTGTGGAGGAAGAAAAATGCTGCCTATGACCCCAAGAACACTGTGCCCACCGTCAAGCATGGAGGTGGAAGCATAATGTTTTGGGGGTGTTTCTCTGCCAAGGGTACAGGGCTACTTCACCGCATCACTGGGAAGATGGATGGAGCCATGTACCGCACAATCCTGAGGGACAACCTCCTCCCCTCTGCCAGGGATCTGAAAATGGGCCGTGGTTGGGTCTTCCAACATGATAACGACCCTAAACATACAGCAAAGGCAACAAAGGATTGGCTCAAGAAAAATCACATTAAGGTCATGGAGTGGCCCAGCCAGTCGCCAGACCTCAATCCGATCGAAAATCTATGGAGGGAGCTGAAGGTCAGAGTTGCCAAGCGACAGCCCACCAACCTTCGTGATTTAGAGAGGATCTGCAAAGAAGAGTGGGCCAAAATTCCCCCTGGTGTGTGTGCTAAACTTGTGGTTAACTACAACAAACGTCTCACCGCTGTGCTTGCAAACAAAGGCTTTGCCACTAAGTATTGAGTGTGTTTGGCAAGAGGGATCAAATACTTATTTTCCTCATTGAAATACAAATTAATTAAAATATATTCTTTAAAATTATATTCTGGATTTTTGTCTTGATATTCTGTCTCTCCATGTTAGAATATATCTACCATTAAAAGTGCAGAAGGATAGTGTCTTTATTAGTGGGCAAACAAAGAAAATCAGCAAGGGATCAAATACTTCTTGGACTCACTGTATGTACTGCGGTATTGACAGGAATCAAAATAAAATGGGACAGTAGATACCAAAAGCTTGGGTAAGGCTTGTGCACAAAGTACAAAACTCAAGTACAAATACTCTAATATTTTTCACCACTGATTACAAAGAAAATGCAATATAAAATCCACTCTTATGTTCGATGTACATTAAAGTCCTACTCAGTAAAACAGAAACTACAGCACAGTAACACAGACAGTACATTTACAAAGATGTTCTCATATCACAAATAGATACGTTGGCAACAACAGTGGACACTGTAACTCATGACACAACGCCTGAATCAGGAATCACTGTTTCTGTATCATTAAAAACAACATTTCCATTTTCTCTCTTAGCACAGGCTAACACATACCAGCTGGACCACTCTCCTCTGACTGGAGCAGGAGAAACACTGTGATTACATCCAACATTTGATTCAAAGCATAGAAAAATTATACTGAAATGATGTGAAAACAGTTGGTTTTACAAAATCTTGTAATACGTCTTCTTATAGATGCAACTTTTTTTTATTTCCACCATCTGCAGAAAGCAGAGGGTTTAAAGAGCAGAGGTAGAAGTTTTCTGCAACGGCCTGCTAGAACGCAGCTCGCCAGAAGATGTTCCAAAAGTGTCTGCGAAACCAAACTTCTTCATCCTCTTCCTCATTCTGTAGGACGATACATTGGAAAAAAAGGTTTATTCTGTGAGTGTGCGCTTGTATAGGTGTGCACTCATATTTGACAATGTGTATTGCTGAAGTTCTGCTGTGCTCCGCTAAAGCTCATAACTAGGAATTTCTGACCTCCTACTAGGAAAAACTGAAGAAAAGCAACCTCAATTGGGAATTCCTACTCAGAAAGTCAACTCTGAGTTCACCATAAGACACTCTAGACGTCTGATGTCCTTCTGTAGTGAGCAGCATGAACTCATTAAGAACTCCAGCGTCAGTTTATTTATTTTTTTGCTTATACTTAGGATCCCCATTAGCCACTATTGCAATTGCTGCTATTCTTCCTGGGGTCCAATAGACATACTTAAGCAATAGAAGATGAGAGGGAGCGTGTTATCGCAAAATAACATCACGGCTGTGAATTTGTTGCCATAGATCATTGCAACTGTGATGCTATAGTCATAACACACTCCTCCAGTGTTCTGTTGCTTATATATAACAGTTTAATAAATAAAGTAAGAGATTAATAAACTGGCCGTGAATACGGCATTTAATATGTTTTAATGTTCAGTTCCTTCCTCCAAATTAACGCTCCTTAACAAGCAGTTTGTTGCTACGCCAGAGTAACAAGCTCCGCCCTCTCGCTGCTCAGCCGACAGTTTGTTCTCCAGGTCCTCACACTAACTGACCGACTGACGGTTTGGGAATTTAGTGTGGTCTCATCTTCAGAGTCTAACCAAATCGGCTGACTCTCAAATGTGATCTTAAAAGTGTCAATTTTCTGTTTGTGGCAAAGTAAGAAGTAAAAAGTGATCAAATGGCTTGAGCATCTCCTACAGTTATCAAAGTTGTTGCTTAGCAACAGCGTCTCAGCAGAATGATACAGTGTTTGTGAAAAACCCTCGATGCTATGCCGAAATAAGAGTTTGGTTAGAGCACTTCTCAACCAATGCAAAAAATAAAATAAAAAGCAAAAAGAAACGGATAGAAAACAAAACATGTGAACAACGTAAGATAACATGGACAATTTAAAACATGAATGATAAACTGAAATGTTCCTAGCCTGATACATTTTATCCTTGGTACATTTGTCCAGCAAATGTCAATGGATCTTCTGAATTATGAGGTTGTTTAGAATCAAAATAAGAAGAATGCTACATACATGCTACAAACACGCACTCCTATACACAGAAGTGACATCACATAGAAGTACACTATTTACACTGTATGGACAAAAGGATTGGGACACACCTCCTAATTATTGGGTTCAGGTGTTTCAGCCACATCCATTGCTGACAGGCAGTAGAATGGGTCGTACTGAGGAGCTCAGTGACTTTAAACATGGAACTGTCATAGGATGCTACCTCTGCCACAAGTCAGTTTGTGACATTTCAGCCCTGCTAGATCTGCCCCGGTCAACTGTAAGTGCTATTATTGTGAAATGGAAGCATCTAGGAGCAATAACAGCTTAGCCATGAAGCGGTAGACCTTTCAAACTCACAGAGTGGGAGTGCCGAGTGCTGAAGCACGTAGTGTCTGTTCTCTGTTGAATCATTTGCTAAAAAGCTCAAGATTGCCTCTGGAACCAACATTAGCAAAAGAGTTGTGTGCCAAGAGATCAAAATGTACAATGCCAAACATCAGATAGAGTGATGAGTCTGGGTTTGGCGAATGCCTAGAGAACGTTACCTGCCTGACTGCATTGTGCCAACTGGAAAGTTTGGTGGAGGTGGGATTATGCTATGGGTTTTTTCAGGGGTTGGCCTAGAACCCTTAGTTCCAGTGAAGGGAAATCTTAATGCTTCAAAGCAAGGTCCATAAAGGCCTGGCTGGGTGAGTTTGGTATGGAAGAGCTTGACTGGCCCTCACAGAGCCCTGACCTCAACCCCATCAAACACCTTTGGGATGAACTAGAATGGAGATTATGAACCAGGCCCTCTCGACCAACCTCAGAAAGGCTCTTCTGGATGAACTGACAAAAGTTCCCACAGACACTCTCCAAAATCTTGTAGATTTGTAATCTTCCCAGAAGAGTAGAAGCTGTTAGAGCTGCAAAGGAGGATCAACTCCATACTAATGTCTATGGATTTAGAATAGGATGCCATAAAAGCTCCTGTAGGTGTAATGTGTAGGTGTCCCAATACATTTGTCCATATACACTGCTCAAAAAAATAAAGGGAACACTCAAATAACACATCCTAGATCTGAATGAATGAAATATTCTCATTGAATACTTTGTTCTGTACAAAGTTGAATGTGCTGACAACAAAATCACACAAACATCATCAATGGAAATCAAATTTATTAACCAATGGAGGCCTGGATTTGGAGGCACACACAAAATTAAAGTGGAAAAACACACGACAGGCTGATCCAACTTTGATGTGATGTCATTAAAACAAGTCAAAATGAGGCTCAGTATTGTGTGTGGCCTCCACGTGCCTGTATGACTTCCCTACAATCCCTGGGCATGCTCCGGATGAGGTGGCGGATGGTCTCCTGACGGATCTCCTCCCAGACCTGGACTAAAGCATCTGCCAACTCCTGGACAGTCTGTGGTGCAACGTGACGTTGGTGGATGGAGCGAGACATGATGTCCCAGATGTGCTCAATCGGATTCAGGTCTGGGGAGCGGGCGGGCTGGTCCTCAGCTTCAGTGGCTTCATCTTGCAGGAACTGCTGACACACTCCAGCCACATGAGGTCTAGCATTGTCCTGCATTAGGAGGAACCTAGGGCCAACCGCACCAGCATATGGTCTCACAAGGGGTCTGAGGATCTCATCTCGGTACCTAATGGCAGTCAGGCTACCTCTAGCGAGCACATGTGCAGCCCTCCAAAGAAATGCCACCCCACACCATTACTGACCCTCTGCCAAACCGGTCATGCTGAAGGATGTTGCAGGCAGCAGATCGCTCTCCACAGCGTCTCCAGACTCTGTCACGTCTGTCACATGTGCTCAGTGTGAACCTGCTTTCATCTGTGAAGAGCACAGGGCGCCAGTGGTGAATTTGCCAATCCTGGTGTTCTCTGGCAAATGCCAAGCGTTCTGCACGGTGTTGGGCTGTGAGAACAACCCCCATCTGTGGACGTCGGGCCCTCATACCATCCTCATGGAGTCAGTTTCTAACCGTTTGTGCAAACACATGCACATTTGTGGCCTGCTGGAGGTCATTTTGCAGGGCTCTGGCAGCGCTCCTCCTGTTCCTCCTTGCACAAAGGCGGAGGTAGCGGTCCTGCTGCTGGGTTGTTGCCCTCCTACGGCCTCCTCCATGCCTCCTGGTGTACTGGCCTGTCTCCTGGTAGCGCCTCCAGCCTCTGGACACTACGCTGACAGACACAGCAAACCTTCTTGCCACAGCTCGCATTGATGTGCCATCCTGGATGAGCTGCACTACCTGAGCCACTTGTGTGGGTTGTAGAGTCCGTCTCCTGCTACCACGAGTGTGAAAGCACCACCAACATTCAAAAGTGACCAGAACATCAGCCAGAAAGCAGAAAGGTACTGAGAAGTGGTCTGTGGTCCCACCTGCAGAACCACTCCTTTATTGAGTGTGTCTTGCTAATTGCCAATAATTTCCACCTGTTGTCTTTTCCATCTGCACAACAGCTGTGAAACTGATTGTCAATCAGTGTTGCTTCCTAAGTGGACAGTTTGATTTCACAGAAGTTTGATTTACTTGGCGTTATATTGTGCTGTTTAAGTGTTCCCTTTATTTTTTTGAGCAGTGTAGTATGAGTTTAATATGGTACACACTTCAGATGTTTTTTCAAGAGTTATTTAGTAAAGACAATGTTTCTTTTGAAAACCATAAGTTCCATAGATTTCATGCTTAAATGGTTCTTTGCATGGTAAAGTGTTTCTTCAGACTGACAGAGAATGTGTCGTATGTGGTTTTGTATTCAACCTTTTTATAAATGGTTCTATATAGCACCAAAAAGGGTCCTGCTATTGTTACAATGTCAAGGTTCATGCTGGTATAGAAGGCGACGCGAAAGAAGCCGTGACTGTGCTGCTAGGAGTGCTCGTTTACTGACAATCCAGCAGAAAGGCACATACAAAGGCACAAAATAGTGGGGGAGGTCACTATCAGCTATACACTCCCACTTAATGGTTAGCACACAAACCATGTCTCCAGAGGCTTTGCAGCAGCTTAAGCCAGGACCGAGATGCTATAGTACACTGATGAGATTCATCTGTATAGTGAAAATGATGTTGATTGTGTGCTGGAGCTGATAAAATAGTTAATTCACAGACTTTTGCTGCGACAAATATCCCACTAAATAGACTCCTGAATGAATGGACCTTAAATAGATATTGGGTGGAATTGTACATGAACTGTAGATGCTAGAAACAAAGTTCAAGTGTTTGTAGCAGAGATGTATATTTTGCCTGTATAAAATTATTATTATTACTATTAAATTATTATTATTATTACATTAACAACAACAATAATAATAAACTTACATATTTTAAACATTATTTTACTAAACATAGTGTGTTAGGTCATTCTCTGCTCTCCCCAAATGAATGTTGGGAAGATGCCATATTTCTCAAGCACAATCTATAATGCACAGTGAAACTAAGGCAAAGGAACACTGGTTAAACATCATGCCTGTGCCTCTTCGTCTGGAGATGTGTGTCTGGTGAAGGATCTCTGTGTAAATGCGTTCCGTGCTGTGGGTCTTACAGCTGGGGTGACTTCTTCTGCATGTTGGATTATGCAGTGCTGAACCAGTGAAGTGTCCCTCAGTTCCTCCAGGGGGCAGAATGGACACAAGTACGCTCTCCCGGCTCTGGAGACACATTCCTCTGTCAGATGTGCAATGTGCATGTGATGGCTATGTGAATACTCCTATCTATGTCTAAATGTGCAAATTCAGATGCACCTTTAGTAACAGATGTAAACTAGATCAGTCAAAATTTCAGACATGTATTCTGGTATAATTGTGACTAATATAATTACTCATATAATAAAAAAATGTACCTTTTACTAATATAATTAATAATCAATAAATATCAGTAATATCTACTTTGTACTAATATAATGGATAGGTAATAAACACCAATAACCAATACTAACCCTTTACTACATAATATAACTAATGAATATCAGTTACTAATATCTACCTTTTACTAATACAATCAATAATAAATCAGTTAATTGTTAGATATAGCTAAAGGTAGATGTTCTGTAATATATAGATATTAGTTAATTATGTTAATTCATAATAGATGTTAGTTAAAGCACAGATATTAGTTCAAATTTAGATATTAATTAAAAGTATACCCTAATATTTTTAAAACATATATTACTAACTAACATGTATCCTTAACTAATATCATTTACTAACATCATTAACTAATATCTATCTTTAAGTAATATCATTAGCTGATATCTCTCTTTAACTAATATCATTAACTAATATCTATCTTTAAGTTATATTATTAGCTGATATCTCTCTTTAACTAATATCGTTAACTAATATCTATCTTTAAGTTATATCATTAGCTGATATCTACCTTTATCTAATATCAATAACTAATATCTGTATTTAAGTACTATCATTAGCTGATATCTACTGTTAACTAATATCATTAACTAATATCTATATTTAAGTAATATCATTAGCTGATATCTACCTTTATCTAATATCATTAACTAATATCTATATTTAAGTACTATCATTAGCTGATATCTACCGTAAACTAATATCATTAGCTGATATCTACTGTTAACTAATATCATTAACTAATATCTATATTTAAGTAATATCATTAGCTGATATCTACCTTTATCTAATATCATTAACTAATATCTATATTTAAGTACTATCATTAGCTGATATCTACCGTAAACTAATATCATTAGCTGATATCTACTGTTAACTAATATCATTAACTAATATCTATATTTAAGTAATATCATTAGCTGATATCTACCTTTATCTAATATCATTAACTAATATCTATCTTTAAGTTATATCATTAGCTGATATCTACCTTTATCTAATATCATTAACTAATATCTATCTTTAAGTTATATCATTAGCTGATATCTACCTTTATCTAATATCATTAACTAATATCTGTATTTAAGTACTATCATTAGCTGATATCTACTGTTAACTAATATCATTAACTAATATCTATATTTAAGTAATATCATTAGCTGATATCTACTGTTAACTAATATCAATAACTAATATCTATCTTTAAGTAATATCATTAGCTGATATCTACCTTTATCTAATATCATTAACACCGCACATGAATAAATATCATATTTACACATTTGTCTTTCTCAACAATGTGAATCAGGCCTCAGTGCAGTGCTGACAATGAGGTATTTATTCAGCATTTCAACAGCAGCCATGCAGCAATATGTATAATTCATGGCGCCTCAGTTTTAGAAATATTTGTGCTGTTGCTGTGCTAACTAGAGAAAAAAAATGCTTTTACTTTCTCACAGAAAAACCATAACTGAGAGACAGAGAGAGTCCAGTCACTGTAAATGAGATGGAAAGTAAACTACACTATAACTAAGTAAATATACTACAATGAAAGTAGTGAAGTACACTGCAAGGTCACTAGGTGCTGGAGTTCAGTAGGGAACTTGTGGTGAGATTTTATAGGTGAATCTACATATTCAGTAGATTACAAAACAAGGAATGTGTTCACGCAAATGAACAAATATCTACCTTTTAACCAATATCTGTAGCTTTTAATCAATAACTACCTTCCAATTATGTAAACTTTAAATAACGTCTACCTCTGTCTTTGCAGCTCTGCACGAGGCTGGTGGACCTCTGCTCCGAGCAGTGCCCTAGGAAGACACGGTACACGGATAAATATCACATTTTCACGTCTTTTTGAGAACTGTGAGTCAGACACCAATGTAGTGCTGCCAATGCAGTATTCATTCAGCCCATCAGCAGTGGCCATGCAGCAATATTTAGGCCCAGTCCCATTTCACCCCACACCCCTACCACTTAGCCCTTAGCCCTGTGCTTTGCACATTCATGTCTAGGGGTGGGGTGTTCTGATTTCTGCTGAGATAAAGGGGTAGGGTGAACTGTTGGGGCTACATGACCCTCCAAACAGAGGTTTTTCAGAGACTCCAAACGGGGTGTTATGAGAAAAAAAGAACAGCCAGCAAGACGGCCAAAGAAACCCACAAACGTGAGAATTTTCTCAATAATCATTGTAGTTTCTTAGTTAATGTTGTTTGAACATATTGTGGTCGTTTTCTTCATAACAAGCACAAAAGATCACTAACACTATGCTAATGTCTCAGTAGTTAGCCAGTTCATTTTCCCGTTCCACCTTAAATGGTCCAGCAGTTCTGACGCCTGAAACACCAGAATGGTGCTGCACCATTTAAGGTGGAACGGGAATGTTCAGACCAGAATATTTGACTTCAGCTTTGTATCATCAATAAATTAACGGTGGGCAATAATAAATAATTGTAAATACATAAATATCCCTCTTTGAAGGCGTATGATGCCCTAAAATGTCACTAAAGCCACTGTCACTGCAGACAGGCAGGGTCGCCTACAGAGCAGCGCTAGTAGCTGCTAATGAAGTGATGTTCATTTATTTATTTATTTATTTATTTTTCTGATTTGAGGGTTAGGGCAAGATTTCATAGGGCAAGATTTACCACCTTACACACTGTGGTTCCTATGCTAATCTAACACTACTACCTATTAAGTTTTATAGGGTCAAATGTTCTGGGCTGGAATTAAACTCAGCAGAGATTTGGATTATCAGGGACAAAGTTAAGTCACACTCTATCTTTTTAAACTGGCTGCTGCATGGTAGCATTATCGCTTACTGTGAATCTGTGTTTCAGGCCTCATGCTTGCCAGAAGGGAGTGATATTAGCCTGCCTTTACATGATGACTTTGGACTTTGAGTTTACAACAAAGACATCGTAAACTCACGTTGTTTGTCCAACAGCTGTCCAAAGAGCCTCGAAGCAGTTCTGGATTACACAGTTTTACCACATGTGATGAATCACCAGCAGAATCAATGCAAAACATGGTGGACCAAGCTGACATTGGTCCATCCCAGCAAATATACCTGCTTAAAAAGACAGTTCTTCAAGGATTCTTTAGTAAAGGCTTTGTTTTAGAACCAAGGGTTCTATGTATAACCATTTCATGCTTAAATGGTTCTTTTCATGGTGAAACGGTTTCTCAGATCGATGTAGAATTTGTTGTATTTGGGCCTGGGTTCGATTCCCCGGCCGGGTGACCGGGGTCCTCTCTGTGTGGAGTTTGCATGTTCTCCCCATGTCTGTGTGGGTTTCCTCCAGGTTCTCCGGTTTCCTCCTACAGTCCAAAGACGTACAGTCAGGCCGATTGGACATGCTAAATTGCCCCTGGGTGTGAGTGTGTGAGTGACTGTCTGTGTCTGTCTGTCTGCCCTCTGATGGACTGGCGACCTGTCCAGGGTGTATCCTGCCTTCCGCCCGATGACCACTGGGATAGGCTCCAGCACCCCCCATGACCCTGAGGAAGTGCCTTAGAAAATGGATGGATGGATGGATGGATGGATGGATGGTTCAATATAGCACCAAAAAAGGATTCTGCTATTGCTCCAATGTCAAGCTTGTAAGAATAGCAGAACCCCTATTTGGTGCTATGTAGAGCAATCTTCAAAAAGGTAGAACAACATACAGCACGTTCTCCATTAATCTGAAGAGCCATTTCATGATGCAAAAAACTTGTTAATCATGGCAAGGGTTCTCTAAGTGTTCATGGTTCTATATAGAACCATTTTTCACAAAAAAAGAATCTTTATTTAAGACAGCAGAATCATTTTCAAAAAGGTTCTGTATGGAACCATATACAACACATTCTCCATCGATCTGAAGAACAATTTCACCAAGCAAAGAGCCACTTAAGCATGGTTCTACATAGATCTCATGGTTGGAAATAGAACCAATGTATTTACTAAAGAACCCTTGAAGAACCATCTTTTTTAAGAATGTAGAATCAATCAAAAAAAAGGATCTGTACAAATTCATATGCAACACATTCTCCATCAATCTGACAAACCATTTCAGCATTCAAAGAACCCTTTAAGCATGCAAGTGGTTCTATGTAGAACCACTTTACTAAACGTTTTACTAAAGAACCTTGGAAGAACCATTTTTTTTACATGTATATGTAATGTTAATAGGTAATAGTAGGTAATAAACCTACAGCAAACAATGGATTTCATCATAGCTCTGTGAGAATTTCACCAGAACTCATCAACTGAACCACATCTATAAGGATGACACCATTAACGTACCTGATCCTGGATGTGGGACTTTGGACATTGGGCATAAATCCAGTGTTGTCTTGGGTTTGGTCAGGGGTTGGAGGTGCAGGGTCAATGATAAGTCCATATTCCTTTTTGTATTTCTTGCAGCTTTCATAATGGAGCCTTATCTTGCCAAGAAGTGTCTATGGAAACGTAGATGGTGAAAGAATTCAAATTTTCAAGGATACATCTCAGTAGCTTTATTCAGGGACCATAACTGTACCATAATCCACTGAAATTATACTCTTTAAGTTGTACTGACTCCACACCTGGTCTCGCTTCCAGGCTTATTTATTTAAGATACATGATCAGACCTTAAAACCATTGTTGTTCCTTTGAGGGAACTTTTTCATGGTTTGTACCTTGATGAACTAAAAAATATACCTGCATAGAACCTTTATTTCTAACAAAGTAGGAAGTTGTAAGATCTTAACATAGAGCCTGATCATGACTGTAATTGCTCTTCATATTTACAGTTTTCATGAACTTTTACAAAGAGAAGATTCTGAATGGCCTAAAAGAAACGACTGATAGTGAGTTGGAAGAAACTCTGGTTCCATTGTCTTGCATTAAAAGTTTAGTATGTTATTGAGGCAGCAGTTCCGTCAAAGGCCAGTCAGATCAGATTTTTACCAGTCTTGTAAAACTGAATTTAGTAAAACAATGTATTCCTAAACACAGGAAGAGAGGAAGAGATAGAAGCTCAAGATGACTGACAGGGCCAAAGGAGCCGATTATCCGAAATGGCCAGATGAACTGTGGAAATGTGAACTGTGGTCTAACGAGTCAACCTTTCAATCTTCAAGCAAGTCCTTTGGCCTAGAGTTGAATAATCGAATTATTATTTAATCAGGTAAGTCCTTCATTCTCTTCCCTTGGGAATGAAACATCTCTCAATGCTCTCTGAGGCTGAGGTACCCACTTCTTTCCCACAGGCTCTGCATTTGCCTTTCTTCTCTCTCATCCTCTCCTGGACGTCGATGGCCCTCTCAGGTCTCTTGGACACAAAGGTCCGGCACATGGGGCAACAAGGCCCCAGACTTTGCACTGCAGTCTCTAAGCATGTTTTGCAGAACCTGGATGAAAAACAATGCCATACCTGAGGTGCAGCTTAAAGCGATAGTTAAGCTAAAAATCACATCAACAGAATTTCACAGTCAGTCAGTCGAGACATGTTCAGTGACTCAAGTCTTGCACTGGAGTTACAAGCAGGGTGTATTTAATTGTGGCAAAGGTCTTGGAGATGGGGGGGTCTGACTATGAGATGACCTATGTGTTAATGAATATAATTTTCAGAGATTATTTTTGTGAATTACCCCTTTTTACATGTATTACAAGGTGGGAGTCATTTATGTACAGTTGTATGCAAACGTTTGAGTCAAATTACAACACAACTGTAAGTAGTCGGTCCTGTATACTTCATTAGCCCCCTTTTACCCTGCTCTTCAATAGACAGGACACCCACAGGACCACCACAGAGCAGGATCATTCTCAGCACTGCAGTAACACTGACATGGTGGTGGTGTGTGTTGTGCTGGTAAGAGTGGATCAGACACAGCAGTGCTGCTGGAGTTTTTAAACACTGTGTCCACTCACTGTCCACTCCATTAGACACTCCTACTTGTCAGTCCACCTTGTAGATGTAAAGTTAGAGACAACAGCTCATCTGTTGCTGCACAGTTTGTGTTGGTCATCCTCTTGTCCTTCATCAGTGGTGACAGGATGCTGTTGTCTGGATATTTTTGGGTTGGTGGACTATTCTCAGTCCAGCGGTGACACACAGATGTTTAAAAACTCCAGCAGCACTGCTGTGTCTGATCCACTCAGACCAGCACAACACACCACCACCACAATAGTGTTACTGCAGTGCTGAGAATGATCCACCACCCAAATAGTACCTGCTCTGTGAGGGTCCATTTAAAAACATAGTTTGACCATTTTGCTTTTGAATGCTTAGATCAGGGATTGGCAACCCAAACATAAAGAAGAGCCATTTTGCACTTTCAATAAAAATCAAAACACTTTGGCAGCCACAATATTTTTCTGTCCACTTTATGGAAGTAATGTTTTAGCATCTTGGCTGTAAATATGTCTCAGCATGTGCTAATGTACTAGTATAAATAAAAATATATAATATAAACCAAAACACAGACTCTCTTTGCTCTGCTTTAAGCTTTAGCTCAGCTATAGCTGCTTTTCTCGCATCTCCAGCAGGAAACTTTTCCACAAAGGTAGAAGTTTCTTGTAAAATGCCTCTCAATGTTTGATGTTTAACAAGGCTGAAGTCGCTTCTTGCTCACCAGCTTCTTTTTCAGCTTTTCTTGTTCCACCTAAATGGCACCGGAATTCATTTGCTGCACCATTTAAGGTGGAATGGGAAATTTTGAATGAGAAGCGACTTCAGCTTTGTGACTTCTTAGTCTTTGACCGTTTCTTGTTGCAGATCAAATGTATCACAAAACCAGCTAGAGGGATTATAAACGCAAGTCCATTCGTCTCCAAATGATCAGTGTTCAACTTAAATCTCTCTCTTTGTATTTTTATAAGCCACTAGCTAGGCGAGATTCTTGTCTGAGTTGCTATGGTGACCAGCAGTCTGCGAGCCAATGTTTAGGGTTATACAGGTCAGTGAATTAGCATTAGTGGGCTACATTAACTCCAGCATTTAAGATCATTTATTGTTAAAACTGTTTTAGAACAATCAACAAATCAGTTTTATTTTACTGCAAAGGAGGATTATTTTATATTTACCTACAAATGTAATTCTGCTGTGGAGACACAACAGTGCAGTAAAAGAGCCGCATGTGGCTCCGGAGCAGCATGTTGTTGACCCCTGGTTTAAATTATCATTATTAAATATCAATATATTCTTTTTTAATGTTAATAATCATTAATTGTTGTAGTGTTGTAGACTGTATTTAGTTATGACTTTTATTAGCACATATCTTGTTACTTATTAAACCTCACTTTGACAAACTTATGAAAAGTACTTGTATGTTACTAATGTAAGTGGATAATTTGGTATGAATAAATGGTATAATTTATTAATGTACAGGTAACAACTATAACATTATTAACTGTCATTCAAAAACTATTAGAGATATAAAAGGAATATTTAGAAGGAAGAAAACAGATGGTACAATTAAATATAGATGTTAAAATTAGGAAGGTCTTCTAGGTCTTTCAATATAGTTTCAATATCTAAACTTTTACTTTAATACTGATTCCACGATTATACGTTGATACCTTCTTTTAAAAAAAATGAAAGTGGCTGTGGTTTAACAGTTATTAGTTCCAGGCTAATGACATGCATATAACATTAAGACACTGATGATTCTGACAACTTAAGTATTGAAATCTGATAATATATGACATGGAATTTGTCAATACTCTATAATATTTAAGCAATTTGGTCAGTACCATGGAAGTGATCACTGATCACTGATACTGATACTGAAAATTTTTGTTCTTCCATCTAAGCCGATCCACCAATCTGTCCCATTGACTTACACATGTCTGCACCTCGTGATGCGGACGGGCAGTCTGTAAATGTCCTGGCAGATGGGGCAGATATAGTCCTCCTCTGTGTCAGTGTTTGAGGTCTGAGTCACTGCACAGGACTCCGTGGCCACTGAGTAGCAGCAGTTTCCCATGTATTCTCTCTGCTCTGGCTTCTGCTGGGGGGGGGGGTGGGGGGAGACACAGGAGGCCTGATTAATTGAGCAAAGTCCTTTCAGCTCTTTCATATTAAACCACTGAGACCACCACCACCTGCTGAGCAGACAGATAATGTGGTACAAAGACAGTATCAAATATTCTATTTAGTGGATGAATTCAGAGGAAATGCAAATCAGCTGGAATCAAACGTCAGAGATGAGATGATGATGAGGGATGAGATTTCAGCCTCATAATAACTTTGAAACCATTTGCCAGTCTGATAGCTAGGGATATTCAAAATGTGTTGGAGGCAGTTAGACCTGCAGTACATTTCAGTAAAATTCTATTAATGTGCTATTACAAATGATGTGTATGGTTTTGGCTTTTGCTATATGTTTGCATTCCCTTTAGAACTATGATTACTAAATGGACAAAAGCACAGACAGAATCCAAACTTCAAACTGACGGCTACCACTCTTTAGCTATGTGATGTCCCTTTTTAATCAAAGGGGAACCCTCAGTGCCTTCAAGGCCTCCAGAAAAGGCCTAATGATTTATTTTGCTTTAAGAAAGGGGACCGGAGGGTGTGTTCCAACTATCGGGGGATCACACTTCTCAGCCTACCCGGTAAGGTCTATGTAGGGCTACTGGAGTAGAGAGTCCGACCGATAGTTGAACCTCAGCTACAAGAGGAACAATGCAGGTTTCGCCCAGGTCGTGGAACACTGGACCAGCTTTTTATCCTCACCAGGGTCCTGGAGGGTGCGTGGGAGTTTGCCCAACCAATCCACACGTGTTTTGTGGATTTGGAGACGGCATTCAACTGCGTCCCTCAGGGGATCCTGTGGGGAGTGCTCCGGGAATACAGGGTGAGGGGCTCGTTGTTATGGGCCATTCAGTCCCTGTACAAACGAAGCAGGAGCTTGGTTCGTATAGCTGGCAGTAAGTCAGATTGGTTTCCAGTTAGGGTTGGCCTCCGCCAGGGCTGTCCGTTGTCACCGATTCGGTTCATAACTTTTATAGACAGAATTTCTCGGAACAGCCAAGTGGCGGAGAGTGTTTCACGTCTGATGATGTGGTCCTGTTGGCGTCATCAGGCCGGGACCGCCAGCTCTCTCTGGACCAGTTTGCAGCTGAGTGTGAAGCGGCTGGGATGAAAATCAGCACCTCTAAATCTGAGACCAATGGTCCTCAGTTGGAAAAGGGTGGAATGCTCTGTCCAGGTCGGGAGTGAGTTCCTTTCCCAAGTGGAGGAATTTAAATATCTCGGGATTTTGTTCATGAGTGAAGGAAGGATGGAGTGAGAGGCTGACAGGTGGATTGGTGTGGCATCTGCAGTAATGCGGACCTTATACCAGTCCGTCATGGTGAAGAGAGAGCTGAGCCAGAAGGCGAAGCTATCAATTTACTGGTCAATCTACATTCTGACTCTCACCTATGGTCACGAGCTTTGGGTAGTGACCGAAAGAACGAGATCGTGGATACAAGCAGCCGAAATGAGCTTTCTCCGCAGGGTCGCCGGCCTCTCCCTTGGAGATGGGGTGAGAAGCTTGGCGATTCGGGAGAGGCTCAGAGTAGAGCTGCTGCTCCTCCATGTTGAGAGAAGCCAGTTGAGGTGGTTCGGGCATCTGGTAAGGATATATATATATATATATATATATGTATGTGTGTGTGTGTGTGTGTGTACACTGTATTTCCAAAAGTATTCGCTCGTCTGTCTTCACACACATATGAACTTTAGTGAAATCCCAATCTTAATCCATAGGGTTTAATATGATGTCGGCCCACCCTTTGCAGCTGTAACAGCTTCAATTCTTCTGGGAAGGCTTTCCACAAGGGTTAGGAGTGTGTTTATGGGAATTTTTGACCGTTCTTCCAGAAGCGCATTTGTGAGGTCAGACACTGATGTTGGACGAGAAGGTCTGGCTCACAGTCTCCACTCTAATTCATCCCAAAGGTGTTCTGTCGGGTTGAGGTCAGGACTCTGTGTAGGCCAGTCAAGTTCTTCCACACCAAACTCGCTCATCCATGTCTTTATGGACCTGCTTTGTGCACCGGTGTGCAGTCATGTTGGAACAGTAAGGGGCCGTCCCCAAACTCTCACAAACGCGGCATCACTCTGCTGAGATGCTGTTGCTAAGCAACACCATTTGAACGTTTTTACTTCTTACTTTGCCACAAACAGAAAATTGATAGTTTTAAGATTGACAGCCAATTTGATCACACTCTGAAAATTGGACTGAGCCAAAAAACTGACCCAATAAAAAAAAAAAGCTGATCAGTGTTGATGACAGTTTCTGAATTTAGTGTAAGGAGCTGGAGAACGAACTGCCAGCTGTGCAGCGAGTGGGCGGAGCTCGTTACATAGCAATGAGCTGCTTGTTAAGGAGCTATAATTTTGAGAAAGGAACTGAACATTAAAACATATTAAACACCGCGTTCACGGCCCGGTTTATTAATTTCTTACTTTATTTAACTGTTGTATAAAAGCAACAGTGTGTTATATCCAGTAATGATCTACGGCGACCAAATCACAGCCGTGATGTTATTTTGCGATAACACGCTCCCTCTCTTGTTCTATTTGCATGAGCGTCACAGTCCTACTGTCTTTATTCCTCAGACACATTTGCATAACGTCATCAGTTACAGTTCAAGTTTCAAAAGACCTTTTCAATAAAAGACTAAACGATCGATTAAATATGACACAGCTTCAAAACAAAAGCCCACAAATGTTCTTTTAGTACCTTAAACCTGTGAAACCCAGCTGGTGAGAACAGCTGGCTGTGGATAATCCACCTTGTGCTGAGTGACGCTTGTGCATGTGTAGAATGTTTGCAGTGTTTTCTGACATCTCTTTCTTGATTATGACATCATAATAGCTGATTTGCATACGTTCCATGATCTTCATTCATTTCGTTCCAAAATCTTCGCCCTTTTAGCCCCTGTATTAACACCTGTGTTAACATTATCTAACCTGTGTGTTAATCTGTGAGCAGTAAGCAGCTCAGGCACTCGCACTATACACTCGTGTGCAAATGTTTGGGCACCCCAGGTCAAATGACATGTTTGTGCTTACTATTTGAATGAGAATAAGTGAACACATGCATTTATGTTCACATTTACGCCATTTGGCAGACACTTTTATCCAGAGCGACTTAAAATTTGATCGTTTTTTACACAGGTAGGCGATGGCAGTGTTAGGAGTCTTGCCCAAGGACTCTTATTGGTATAGTGTAGGATGGTTAACCAAGCAGGGATTGAACCTCAGCCTATAGCATAGAAGGGAAAGGTGTTGCCCACTACACTATACCAAACCCAGGCACACATACAATTTCTGTTTATTTGCTGAACATACTGGGGAATTAAATCATAAAAGTTATTCCATGTGTAATATTTTAAATAGATTTGTGCACTATAATTTGCAAAAGAAATGGCATATTTAAGTGTGTTCTTTGTACAGAATGTGTTAACTCTTTTTCAAGACTGTTTAAGCTTTTGGATACAGTAAGCTTTTGTATGTCCAAAAGTATCCAGACGCCCTGGGGCAGTCACCTTTTTGCGAGGCCCCTGGACACAAGAGTCATCACTGAAATGTGAGGTGAAACTTAAACTGAGGTTAATATTTAATGTTTATGTATTTATGTACTTAGATTTTTAATGTGCAATATCTTATAACAATTTGTATTTTTCTGGCAGGTTTGAGTCATAATTTCTTCTTCTTCTTCTTCTTTCCATAATTTAGCAAATTATTCAGTTATTCAGTCTAAAAGATTCCATTTGAATGGCAGCAACAAAATCTCATGAGTCGATAATGATATAAAACTTGAGGGGCCTGTCAAATTTCTTCAGTTAGCTTCAGTTCTTCAGGGTACTATGATTATTCATTGATCTAATGTTTACATCTGTAGTGATGGTTCAATGAATTGGAGCCACCTTGAGCCTTATTGGGCCCCCTGAAGCCCCTGTTAGTCAGAGGCCTCTTAAAACCTCTTAAAATCCAAGGCTCCTTACATACTAAGGCTTTTTATTCAGCAATTACAAGGACTTCAATGCAAACTGGCTGAGCTATTCTTAGACTGTAGAAGTGTGTAGTTCACCCTTTAACCCTGAAGGTTGGCACACAGTTTAAAGCTGGTCTAAAAACTCATTTTCTTTGGCATTTCAAATTAATTCTCCATTTCTTCGTTTATTCTATGTGTAATATCTATTTTTTATAGAGTTGTTTTGAATGACTCTTTTTTTTACATTAGTTTGTATTCATTGTGTGATTTTATTGTTTAGATTTTATTTATATTATTCCATATTATTATCATCGCACTTTGTACAGCACTTTGGCCAACTGATGTTGTTTTTAAATGTGCTTTATAAATAAATTTGACATTGACCTTGACACAGATAGTAATCCCGCCTAGCTAGTAGCCAAGAAAATGGCAAAGAGGTGAACATTGGTCATTTGGAGACGAATGGACTTACATGCATTTATTTTCACCAGCTGGTTTCCTGATACATTTCATCTGCAACGAAAACCTGTCAAAGACTAAGATGTTGTGAAGCTGAAGTCGCTTCTCGTTTACCAGCTTCTTATTCGAATTCTTCCATTCCACCTTAAATCCTGCAGCAGTTACAGTCTGGTGCCTCAGGCACTATTTAAGGTGGAACGGGACAATTAAAAAAAGAAGCTGTAGAATGAGAATTGACTTCAGCCTCATAAAAATTTTACAATCTTACATTTTGTGGGAAGGTTTCCTGCAGGAGATGCGAGAAAAGTGGCTATAGCTGAGCGAAAGATCAAGCAGAACAAATTACGCCTGCATTCTTCGTTGATATTATATTTTTTAGCCTGTAACAGTACTACTGAGACAGGTTTACAGCCACAGTAGTAAAATGTTGTGCCTTCCAAGGTGGTTTGATTTTTCGTGAAAGGACAAACTGTCTCTTCCTAACATTTGATTTGCCGACCCCTGATGTAGGAGTTATACAACTTACCACAATCCAATAATCCCTCCATGATCATGTATGAAAGAAAATGGTCCTAACAAGATATATTAAATAATATTAATATTTAATACTGAGATAATTACATTATCTCAGTTCTCATTGGAGAACTAGCCAAGAACTTGTCACTTCGCAGAAGTCTTATATCAACTTGACATTGACATAGATAATGGCAGCCTATAGGACAACTGCTGCTTATTGCAACACACCTTTGGTAATGTTAATGTAGGTTTATATCAGCTGTCATGAAAGGCATATACAACTGTCACGTAGCCTTAGAAACTGTCCCTAAAGTGTTACCATGTTTTTCTGGTATCTGTGGTATGTAGGTAGATACAGTCAAGTGAGCGCCCTCGTTGGTTAGGACATTTTTTTGGCATTTTACAGTGTAATGAGGAACTGAAGGTGGACTCAAGCAGTAATGTTTTGATTTACAACGGATGGAACTCAATGGATGGAACTAATTCTGTAAGAATAAAAGTCACTGTAGGCCTTCTGGTAATGTCACTGACCGTGTAGACGAATGGTGGCCTGACCCTTTGAATCACTATATATGCCACAAAGTGCCACCTCGACCGTTTGGTAGACATTTTAAAAATTGTGGGGTCAAAAATTGGATCAGCTGCCAGGTACCAAGAGTTTTACTGAACTGGGAAAATCTGCTTTTAGTCACAGCACCAGCTGGAATTCACTACAGGAAACACTAAAACTCGGCTCACTGGTGTCACTCAGTCATTTTAAACTTTTAATATCAAACCACCTACAGACAGCCTGCACCTGTTTTACTTAATCATATTTATTCGTAACTTTTATTTTTGTGTTAGTTCTCCTTAGTTCTTTATCTCTTTTTATTTATGTATTTATTTCCTCTCATTTTATTTTTAAGTTTATTTTTATCATTACTTTTTTAAATTTGTGATATTGTACTATTACCTTACTAATTTCTTATCTATTTTTGATCTTAATCTCTTACCATTTAAATCTCAAGTTCTATTTTTATCTACTTTTATCTTTTATTCACTGTTATTTTAAATTTTCTTTTCCTTTAAAATGATTAAATGTAGTTATTATTTTCTTTGTCATGTCAATCCCTGTTTTTGTAAATGCTCGGCTACATTGAAAATGAGGGTTGGCCTCAATGTACTTCCGAGTCAAAATAAAGGTTGATTGATTGATTGATTGGAAAAAAAACAAAAAAAAACAATTGTTTTTATTATTGACCCAAACAAACTAAAGACATTATAATGTTATTTGTTTGCTTTTATAAAACCGTTCAGTTTAATGTTTATAACATTATATAAGAATTTTACTGCTAAATGTGCTGCATATTTGCATAAATTACTGTCTCACATGAAGCAGCCTCTTTTTGGGTCAGCAAATCTTTTGTTGCAAACTTTCCCAGCACTCCAACATCAAAGAAAAGGGGGGTTTGAATTATAGCCCTGAAGTTAAGTATTGATCTTTTTCATATTTGCAGAGAGCACCTTTTTGATAAGGCTGTGAAGAGAGCGCCGTGGGCCGAGAGCCGAGTGCCCTCACCCATTCAAAATGAGGAGAGCGCGGGTTCATTAAGCGCTTCAGCAGTCGTGCTGGGGGAGGTGCGAGGAATGGATTACATTTGTCAAGCAGAAGAGAGCAAGCTCCTGGTTCTGGTTCTGACCGGCTCTGACTCCTAACAGAAGCCTCTCTGCGCAGCCTTTTAAGGCTGATGATGTTCTAAGAGAGCGGCACAGGCTTTCAGGTTCTGCGCCGCTTTCTGAGCAAAATGCTTAATTCAATCAAATGTTAATGTGATTGAGCGAGTGTTCTCTCACTGTGTCATAAGGTTAACAGATTAAAAAATATGGTTCTTCAAGGGTTCTATCGTAAAGGTAATGGGCCTTTAGGACCATTAGATATATATAGAACATGGTGAAATGCATGGTTCTTCAGATTGATGGAGAACGTGTTGTATATGATTCGATACAGAATTGTTTTGAAAATGATTTTACATTGTTAAAAAAGGTGGTTCTTCAAGGATTCTTTGGTAAAAGCAATGGTTCTAATTAGGACAATGAGATCGATATAGAACCATGTTATGCTTAAGTGGTTCTTTGCATGGTGAAGTAGTTCTTCAGATTGATGGAGAATGTGCTGTAGATGGTTCTATATGTCAACAAAAAGGGTTCTGCTATAGTTAGGATGTGAAGTTTGTAATTATAGAAGAAACTTGTTTTAAAAGCATTTTTAATGCATAATAATGATAATAATGATAATAAACATTGCTTTAGAAGTTCCAAAAGACTCAGATTACTGATTAAATATGAATTCATATCAATTTTATAAACTTTATTGATAACGACTTTCTAAGTGGGCACTAACTGTGCCGCATGATTCTGAGAGAAGCCTGACCTGAACGCAGTCACAGTGTCTATTCTAACCTGATGACAGTGAACTGTCCTCTGAACCTGACCCTTGTTTCCTCAGTGCTCTGTTGATTTTGTCACACCCCTATCAAGATACTGTCTCTAAACGGACTCTGATAACGCTAACAGACACACAGAAACTCCCTGTGTGCAGATAGGAAACAAGGAGTTACGGATACGATGGCAAGACATTCTCCAGTTACGACGTTTATGGCTGTGGTTGCTGTAATTTACATTGTATTTACTGCATGGATATACGTGCTGTATACAGGATCCACCAGATTCAGGTATGTTAAAGTACATTAATTACAGAAAGGAAAGCCAAACTGACTAAGTTTAATAAGGAACTAAAGCGAAGATTTACAGTGACCAGGTCAATGGTCAGTGAAATGCAGAAGGACAGGGTCTACCGATTGATTTGCCAGATTCATAAGCTGAAGAGTGAGTATGCATTCGGCAAATAAGCACAAACAGTATTGGCTTCACAAATGTTTGCTAGAACAACATTAAATACTAAACCACGTTTAGTCCCGTTGTAGATTCATTCAACAGCACAATGCACTTAAAGTTTGGACACCTTGCCCTATTTTTGGAAAGTTCATTTCCTTAACTTCCATTCTTCCCATAAGTTTTGTAAGCACAAAAACAAGTTTGTTAGTCCTTTATGTATTTATCTTTACCTTCCTCAGTGTTTCTTCCTTGATATGGAGAGCAGGTTTTGCCAAATTGATGATTTAACACTTTTGCTTTCCAAACTATCATTAAAAACACACAGTGAAACTATTTCAGCCCAAAGATCACCTGACACTTCCCTACAAGACGATAACACCATGGCTTCTTTCTCAAGCCAGCACTGACATTAACCCTCTATAGCATGAATTATTACTTGCACATAATAAAAAAATGTTTTAGTGTATTTTTGTTATTTATTTTATTTAAATTTGCTTACATAATGGAAATATTTGAAAAGAAAAATTAAGTGGGGTATTTGGTAAATTGTTATATATATAGCAACAATGCACAATCATACCATAGCACCATAAAAACAAAAAAAAAAGCCCCATAAAATGTCAGTTTTCTCTTTAAACCTCCTGCTATTAAAAAAATTAGACCAAACCAATCCAACTTATACTTAGTGAAATGTACTAAACAACACTTACAAATACTGTAAATACATTTCAATTGGTATTTGGAATGTGTAGTAATAACAACATCATAATAAGAATTCCTGGTCATGTGATGTCATAAAGTATTTGTCCTATCAAAGTAAAAGACCCTTTTCCCACAATTAAATAGGAAAATGCAGATTTCATATTACTGCTTTTTAGTAAAACTGAGATAAAGCAATTGTTGGCAACACCGTGCAATAAAGAGTTAATGCCTCCTCTAATATTTACGTTTATTAATATTTACCTATGAATAAACCTATTTGGTCTTCGAATACACCTGCTGAAAGGATATACATATCAAGGATATACATATATCTGAAACAATATAAGCTAAAACAGTGCCACGTCTCAAAAATGTCACTTTACAGGTAGCAGGTTTCATTTTGATATTCAAGCGTCTGTACACTGTTAGAAATGAAGGTTCTATGCAGGTACATTCCTCGTTTGTCCAGGTACAAACAATGTAAATGTATCTCAAAGGTTCAACAGCGGTTTTAAGATCCAGTTGTGAACTTTAAAAAAAGTTTTTTCCAGGTGAAAAGTACGTATTTGTACCTTTTCATAGCCTAATGTTTTAACAAAGCACAATACAATTGGATTGGATTATGGTACATTTACGTTCCCTGATTAAAGGTACTGAAATGTACCCTTGAGGGTACCACCGCAGTGACAAGAGGGGGTCCTGCCCCAGTAACAGTTTCATACCTATTTTTTGTGAATGTCGGAGCTAATTAACAGATGTTCAGTTAACCACATGAAGCAAAAAGCAAGAACAACTACCACCTTGCAATGTCCTAAATCCTCAGAGGGTCTCAACTTTCCAGACTTTAAGTTACTTTTTTAATCCCACAAACGGGGAAATTCCACCTCTGCATTTAACCCATCCATGAAGTGAAACACCACATGCACACTAGTGAGCACACACACACTAGGGGCAGTGAGCACACTTGCCCGGGGATCAACTGGGGGTTAGGTGTCTTGCTCAAGGACACCTCAGTCACGGACCGTCGGCACTGGGGTTTGAACCGGCAACCTTCCGGTTATGAATGAAGAGAAGCCCGAGCTATAGGTATTTAAGATATATTTCTGGTCATTTCAGTTGAGATTTTTGAGGACATAGAGGCTAAACTCTCTGCTTTAATCCCCTGGTAAGCTTTCGAGGAGGCATATCACATTGTATACAATTCAGGATATGCCTTTTTCAGCCCTTGAGCAAAGATTCGGCTTAATTTAGGACTCATAATAAATGACTCACTGAATAAATGGACACAAGTGCACAGATATTTAGACCTACCCTTCACATTCTGACCATGGACCAATAAGAATATCGACGCTATTGGTGATATTTTTGATGAAGATGACATTCATTCTGTTTAGAACTTGAATGAGAGATCTTAAAATGTGTGCTCCACAGCCTTATGAGGTTCCCTGAGATAGTTCATTAAAGACCCAACCTCTGGTTGAGCTCTTTACTGTAGGTAAAGAGAGTTTCCTCATTTAGGGATCAGTGGAAGTCTGGAATAATATAATCACACCCTCAAAAAACTTTAATTCAGTATTGTATACAATATTCTCTACATCTCTTCCAGATGAGGTACTGATAAAAAAACAGATGCCATTTTGTATTAGTGGGCATTGCTCTTCTCTTTTTTTTTGGCCAGTAGTAGCAAGGTGTAGCACGCGATGGTCACAGGACCCTGGTCACAGGAAGGACACTGGTGGCAGGAGAAATATTCTTTGTTTTCACTCCAAACAAACACAAAACCACAAACAAAACTGGTCACCTCTCTGTGGCTCCTACACTAGACTTTTCAGGCCTTTTCTAGTCTATTCTGACTATTCTGACTCAGAGCTCATTGCTCTGCCTCCCCATCACCGCCCCTGCTCCACACCTTGGCCACCAGAATCTAACATAAGGCATAATCTAGTGGCCTTGCTGCTGGGCTTTTGACCGGCCTTTGAATCTCTCGTGGCTGTTGCCATCTTTCCCCCCCTCTCTGGCATCTGACTTTCTCCTGCCATCACTCAAATCACTTGCTGGTGTTGGAGATTCAGGCCCGCCTTCCTGCCAGCTTTCACGGCTGTTATCTGGGCCCAGGGTACGGGTGCATGGCACACATGGTTTTGGAATTATTAATTCAATTTATTTCTAAATCATTAGATATAAGGTTACCAGTGTGTCCAGCTCCTCTGTTATGTTATTATCTTCTAAACAGAAAGATTCTCATGTAGGGTCTGGCAGCTTCTATGAAAACAGTTCTGAAGCATTACCATCAGCCTAATATATGTGGCTACAGCACTTCTTGGACATTCTGATCCTTCAAAGCTCCACAATGCAACTCCAACTACTTTGTGAAATTAGCCAAATGCTATTTGGTTTGTGAAGGATCATATTTAAAAAGAGTATAGGGTGGGCATCCTAAATCTGTTCCCTGACAATTTTTATGTATGTATGTGTGTGTGTGTGTGTGTGTGTGTGTGTATACATGTGTACGTGTTAATATTCATATTTATATAAAACCCCATCAATAGTATTCTAATGACATCACAACTGCACTGCCATCATTTTGGTAGGCAACTTTCAAAGT
Source organism: Pygocentrus nattereri (assembly GCF_015220715.1). Taxonomy (NCBI): domain Eukaryota; kingdom Metazoa; phylum Chordata; class Actinopteri; order Characiformes; family Serrasalmidae; genus Pygocentrus; species Pygocentrus nattereri. The sequence continues at coordinate 10,121,489 of NC_051212.1, forward strand.
TTCTTCAGCAGTGCTGTGGTGTAGGTGTGCTGAGTGTATTGACTTGATTTTATTTGATTTGCTGCTGTAGGGATAATAAGTAAAGGCTAAAATAGCAACTGCTGAGATTCCTGCTGCGTTATCATTTTTGTATCTCAAACTGCATTTTACCACCCTAAAAGGATGCGAGAATAGAAGAATAGAAGTGCATGTATTAGTGTAGTAGTAAAGTACAAAAGTATGTGATTTGGGACGAGGCGTTAGATCAGCCAGTGAGACGCGTTTAACAGCTCCAGTGGCTTATTATAGCTTCTCTGTGCTGCAAATTAGCTGCTCATTAAACATCTCCAAATGAAAGGTATTTCTCCAAGGTATTTCTTGATTAAATCTTTTAATCTTGAGGTAAACAAATGAATGTATTGGAGTATGCCGGTGTTGGCTTTTAAGGTGGAGTGGAAAATTCAAAGGAGAAGCTGACAAAAGAGAAACTGACTTGAGCTTGATATATATGTATGAGTTTATAATTTATATGCATTTGTGATCTTTTTTTTTTAGTTTTTATTAGTTTTAATAAAATATAACACATTGGAATGTTCTGAACTCCGGAGATGTGCAGGTTCTATGTATCCGGTACACCAATCTAGCTAATCCTCCCCTTGTATCATTGTCTGGAGACATATCTAAGACATGCACATATCTTTTCTTTTATTTTGTGGTAATTCTTGTGTATAATTCTTGGTTTTTATCCACCTGCAGGGCTGTAGCTCACCTACAGCTCACCTACCAGGATGGCAACGTGGTTTTCTCAATGATGCTTCGAAAAAAAAAAGCAAGAAAACCTGATAAGCCTAGTGTTAGAAATGCTCATAATTCAAACATACAGAGTTTTGACAGCAAGTAATGGGTCACTCAAGAACAGTCGAGGAATATCTGTAGGTTTTCATTTTAGAGAGGCTGCCCCTTCAGATGAGCTGAAGAGCTGACACTAACACTAGATGCTGACAGCTGTTGTCTTCTACAAGAGGTCTTTTCTACTGTGCAGACAATGTGCCAACATGTTAGTTTGTAATTGCTGTTGTGACAGAACCTCATAACTCTAAAATGTTTTCACAGGAGAAGGAAAAAACTTTAACACTGGGCTGTGCGTCTCCCAGTTTGAGAACTGTTGACGTCTGTCACCTCTTAGATAGACTCTTCACCAAGAGATGTCATCTTTTGCCAGAACATCTTTGCCACAGTTTGAGCCCAGATATGTAATGGAATATAAATACTATACAGAAGGCAAACTTGTTGCATTTAATAGTCTTGAAACACCGTTTCACCAAATTGTTGGCCTGTATATCAACCCAATTCACCAAGCACTCTTCTGCACTCCAAGAATTTACAGAGTGAGAGTATAAAGTACAAGCCTTTATTGGTTTGAAACGCACATTGAACTCATCTATAAACACTGAGAAATGATAAGCCTGGGATATTAACCCATGAGTGAAGCCTCACCCTCGCTAAACCCATATAATTTGTGTGTGTCTTTGTTTCTTTCCCTCCCTGTCAAGGAAACAGTTCTATCCTGGTTTGCTGTTCCGGAATAACTGGCATTGGACTGAGATAATGGACAACAACTCAAACACTCCTCAGGAGATGCGCAACATGACGTGGAGACTAACTACGGATATGGAGAAAGCCAAGGAAAATTCTAAAGCACTGAAAATGCTTGTTATGGATGGTTCTGCGGCAAAAGTTCAACATAATTTATCTAATACTGATCAGAGAGACCCCAGAGCTGGAATTCAAGCTAGTCCAGAAAGAGATAACAAAAACACTAAGAAGAAAACAGCAGGTAGTTTGATTCCTTCACGGTTGAAACTCATTAAAAACGTGGAGGACCCACCAAAAGTCTCCCAGCCCTCAGTTGAACTGAAGCCCATGAAAACTAAAGAAAACAGCACAAACACTCTGCAGTCCAACTTAGGACATCAAGGTCAAAACGTCTCACAATCGATGAAGTCAAGGCCAGGGGTTTACAGCGAATTGACACCTATACCAGTCATGTTCAAGAAAAATTTTAAGAGGATGCCATTCTGGGAAACAAATGATGTGTATTTGAGAAGTGATGAGTCGGTTCAGACGGTAAGTATGAGATTTAATCACAGTCTGATTCAGAGAGTGCAGTGCAAATGCAAACTGTTTAAAACTGTTTATCGTTCCTGTTGTTACTGTTTGTCAGTATATCACATTAGAATAAATATAAACAATCGTAAACATAGTAAAACATAACAAGATTTGGGCAGCATGGTGATGCAGTGGATAGTGCTGTCACCTCACAGCAAGAAGGGCCTGGGTTCGATTCCCCAGCCGGGCAACCAGGGTCCTGTCTGCGTGGAGTTTGTATGTTCTCCCCATGTCTGTGTAGGTTTTTTCCTAGTTGTGAATGGGTGGGATTGCATGTCTGTGTGTCTGCCCGGTGATGGACTGGCGACCTCTCCGGAGTGTTTCCTGCCTTCCACTCAATGATTGCTGGGCTCCAACACCCGGAGGATAAGCGACTTATATGATGAATGAATAAGAAAATTTGCTTACTTTTAAAAAGTTATTGAGTAAAACTTTACAATACAGTTCCTTAGTAATTTAGTAACTATGCAGGAGCAGATCATGAATGAATATTGTAAAAATCTGTAATGAATAATTAGTTATACTTCATTATTAAAGAATATGAGACTGAACTGGTTATTCCTGCAACAGCTAACATTGCAAAAATGTACATTTACAGAATGAACTGACAGATTTACTAAGATTAACTATATAGTAACTATAAGGTTAACTGATATAATAATAATAATAATAATAATAATATAGAACAAAACTATGACTAACATTTTCACTGATAAAAGCATTAATAGAAGAAATTACAGAGATGTAGAATTTTGACTAAACTTTATTTTAAACTATATATTAGATATATAGATACATTTTAGTTTGAGCTAATATAGTAACTAAGGTTGTAGTTAATACAGCAACTATAAGCTTAACTGATATACTACTAGGACTACTATTACTACTACTACTACTACTACTACTACTACTACTACTACTAATAATAATAATAATAATAATAATAATAATGTTGCTGTTTTTGGAAAAAAATCTCATATCTCCAAATTTGTAACTTTACAGGAGAAGGAAAAAAAACCTTCTTTACTTTTAATGTAAGTCAATGGAACCAGATATTTTTCCAAGTCATTTTGGGTTGTTTCTTTTAGTCCATTCATAATGAAATTTACGCACAATGTACAGGGTAACAGATTTTTTCAAATATGTCAAAAACTGAAAAACATCAAAAATAGAGATATGAGGTTTTCTCCCAGCAGCAGCGATATAAAAGTCTTGCTGATAAAAACTTCACATTAAAAGAAAAAACGATGAAGATTCATTTAAATTCATGACCCTGACACACAGATCACATCACACAAAACAAGATCAATACCAGAGCTAATGAAACTTGACACTCAAAGTTAGAGATACATTCATTTGAGCTAATAAAGTAACATTACAAGGTTAACTGACATGATAACTAATAATAATATTAAAAAAAACTAACATCAAGTTATATGCATGGGGAGCTGAGAGCACAACCGAGCTGAAAAACGTTAAAATCCTTATGCTCAAGCTTATCTAGGCTTGTCTTTCCAGCGAAAAGCTTTTACCATAGTCCTCCTATATGCCCATGTCTACAAAATACAGCCATTTGTCCTACACCTATTACCAGCATTTCTGTTAGAGATCCTGCTTTAAGGGCTATCTGCGCTTTTTATCATAAACAACCTGCCATGGTAGGTGAGCTTAAACCTGTTTTATGGTTCACAGTGTCAGACAGATGTGAAGCAGTGATACAGTGTTTGTATTGTGCATCATTGTTTAAACAGTTGTCATTTACTTGGTCCTGGGTCAAGTTTTATATGAGTTATACAATATATTTGTCGCTTTACTAAAGAGGGCATAAATACTGTTAACTAATAATAAAGTATTAGTAATAACACATTGTTCCTGTTATTACTAATGAATTCTGTAGGATAGTTTAACACTTTAGCAGGTACAATAACTGTTAACTAAGACAAATTTTGGCAACCTTGGACTACAGTCTCTAAAATTACACCAGCTAAATGGAGCACTAAAACATGGGTTTCTGATAAAATGGCCAGTGGAAGTACACAGTGTTTTAAAATTCTTCCTACACTATTGACTGATGCACTCCTAAGAGCAGCAGACACACTATGGCCAACTGTGTACATTAAATAAGTACAAAGAACCTAAGTATTAAATAATGTACATATGTTTACATTTTCATAGCCTAATAATTCAGAACAGAACAATAAAATAAAAAAAACCTTACAAAATTCCTCCTGAATGTACTAGACATGCAATAAGATCTCTAACCTGAGATAATAAGGCAGGACAATAGTGACTGTACAATGAGGTGCCGGTAACAGCAGATAATGACTATACTGTTCCTGTAGGCTTCTGAATTCATTCTGCTGCTAGCATCATCAGTTGCATCATCAACAAAGATTAGTGAGTCCATTCCAGAAGCCGCCATGCAAGCCCATGATGTGACACTACCTCCACCATGCTTTACTGATTAGCTCATGCTTTGGATCATAAGTAGATTCTTTCTCCACATTTTGACCTTTCCATTTCTGTGGTAGGGGTTACTCTTGGTCCCATCAGTCCATAAACCTTTGTTCCAGAAGTTTTGTGGCTCATCTCTGTATTACTATGCAGATTTCAAACTGGCCTTCCAATTCTTTACTGCTAATGAGTGGTTTGCATCCTGTGGTGTAGACTGTATATTTTGGCTCTCAATGTCTCAATGTCTGTTTAAATGTCTGTTTAAATGGTGGATTGTGATAACTTCACCCCTGCCCTGTAGAGCTTGTCGGTGATGGACCTGACTGTTGTTTTGGGGTTGTTCCTCACAGGTCGCACATTGTTTCTGACATCAACTGCTGATGTTTTCCTTGGCTGACCTATTCAGTGTCTGGGTGTTAATACACCGGGGTTTTTGATTTTTTAGGACATTCCAAGTTGTTTTATCAGCTTTGCCCAATACTTGTGCAATGGCTCTGATTTTCCCCCTTTTCTCAGCTTCCAAATGACTTTCTCTCAGGGTCTTTATATTGGTTTATCATTTTTATCAGACTAAGCACAGGCAGTAAGAGCTATGAATTTTTTAAACCATCACTGTAGCAGGGAACACCTGGGGAACAAGGAACACCTGACATGTTCCAATATTTTTGCTCATTTGCATATTGGTTGGGTTTAAACAAAAGGTGTCATTTAGATGTAAATATCAGAAAATAAAAGCTGAAATTGAATGTGTTGTTTTATATTCATCTTTTGATCAAACTCCAAATGTCTTTAGCGTATTGGTCATAGAACTGGCCTTGCAGCTTAGATACTTTTGTAGGAGACCATACATGGTACGTATTTCTAATAAAATGGCCAACAGTTGTAGCTACAAGATAGGTGTTTCTAGTAAACTGGCAATAAATCATTGCAGTAAGCGGTTATGTTTGTGTTCTGTAGGCTTGTGCAGAGTCATTGCATAAAACAAAAGATCCAGACTTTCAGAAGGCGTACCTTCCAAACGTTCAGATGTATCTGTACCAGAATCTTCTTAACCTAAGTGAATGGAACCGCTTGGCTCACTTTAACAACCCTTTTGGCTTCATGGAGTACAACTACAGCGGTAGGTGCCACACAGAAAGTCATCTTTTACTCAAACTAGTGTAACTGGCAAATTCATGATTGAAAGTTTGATAAGGGGGAGGGGGGGGGGGGGGTATTTATTTATTTAATTTCCGCCAAAAACACTTGTTAAATACACAGATCTTTTTCAGAGAACATGCATCAGATATCAGTTTTTTCATAGATGTCTTCATTGTTATTTTTTCCACACCTTCAACGTCTTAGAAGTTGGGTGCATTTTCTGCTTCATCCAAATAATCCCAAACAAAGCCAATACTGCTGAGGCCTGGGTGCTGGGGTGGTCAGTCATAAGTGCTATTTATCTGATAGGGACAGCTTTGGTGGTTTACCAAGTCTTGCAGGTGGTTGTTAGGAGTCCTACTTTTTACTCTACTTTTAACTCTAGTTTTAGAGACTCTTGTTTTTTCACTTGTTTTTCTCTGACTTTCCTACTTCTTTGCACATGCAGATTATTTTACATTTAATCTCTTCATATTTCCTGAAAATGAATAACTTATTCTTGATGGCTATTTAGACTGGAAGTAAAATAAATGAAGGTTGGTCTCAGATTTTTGCACAGCACTGTACGTACACTTTTGTCAAGCTAAAGTTTCTATTTTATAGTACAGTAGTGCCTATTTAGATATGCTAGTTGAAGACTGCATAAATAAGGAGTTTATAACAATGTATAAGCATGCAATAACATGCTTAGTATAAAGTAATATTTTTATAAAGCAATTCTTAAGAGTGTGTGAACAGTTATGTATTGAGTTTAATAAAGTAAAAGATACTGAAAAGTAGATGGCGTTGTATTGTTCCATTTATTACACTGTTTTGAAGCATTGCTCCCAAGTAATAGCCTTGCTAAGAGCCCCATATAGAAGTTCTGTGGAAGATTCTGATACCCTCAAATATATGTGATCATTTCCCCAGTTGTTTTCTCATATGTATTAATATACATATTTCTGTTAAAAAAATTTCAAAGTAGAAATAATCTTGATGAAATATTTCTGTTTGTATATTCTATATAAAGGAACAGTAAAAATACTGTGAATTGTTACATTTGCTGTTATTATTAAGTAGAAATACATCAAAGTGATGTGTGGTGCATTTAACTAGACCTCGGCGTTATAAGCTACAATAGTTGTGAATGATGCTTCATAACAATGTTATACACTCTCAGAAATAAAGGTAGTGAACTGTCACTGGGGCAGTCATGGGCTGGACTTTAGGGAACCAGCCCTGTGATCGGAAGGTTGCTGGTTCGATCCCCTTTAGCTGACAGTCCATGACTGAAGTACCTAACCACCAACTTCTCCCTGGGTGCTGTGGATAGGGCTGCCCATCACTCTGGGCAAGTGTGCTCACTGTTCCCTAGTGTGTGTGTTCACTAGTGTGCATGTGTGTGGGTGTTTCACTGCACAGATGGGTTAAATGCAGCGGTCTAATTCCCACAGTGTGCAAAACACAGTTGGCTGATGGTTCTGAATTCGAGCTCTTGTCACTGGGGTGGAACCCTCAGGGGTACATGTCAGGGTTAAATGCATAATAATCCATTGAAGTTATATTTTCTATGTTGTGTTGACTCCACACACTCCACACAAAGGTAGAAATACCTACTTTTCACCTGGAAAAAAACATATTTGAGGTCCTCAATCAGACCTTAAAACCACTGTTGTACCTTTGAGGGAACATTTACATTGTTTCTGTCTTGATGAATGAAAATTTACCCCCACACAACCTTTATTTCTAACAGTGTTATACGTGGAACAAATGGTAGTCATTGTTTTGTAGCTCCACTATTTATTTTAGGTTCTTTATGTCAATAAAATTTCATTTACTTAATGAAACATCCAATGTCATCTTGTGATTACAGGCACGAGTTGTCCACAAATACTTAGTGTTCAAGTAACGTGTTGCTGTATGTTATTATCTATCTACTCATTCATTCTGTCTTTCAAAAATCTTTTGATTTTATTTGTACTTACTTATTAGCAAAGATTAAGATTTCACCTAAAATATGCTCAGATTTTCATTTAGGTTATAACTAGTATTATAGTCAAGACTGCTAGAGCCAAGTCCGAGTCAACACAGAGACTTGGACCCATTAAGCCCAAGTGAAGATCAAGACTTTTAGTAGTCGAGTCCAAGTCAAGACCAGGAGTGGGTAAGACTGAGACGAGACCGAGACCAGATTAAGATTATTATTGTTTTAGCCTTCATTAAACTTTGCGTTGTAACTACATCCACACATTACGATCTGCTCTCAGTAGATGTTTGAACTTTGGGACCAATGAACATCAACAAACAACTAATACTCAGTTAAGCCAATCTGAAAAAATCAGATTCTCAATCAACAGATTTAATCCAAACCAGTCACAATACTGTTACAAAAACAGTTAATCAAATACAACTTTAAATATGATGAATATTCTTGATGATTTGAAAAAAGTCAAATGTTTTTTTCAAACTAAAAAATTTAGTTATGTTTATGTTTACATCTACACTACACCTCCGGAGTCCATGCAATTACCAAATAATAATACTGCATAACACTGAATTACGATGTAATATGCTTTGGGCTTAAAGGGATTCATTCTTCTTTTATTTTCACGTTTAACACTGATTTGTTCTTTGTTTAAAGAAATAAAGAGTGCAGTGGATTTGATTCCCAAACCTAACGTCACTCAACTCTTGCCCCGTGTTGGGAATGACTCCTGTATCCGGTGTGCTGTGGTGGCTAATGGTGGGATCCTGCATGGGTCCAAGATGGGCAAGGAGATAGATTCCCATCAATATGTGTTTCGGTGAGTAAAAATGCCTCATCACAGACAGACAGACAGACAGACAGACAGACAGAGGTTGGATAGTGTAGTGAGTAACACCTCTGCCTTCTACACTGTAGACTGGGGTTCAATCCCCGACCAGGGCAAACACCCTGCACTATACCAATAAGAGTCCTTGGGCAAGACTCGTAACACCACCTTGGCCTACCTATGTAAAAATTTGCAAATTGTAGGTCGCTCTGGATAAGAGCGTCAGCCAAATGCCATAAATGTAAATCAGGTCATAGTAAGTTCTCTGTGTGTCTGCCTGTGGCCATTTTGCATACTTTCCCTCTTAAAAAGTGAAGTACATATTCAGATCCATCCTATATAAAAGGTCACCAAGCTACAGTCTGTCTTATTGTAGGTCTGGGGAGAGATCCAGACCTGTCGCCAGACCAAACACCGTTAACACTATTTAACTAAAAAATATCTTGTTTATTTTTGTAACAAGACGCTACGATGAATGAGGAATGAGGTCAGGGATTAGAATATGCCTAAAATAACAAACAAACACAACTAAAGATGACAAACGAACTAATCTGAGAAGAGACAAAACAAAAACACACCTAGACAAAACATGAGGAACCAGATAATTGACGTCCTTTCAGGTCATGTCTGAGGGGAGAGAGCCCTGAACGTCGTTTGAGATGGTAGTTTGGTGAACTCTTATACAGGATGGCGCCCCCATGTGGCCAATCACAAACATGCAAGGAACACACAAATAGGAAAGCACAGAAAACAGCCACAAACACACAGAAGAGTCACTAGGACATGGGTCATAACAGAGACCCAAATGCTTTGATGACTCTGATTACGATGTAACCGTTTCTACAAAATCGATGTACATTTACAGAAGAAACACTGCATTCTTTAAGTACAGCTAACTCATGCAAAGGATGGTGCATTCTGGGAGAAACAGGTCCAACATTTTGTCAAAGAAGTTAAAGAAATGTGGGATTTTACAGCAGTCAGCTCCAAAAGCATGTTGGGAAAGTGGTTGGTTCTTGGTACTAATATTGTAGAGATGGAGGTGGAGCATCCCAGCACTGCTTGGAGTCTTCTTAGTTATTGTAAATTAGTTTTCCATGTTTTATGTGATTCGTTTTTATTCTATCTGTACTGCAGGATGAATGGTGCTGTTACTGGAGGCCATGAAGAAGATGTGGGAAACAAAACTTCAGTCTATGTTCATACAGCCTACTCGCTGGTCGCCTCCCTTGCTGTATTTAGGAAGTATGGCTTTAAGAAGATCCCCAGTGACAAGGTATTACTCATTCTCTTTATATATTAACAGAAATATAAGTACAGTCAGAATCATGTGAATACACTGTCTTATTGTTTGCTCAAGGAGCACAACAAAGCCCCAAATTAAGTTGCTTTACTATAATATTGTTGACCTCAAAGCTGGACTATGTAAGTTTTGGGGATTTGGTGACCCCTCTGGTCTAAATGTGCAACTGCATGCAACATACAGAAAATAGTTTATAACTTGTTTGGTGAAACTTGCAGTTCTGGATTTGAATCATCATATAGTCAGTTTTATGTGAATTACATTAAAGGCTAATTAATTATAAAATCCTGCATTATCAGAGCCGACTGATAACACAAGTCTTTTGAATGGGAGTGTACTGAGAATTCAAAGATTACAGATTAAAACTATAGTTAGATCATTCTGCTGATTTGGTTCAAACTGCAACCCCACATTTAAAGAATCCAAAAATACTAAATATAGTTTTTAAAAATTCTTTAATTAAGTTATGATCTAGACGAAACGCGTGTGGTGGGATAGTAATAAGCTGAATAGAATGAAACAGTCTTTAATTATAAGATTATTGTTCTTGGGAGGTGTTAAGCCATGAGTGTACACTGGTGAAAATATTTTTATTTCAATATTTACTTTTTAATACTTAACGTCAAACTTTAAACTTCACCATGAGTTTAGTTCTTAAATAAAAAAATGCTTTATTAAAAAACACTGTCCCATGTTTCCATGTCACTACTAAAACACTGAGTTTCAGTCTGTAGGTGGAGCCTTATTTTAGCCACACCCCTACATTTTAGAGCAGGAAATGAGGTTGCACCCCTGTCCCTCAACTGGTGAGCAGTTCAATCCCATTGATTTGAAGTAAATGTGTCCCAAAGTCTGAAAATAAGTGGGGAACATTATGAATTCTCCCTACGGAAAGATTCTACAGTTATACAGTTTCTACAGTCACTTATTTTGTGTTCAAATGATAATATGATGATGTTATTTACATTGTTCATTTACAGCATTTAGCAGACGCTCTTATCCAAAGTGACTTACAAGAAGTGCTTTGTCTGTCTAGAGAGAGTATCTTTGCTAGTTACCAATAGGTTAGAGAGAAAGACCTGTCCTGAGCTCAGATACTGCTAGAAACAAGAAGCCACTGTAGATACCCAGAGAAAAGGAACAGGGTTGAACACAGAACTCCAATACAAATACAACACAATACACTACATTTCAATAATGTAATAAGAGCGATCCTCCAGATAGGAATTGAACCACTTCCATGCATAACCAGCGATTCCACGGTTGGTAAGGACTTCCAGAAGGATTGTATGGTTGACCACATCAAAAACTGTGGAGAGGTCAAGAAGAATCAGGACAGATGACAGTTTGGTTGATCTTGTTGCCTGGAGCTTCTTCGTCACTGCTATTAGAGCAGTTTCTGTTGAGTGTGCTGGTTTGAAGCCAGACTGGTTGGGGTCCTGGAGCTGGTTCTGTGTGAGAAAGAGAGACAGTTGATTACAGACTGCACGTTCAAGAATTTTTGAAAGGAAAGAAAGGAATGATACCGGTCTGTAGTTGTTGACAGTTGTTGAGCTGTCAAGCATGGGCTTCTTTAGGATGGAAGTATACTTGCAGTCTTGAAGTTGATGGAACTTCACCTGATGACAAGGACTTGTTAATGAGCAAAGTGATGAAGGGCAGTAGGCCCTTGGAGATTGACTGGAGCAATGCGGGTGGGATGGGATCCAGTGGGCAGGTAGTTGGGTTACTGGATTTGATCAGTTGAAGGACGACATCTGTGGAAAGAGAAGAAAAACAGAGAGGAGGGGGTCTAATGGAAGGAGTGGGGACAGAGGGGAAAGACTGGCAGATTCTATCAACCTTCTTCTCGAAGAAGGTGGCAAAATCCTCAGGAGTGAGAGAAGAGAGTGCAAGCGTCATTGGAACACGTGGCTAATGTAAACGGCTTATTAACAGAGTTTACATTTAATATCTACCCTTTCAGATTACATTTCATTACACTTTCACAGCAAAACAGTGGTTAAATGTCTTCAAATCAATAAATGAAAGGGTCGTGCACAATGCATCTGTAGAAGTGCTCAAAGATGGTTTAGTCCAGAGTAATTCTTATTAATAATGTAGTAATTTTCCTGCTCAAAAGTAGCTAAAATTGTCACCACTGACGCAGTCACTTGGTCAAGTTTTGGTAGCTTTATGACCGATTTGATAAACAGTTTAGTTTGAATAAAATAAGCATAATTAAGGTTGAGAGTCACTCAAAGCAAAACATTTCTGTTTATTTAAAGTTTATTTCAGTTGAAAGCCTGACGTGTAGGATTTCAGCCTGTAGACAGATTCATGTTACACACTATTTGCTAACACTGCTGGTAATAACTAAACGTCAGTAGGAGTAGGCTGACACTAACTGCACCTGTTTATTTATTGGTAGCGTTTTAACCAAAATGCTTCAGTTAATTGAGGAGATTTGCCTGTTTTACCTGATTTGTCTGCAGGGCATTAAATACGTGATGATCCCAGAAGGCCTGAGGGATTTTCACTGGCTGCAAGGCCTTCTGAGCAAAGGGAAAGTGCCAAAGGGCGAATTCCGGAGCAGAATGTAAGGCCAAGAGCGCACGTCTTTCTTTTGTTTATCCTCGTTATATTTCCTCATGCCTCGAGGAAAAGAGGCAAAGATCAACGAAATATTTACATATATCCACCTATTCAGCCTAAAGCAGTTTAGCCGTGCCACAAACTAACACTTCACTGTGGCCTCCTTTCTAAGTCAAACACATTTTGATTCAGCCACAGGAATGTTTTACACGATTGTCTACAAGCTAAACCCTGAAAGTGTTTGTTGTTACTACTTTCATTCCATTGGACCTGAATTTGTAAACGGAAGCTTTATGGATGAATAGACCGAGCTCATGTTTACTGGAACTTCCAAGTTCTTGGAAAGACCATGGTTGTAAAAATGGTTTGAAAGTGTCGTGAGTCTGATTATCTCTCCTTTAGGCCACGGACGTTCTATCCCAAAGATTTCGATGAGAGCAGGTTTTATGTCCTTCATCCAGATTTCCTCAGATACGTTCGCAACAGGTAACGTGAAACTCAAATCCGCTGTGGAGACACACAGGCCACTTCTAAAGAACATGTAGTACCAGCAGGCGTGCTTTGTTCGTGAACCACAGCCCACTCGCTGCTCCTCTGCATCGCCCGAGGGGAGAAAAGATGCAAACCGTGGTCTTTTGCATTTCAATTAGAACACACACGAGAACAGTCCATTTATTTTTTATAGCCATGTGTGTGTAAATGTATGAGCAATTTCTTTGGAATCACAGCTTCAAGCCAAAAACTGTTTGGCTACCTGTTTATTACTAATTTATTAAGTTGTAATTACAAGGAATTAAGTATTTTCCATCTTTTATTTGAATCTTATATATAATAATCTTACCTAAGTACTGGATTTATAATGTGTTTATTTATTTTGTTTGTTTTCCATCAATATATAAATGTTAAATCACTAATTAACTCAGAACAAAGACAAACTGACCCTCTACTCTAACGTGAAGACCTTTAACGTGCACTAACGTCTGGTGTACAAGCATCATTTGAACATGGGACCAATATAAACTGCTTGTTAACAGGGTTTACATTTATTATCATAATAACATGTAATTTCATTACACTTTCAAAGCAAAACAGTGGTTAGATGTCTTCAAATCAACAAATGAACGAGTTATCTACATTGCATCTGTAAAAGTGCTCTAAAATGTTTAGGTTTTAAAATTGCACTCACTGGCCACTTTATTGGGTACACCTGTTCAATCGCTTGTTAACACAAATACCTAATCAGCCAATCACACGGCTGCAACTCACTGCATTTAGGCATGTAGAGGTGGTCAAGACAACCTGCTGAAGTGCAGACTGAGCACCAGAACGGTGGAGAAAGGGGATTTAAGGGGCTTTGAACGTGGCGTGGTTGTTGGTGCCAGACGGGCTGATCTGAGTATTTCAGAAACTGCTGATCTACTGGGATTTTCACACACAACCATCTCTAGGGTTCACAGAGAACGGTCCGAAAAAGAGGAAATATCCAGTGAGCGGTCAGTTGTGTGGACGAAAATGCCTTGTTGATGTGAGAGGTCAGAGGAGAATGGGCAGACTGGTTCCAGATGATAGAAAGACAACAGAAACTCAAATAACCAACCAGAATCTCTGAGGAACGTTTCCAACACCTTGTTGAAAGTGTGTTATGAAGAATTAAAGCAGTTCTGAAGGCAAAAGGGGGTCCAACGTGTACCTAATAAAGTGGCCAGTGTGTATATTGGCTTGATAAGGCTTATTATTATAATGTTTCCACATAAAACACAACTAAAACCACAACCAAAGGAGGTGGAGCTCATGCACCATCCACCCACAGGCCTGGGTGGCCTTCATCCTAGCTAATGCTTAATGAAGTAGTAATAAGTAGTTAATTATCGACTACTGTCTTATTTATGCTCAATAGCACTGTAAACATTAAAATATTATGCACATTTTTTATTTGTGTATACAATTATTTTGTCCAATATTTTAGATGTTTATCAAAAATCCTTAATTCACACTACTTACTGCTTAATAAAGTAGTAATAAGTAGTTAATTACTAGCTAGTGCCTTATTAAAGCTTAATAAGTGCATAATAATAAACCCCTCAATAACAAAAAATATAGAAATAAATAGAAAATGGAATTATAAAAAACAGTGCCCCTGTAAAAGCTTAATTCTTTCTACTTATTCCTTAATAAAGTAAGTTAATTAGCAATACTTATTATTATTAATTACTAATTTATTAATAAAGTCAAAAAAACTCAGTTAACTATTATCCTAAGGCTTATTATGGCTTAAAAAAGGGCATAATCACAAATATTCAAAATATCATGCAAATATTATATAAACAAATGGCATTCATTAAAAAAGTGCTCTCTAGTTTTTATTAAAGCTTGATAAGGGTATAACAAGTGTATTATAACAGCCAATTTCCTTTTATTATAATAGAAAATAAATTTGGAGCTGAAAACTTTGCAAGCTGTAAACTTACACCTAACTTTGAGATTTTTTTTCTGTTTAATGTACAGATTATTTTTCTGGTTGATGTGTTTTAACGTGCTGCAACATCAAACACTCTAATAACTTCACACAGATTCATGCCCTCTAAACAACAGAATGGAACTCACTGGGCTTTATATAGACCCACTAATGGAGCCTTCACCCTTTTCCTGGCCCTTCATGTCTGTGATACTGTAAGTATAATTAAAGTTCTGCGATGACTTTATATTCTAAGAGAAGCAAGATATCCATGAAAAAGTTTATTCGTTATTTTATACATTCACAGAAAACACCTTTGACACAACACCCACTCTTCGCTTCAGCTCTTTGACTCATTTATATTCCTCATCAAAGCTGCCGTGGGACCAAAGCATCGATGTGCTTTTAGTGAGAATAAAGTCTGATACATCTGAATGATATTTTAGATGATTCGTCTGCTGGTCATGACAGAATATCACACAAACTGTACACTGCATTCATATATTCAGTATATACTGCTCTTAAGGATTTATATTGTTTTATCAGCTCCACTTACTGTATAGGTGCACGCTGTAGTTCTACACTTACAGACTGTAGTCCATCTGTTTCTCTACATACTTTGTCAGACACCACTGCGTCTGATGCACTCAGACCAGCACAACGCACACTAATACAACACCACCATGTCAGTGTTACTGCAGTGCTGATAATGATCCACCCAAATAACACTTGCTCTCTGGGGAAGCATAATGTAGGTGTTTCTAATAAAGTGGCCAGTGAGTGGAAGCATAATGTAGGTGTTTCTAATAAAGTGGCCAGTGAGTGGAAGCATAATGTAGGTGTTTCTAATAAAGTGGCCAGTGAGTGGAAGCATGAGGTAGGTGTTTCTAATAAAGTGGCCAGTGAGTGGAAGCATAACGTAGGTGTTTCTAATAAAGTGGCCAGTGAGTGGAAGCGTAACGTAGGTGTTTCTAATAAAGTGGCCAGTGAGTGGAAGCATAAGGTAGGTGTTTCTAATAAAGTGGCCAGTGAGTGGAAGCATAATGTAGGTGTTTCTAATAAAGTGGCCAGTGAGATGAAGCATAACGTAGGTGTTTCTAATAAAGTGGCCAGTGAGTGGAAGCATAATGTAGGTGTTTCTAATAAAGTGGCCAGTGAGTGGAAGCATAAGGTAGGTGTTTCTAATAAAGTGGCCAGTGAGATGAAGCATAACGTAGGTGTTTCTAATAAAGTGGCCAGTGAGTGGAAGCATAATGTAGGTGTTTCTAATAAAGTGGCCAGTGAGTGGAAGCATAAGGTAGGTGTTTCTAATAAAGTGGCCAGTGAGTGGAAGCATAACGTAGGTGTTTCTAATAAAGTGGCCAGTGAGTGGAAGCATGAGGTAGGTGTTTCTAATAAAGTGGCCAGTGAGTGGAAGCATGAGGTAGGTGTTTCTAATAAAGTGGACAGGGAGTGGAAACATAAGGCAGCTGTTTCTAATAAAGTGGCCAGTGAGTGGAAGCATGAGGTAGGTGTTTCTGATAAAGTGGCCAGTGAGTGGAAGCATGAGGTAGGTGTTTCTAATAAAGTGGCCAGTGAGTGGAAGCATAAGGTAGGTGTTTCTAATAAAGTGGCCAGTGAGTGGAAGCATGAGGTAGGTGTTTCTAATAAAGTGGCCAGTGAGTGGAAGCATAAGGTAGGTGTTTCTAATAAAGTGGCCAGTGAGTGGAAGCATGAGGTAGGTGTTTCTAATAAAGTGGCCAGTAAGTAGAGGCATGAGGTAGGTGTTTCTAATAAAGTGGCCAGTAAGTAGAGGCATGAGGTAGGTGTTTCTAATAAAGTGGCCAGTAAGTAGAGGCATGAGGTAGGTGTTTCTAATAAAGTGGCCAGTAAGTAGAGGCATGAGGTAGGTGTTTCTAATAAAGTGGCCAGTAAGTAGAGGCATGAGGTAGGTGTTTCTAATAAAGTGGCCAGTAAGTAGAGGCATGAGGTAGGTGTTTCTAATAAAGTGGCCAGTAAGTAGAGGCATAAGGTAGGTGTGTCTAATAAAGTGGCGTTTTCAACAGTAAGAACTGAAACTCTAGTTCTTTACATATTTCTTTTCTCATTGCAGGTTGATGCGTATGGCTTTATCACCGAGACCCATAAGAATTACTCCAATTACTACTTTGAGAAGCAAAAGACTCGAGTTATTTTCTTCATCAACCACGACTACAACCTGGAGATAAAACTGTGGAAGAAACTCCATGATGACAAAATTATGACACTCTATCAGCGAGAGGGAGGAAAGAGATGATGGCCTTTTTTCAGGAAAAAAACAGCTTTATGACACCGAAGCACTTTTATGGCAGGGCATAGCATTCAAACGGAGCCAGATTACGTCCAGCAGGGTCTGAAACTCCAGTCCTGGGCAGGACGTGATAGAGATCAGCAGCTGAGTCAGCGTCATAGTTCAAATTCTGCCCGTTGCTGGTACATCTGTCTTCAGTTTACCGTAAGCTGTGATTCTGTGATTACAGATTGCAGTGGGATATGATGGGTGCATGGATAAGATTTGTGAAGCAACTGGAGTTGGGTGTTAAGACAGAGATGGGTGTTAAGACACAAATATAAAGTCACACTGTTTATTTGTTTATGTAAATAGTGGGGTAGTGGGTTTTTTACTCAAATAAATGGTCACTGTGTGGATGAACAGATAGATGGCTTTAGATATCATTTTTAACCATTTTTCACACCCTATATATAAATATATATACAGGGTATACAGACACCCTATATATCATTCTACTTCTACCATTGACTGAATAGTAATATGTTAAATATATATAAAATTATGATCATTTACGGGGTACTTTCCACTGGGGGGTGTCTGTCCCAAACCCAAACACCTAAATGTCCATTTGTGAAAAATATCTTTTTTTAAATATTTATTACATTTTTTGGTTTATCATGAGTTTAATAATAAAAAAAAGAAAATGCTGTCCCATGTTTTTATGTCACTACCGAGGCACTAAGCAGTTCATTCTGTAGGTGGAGCCTTATTTTATTTACACTCCTGTGTTTTAGCGCATGCAGGGGACTGCATCCCTGTCCCTCATGGCCCCATGGTGAGCAGTTAGACTTGCTGTTTTGAGGAAAATGTGTCTCAAAGTCAGAAAATCAGGTTTGTGAGATTCTGAGTCACCACTACCCAAAGCAATTACATAAACTTTTTCATGTTTAATTGAAAAATGTGGTGATTTTATGTGTGTATTGCTGTTCAAAGCTGTGTTTGCTACTCAGGTACTGGCTAGTGTTTTTCAGTCACTACTACAACATCACTCAAAGTGAAAGGATTTTAGTCTAAAGTTCAAGTCAGTGTGTTTTCAACTCTGACAACAACCAACAAATTCTGTAGAATGAGCCATATGTATTTTAATGATTTGTGTGCAAAGAATAACACTAATAATAATAATAATAATAATAACACTGAGTAATTAGCTGTGATAATACAGAATCATGTCTGAAAATGGGATTTGTGACCCTGGAGAACGTTTATCTGCTAGGACCCTATTAATGAAGTAACGTTCTTGTTTATTTGAGGGGACTACCTTTGTAACTCAGTTTCAAGTGGCAACGTGACACTCAAAAACGGGGTAGGGGTAAAAATAAGAAATGGGATTGGGCCTCAGATTAAGACTAAGAATACACTTCAGCCTGGGGCCTTAATGGGTTTGTGAGAAAATCACAGTAAAGACATCAATAAACCCTCGACAGCACAAATGTGAGTTATACAAAAACAGCCTCAAAGGGAATCTGTTCCCCTCTGATGTTTCTCTTGTCACATATGTAGTGACAGTAAGACTGGAAGAGCCTGTCCTCATTAAGAGCACATACATGCTGAGAGGTTCCCTCACTCTGCACTCCATCACTGCTGCCTCAGTCTGTGACAGACCTCGAAGCAAAACAATGCTTCATATTAGAATTTCTGTTTTTGTAAATATGAGTTTTAATGACTTCAACCTAAGTGTATGTAAACTTATGAATGCGATTGTAAGCTGCTGCATTAGCATCGGCTTTCAATCAATGCATTTTAATGTCAAGGGACCACAGAAAAATTGGTTTGTGCATTAATCTAATTTTGCTGCATGCATTTCTAAGCCTGTGGCCTTGATATACATTTTACACTTCATCGGTCACGTTGATACAGCCTACTGGCCTACTGTCGCTTTCATATTTCTTGTTTGTTTTTCTTCCTGATGGTATAAATTATCATTGGCAATATTCCATATTGCTTTATTTGTCACAACCTAAGTTTTCTGCACCAAAGATTTCCTTCGTTTAAATCTGTTTATTTTCTCTGTACTACTTTTGTTGTATATACACACACACACACACACACACACACACACACACACACACACACACACACACTATATTTCCAAAAGTATTCACTCACACTTCCAAATCATTGAATTCAGGTGTTCCAATCATTTCCATGGCCACAGGTGTATAAAGCCGAGCCCCTAGGCATGCAGACGGCTTCTATAGACATTAGTGAAAGAATGGGTCGCTCTCAGGAGCTCAGTGAATTCCAGCGTGGTACCGTGATCGGACGCCACCTGTGCAACAAGTCCAAGTGCTGAGGCACATAGTGCGCAGAGGTCGGCAACTTTCTGCAGAGTCAATTGCTACAGACCTCCAAACTTCATGTGGCCTTCAGATCAGCTCAGGAACAGCATAGAGAGCTTCATGGAACAGGTTTCCATGGCTGAACAGCTGCATCCAAACCTCACAACACCAAGCGTAATGCAAAGCGTTGAATGCAGTGGTGTAAAGCGCCTCCACTGGGCTCTAGAGCAGTAAAGACGTGTTCTCTGGAGTGACGAATCACGCTTCTCCGTCTGGCAATCTGATGGACGAGTCTGGGTTTGGCGGTTGCCAGGAGATGGTACTTGTCTGACTGTATTGTGCCAAGTGTAAAGTTTGGTGGAGGGGGGATTATGGTGTGGGGTTGTTTTTCAGGAGTTGGGCTCGGCCCCTTAGTTCCAGTGAAAGGAACTCTTAAAGCTTCAGCTCCAAGAGATTTTGGACAATTTCATGCTCCCAACTTTGTGGGAACAGTTTGGGGACGGCCCCTTCCTGTTCCAACAAGACTGCACACCAGTGCACAAAGCAGGTGTATAAAGACATGGATGAGTGAGTTTGGTGTGGAAGAACTTGACTGGCCTACACAGAGTCCTGAACTCAACCCAGCAGAACACCTCTGGGATGAATTAGAGCGGAGACTGTCACTCAAGTTTATATGCGTGAGAAGCCAGATGAGAGAATACCTTTGGCAATATAGTGTGTGTGTATATATATATATATATATATATATATATATATATATATATATATATATACACATACTGTAATACTTAAAATCAGATCTTCTCAAGCTTTCCCCCCTTGTCAACCAAAATTCTTATTTTCCTTTGATGGCTATATTTTTAAGCTCTTTTAGTACAAAACATATTGCTGTTGTCAGAAGAAAACCTTGATTTCCAAATTGGTAACTTTACACAAGAAGGAAAAAAACTACTTTACTTTTGATGTAAGTAATGTAATTTTTTGCAAATAATTTTGGGTCGCTTCTTTTGGTCCAATCTGAAATTTATATAGAAATACCAATTTCAAAACCATATATGCAACTCATACTTTGTTTGCTTGTGAACTATTTTGTTTCATGAGAAGACAATGAGGAAACTTCACATGTGAATAAATAAATATGTACTTATCCACATGCATAGGTTCACTGAAGTAGAGGAAAACAACAAATATGACCTGAGCATTAGAAACCCCACTGTCAAAACACACTGCAGCCACAAATAGAGAAGTTCTGCCCCTCTTCGCCAGTGATGAATACTGTTATGAGTGTGGAAACTGGGACAGATAACCCATTACAAGGTCTTTACCTGCTGGGAGAATTGAACACAAACAAATGCAGTAGCAGAGTGTAGCTTTGTCATGCTGTCCTGAGAGAAAAGTGGAACCTGTCTTTGAACTGAAGTTCCTCACCCCTACTTTCATGCTTTCATGGAATTCTCCCTTACACACCTCACAAACTTAACTGTCTGTGATGAACTTCAGATACAGGCCCAATGAAGCCTTAATGAACGGCAAGTTTATCAGCTGTTAGGAGAGATGAAGTACTGATTTAATAGCATATTTAGAGATGAGGTCTTTTGAATGAAGAGATTTTATCCTTTCATGATGATTTTGCTTGTATGTGTGCTACAGGACTTCCAATTGGTGCAACTGTCTTGGCCCTATCATTAGGAAATCAGGAGTTCGATGTTTTTGTTTTATTTTCTCCCTAATTTAGTCGTCTCCAATTCCACTCGCTAATTAGGACTCCCCCAGTCTCACGATACTATCAGTGCTAGGAAGGTGAAGACTAGCACAGGCTTCCTCCAAGACCTGTGAAGTACCACCGCACCTTTTCGAATGCTAACGCAATGTCATTGGACAATTGAACGCACTCGGAGGAAAGCGACAACCGCCAATTCTGTTATGTCAACTAACTGATGTCTGCGCTGACTAGCATCACATTGAGTGATGGGGGGAGAAGGGGGGCCATCCTATACACCCAGAGAGATTGAGGCCAATTGTGCTGTCTTGGACTCCCGGCCACGGATGGTTGTAACATCACCAGGGATCAAACTCTCGATCTCATGGTGATAGGCACATCGCTTAGATGGTTGCGCCAATCGTGAGCCCAGTTCAATTGTTTTTGATGCCACAGCCATCCATAGCTGAGAGATGGAGAGAATGTATCTCCTCACTCTTTCTGGGGGCCTAGAATGACCCTCCTTCTTATTAGTCAGCTCAATGGAAAAATTAGAATTAAAATAATTATCAAACCGGAAGAAGAATAACATAATAATAAACCCTTCATGGTGGTTTGATTAGGCCACAGTAGCAGCAGAGGTTCACTAGGCTGCAACCAGGGATACCTTTTACCATGAAAGCAGAGATTGACTAGGCCATGAGCCAAGATGTGTTTTACAATGATAATGGTATTTGACTAGGCTGCAAGCATAGACACCTTTTACCATGTTTGACTAGGCCATGTACCAGGAAGTCTTTCAAAATGATAACCATATTTGACTAGAACGCAAGCATGGACACCTTTTACAATGAAAGTGGATTTTGACTAGGCCATGAGCCAGGATGTCTTTCACCGTGAAAGCAGAGTTTGACTAGGCAGTGAGCCAGGATGTCTTTTTCAATGATAATGGTATTTGACTAGACCGAAAACATGGACACATTTTTTCATGTTTGACTAGGCCATGTACCAGGATGTCTTTCAAAATGATAACCATATTTGACTAGAACGCAAGCATGGACACCTTTTACAATGAAAGTGGAGTTTGACTAGGCTATGAGGCTTTCACTATGATAGCAGAGTTTGACTAGGCCAAAGCAGGGATGCCTTTTACCATGATCATGGATTTTGACTAGGCCATAAGTAGGGATGTCTTTCACTATGATAGCAGAGTTTGACTAGGCCAAAGCAGGGATGCCTTTTACCATGATAATGGAGTTTGACTAGGCCATGAGCCAGGATGTCTTTCAAAATAATAACCATATTTGACTAGAACGCAAGCATGGACACCTTTTACAATGATATCCGAGTTTGACTAGGCTATGAGGCTTTCACTATGATAGCAGAGTTTGACTAGGCCAAAGCAGGGATGCCTTTTTACCATGATCATGGATTTTGACTAGGCCATAAGTAGGGATGTCTTTCACTATGATAGCAGAGTTTGACTAGGCCAAAGCAGGGATGCCTTTTTACCATGATAATGGAGTTTGACTAGGCCATGAGTAGGGATGTCTTTCACTATGATAGCAGAGTTTGACTAGGCCAAAGCAGGGATGCCTTTTTACCATGATAATGGAGTTTGACTAGGCCATAAGTAGGGATGTCTTTCACTATGATAGCAGAGTTTGACTAGGCCAAAGCAGGGATGCCTTTTTACCATGATCATGGATTTTGACTAGGCCATAAGTAGGGATGTCTTTCACTATGATAGCAGAGTTTGACTAGGCCAAAGCAGGGATGCCTTTTTACCATGATAATGGAGTTTGACTAGGCCATGAGTAGGGATGTCTTTCACTATGATAGCAGAGTTTGACTAGGCCAAAGCAGGGATGCCTTTTTACCATGATAATGGAGTTTGACTAGGCCATGAGTAGGGATGTCTTTCACTATGATAGCAGAGTTTGACTAGGCCAAAGCAGGGATGCCTTTTTACCATGATAATGGAGTTTGACTAGGCCATGAGTAGGGATGTCTTTCACTATGATAGCAGAGTTTGACTAGGCCAAAGCAGGGATGCCTTTTACCATGATAATGGAGTTTGACTAGGCCATGAGTAGGGATGTCTTTCACTATGATAGCAGAGTTTGACTAGGCCAAAGCAGGGATGCCTTTTACCATGATAATGGAGTTTGACCAGGCTATAAGCCAGAGCACCTTTCATTGTGATATACAGTTATATCTATATAAATAAATATAATGTAGTAAACTATAGTAATTGAATATAATTGTTGTTATTTGGCTGTGAGAACTGAAGATTTGTCTATATGAAATCTCTTCAATTTGGTTGCATGTTGTGATCTGCTCAGTAAGAAAGACAGACTTCTGAATATGGCTGTGAATTCCTGACTCATAGCAAAATATTAGTATTATACTCATTCATGTTTTACTTAAAGGCAGACATTCATTCTAATTCAAAACCCAAATTTAATTAGAGAAGTCAGTGTTTGTGTTGCCCTGAGGATGATATTGCACTCAGCTCATTTCTGAAGAGTTACTTGAAAGAAGGTCTATTTTGCTTACAATGACAAATCCTGCCCCAGTCTAATGAAGAAAATATGACATGTGAACTTGTCCGTATGAGAGAAAGAGAGGCTTATATGCAAACTCACCAACTAATGTTCTCTCTCTCTCTTCAACAGTTGCGATGTGAATGAAGTCAGTCAGAGTGGTTTGATGGGAAATGTGTCATTCTAGAGAAACCTAGCACATTCTGGTGGGTATAGGAACCAGACATATTTTTTTAAAAATTATTTAGTAGAGGTTGTATGACTTAATTTTTACTTGTCGAATGGGCATTCAAAAAACAGTCGATTAGTTGTTGTAACTGTATTTAAATAAAAATGTGAGTGCTGCAGATTTCTGTGAAAAAGACTTGGTAAAAGATTTCGTCTATGAATGTCAAATTTGTAAGCATCTATAAACACATTCATAACATGTTATAATGCATTCATAAGGCATCATAAACATGGCTACAAATATTTATAAAAATGCATTACACGTTCTAGCCATGCTTATTATTCATTATGAATTGTTAACGTATTGCATTATACGTGTTGTTCATAACAAATGATAAGAGCTCATAAGTCGTATTTGTCCGCTCTAAGTAAAGTGAGTGTACTGCACTAAAGCCTCCTCCAGTGTTAAGAGTGAGGCTTCAATCTGAAGGATTTACTGAAACACTAAAACATCCACAGTAAAGCTCATTACAGGCTTCAAATGACAGAGTTTAAACTAGAGCTGCCGTCAGAGTTTCACCCAATGAGGGAAAGTCAATGTACACCACTGTTAATGTGCACCACCGTTAGCCTGGCACTGACTTAACACTGCATATCCAATAGAACGCTATCAGAACTTAGCATTACTGTACTGTAGTGTTACAGAGTGAAGGGTTCTAGTGCTTGATGTTTGAACCAGTGAGGCAACAAATTACAACGACAGCACTCGACTATCTCACCTTTCCCTCTCCAGGCCTTCACTCCGCAGTGACTTCACTGTGGGTTCACTTTAGTGGGTTTAGGGGAGGGGCTGATGGGCGCTTGGTTTGCTGTGATGTGATGTAACTTTTAAAGTGAGAGTGCTGGGTAAGACGAGTTCACTGTAGCAGTGATTCTAGGCTGGACAGCCTGTTTGGAGCATCTGAATATTCAGGACTGAAGCCCTGAAGATGCAGCACTAACAGCAGTGAGAAATATAATGCTGGAAATCCCAGGGAGTAAATAAACTTTGTATTTGTCTTTAGTTTACGCTCTCCAAGCTGGCACAGACTTCTTTGGCTCTGACAGTACAGCATGTTATTAACACTACTTATAACACATTATATTAACAATTCATAACATATAATAAACATGGCTATAAAGTGTAATTCCGTGTAATTCATTTTTATAAACATCTATAACCATGTTTATAATGCCTTATGAATGTATTATAACATGTTATAAATGTGTTTATAGATGCTTACAAATGTGACATTCATTAAAGGGTTACCAAATATTTTATTAGTAATTTGGTAACAGGGGCTGCTTTTAGTGTCAGTTGCTATGGTTTGAGGTGAGATGTGTATTGCAGAAGAGTTTTTCTTGTAAGCTTCAGTAAGTCTGAGATCCAGGCACTGGAGTCTGATGTAAACTGCAGCCTAAAATCACCACACATCTCAGAATCTCACCTCTCAGAGAGAATTTAAACTGCCTCTGGTCTGTGCAATGTCTGATGGGAACTTATATTTTATACCAAGATAAATGCCAGTAGAAAGCATTTGCATCTCTACTTATAAAAAGGCCTTTCTGAGCTGGAAAACATTAAAAATGTCCCATTGTTATGAATTCTGTTCTGACTCTTATGTAGTAAATGAGATGCTTGTGCCTTTGCAGAGCAGTGCAAGTTGTTGCACTTATTGCACTAAGATTGGATGTGTTGCATGTCAGTTAAATGGCTCTGTCCTGTCGTGACTCTCAAGATGTACCCAATTTACGAGCATGTATTCCACGGCAGTCTTGGATTGGATTTTGTGCAGCATTTCCACACTAATAAAGTCCAGTGAGATTTGTGTTTAGCAGGACAAACTGATTTCTGTTCTCTCTTCTTGCCTCTTCACTGTAGTTTCTACTGCAGCTGTATTTCAGGCAGTGTCTTCAACTTGTCAGCAATTCTGTTTACAATTTCCCTCTTTGCGCGTCAGCCTGCTTGTATGTTAACAAAGCGGTACTTGTTGAGGGAAGTGGTTTGGCTCGCTGTATTAAAAATACACCATTAACTTGAACGATATGTGGCTGCTGCATGTTTGAAAATGTATGAATAATGTAGAAAAATCCAAACTCCGCTCTAAAACAAGCACATCCTGGCTTTTACTATTATTAATAAATATTTTAAAGATCAGATCTTTTTTATGAATTATTTTTATTAGTTGCAGTTAAATACAGTTCCCACAGCCCTCATCCACAGCATCTACTAGAGGATCTAGAGGACACCTCTGTGATACTCATGTCTACTAGTTTTCCTATGGGATTCATATACGCACACACACACACTCACTGGCCACTTTATTAGGTACATACTCATATGTACCTAATAAATACTCAGTTTTGAGTGTGTGATGCCATTTGGATGGTTCAGTCGTTGGACAAGCATTTTTGTAAATGAGATGTTGTCCTTTCTACAAAAACCAGACCCACTTTGGGAGGCACAGCATTTAATGTCCATTTTAATATCTTGGCTGTAAATATGTCTCAGTATGTGCTAATGTGCTAGTATAGACTAAAAACATGCTAGAAATGAAAACCCAGACTTTCTTTGTGTTGCTTTAAGCTTTAGATCAGCTGTACCTGCTTTTCTCGCATCTCCGTCACGAAACATTTCGGCAAACGTTGAACTGTTTCTTGTTGACGTTGCTTCTTATTCACCAGCTTCTTGTTCAAATTTCCCTGTTCCACCTTAAAGGGTGCCTGAGGTGCCGGAATGGAACTGCTACACCATTTAAGGTGGAATGGGAGAATTCGAACAAGAGTTGGCAAACAAGAAGCTGACTTCAGCCTGACTTCAGACTTTTTAGTGCTTTAGTTTGTCATCGCAGATTAAACGTATCAGGAAACCAGCTGGAGTGATAATAAATGCAAATGAGTCCATTCATCTTCAAATTCTTGATATTCATCTTAAATCTCTCTCTTTGCCTTTTCATTAGCTACAAGCCGGGGGAGATTTTTATCTGTGTTGCTATGGTGACCAGAAGTCAGAGATAAAGGTTGATGAATTAGCAGTTAATTCCAGCATTTAAGGCCATTTACTGATAAAACTGTGTTAAAACGATAGGCACAGCTTTATTTAACTGCAAGGGAGGATTATTTTATTTTTATCTAAAAGTCAGCTGTGGAGCCACAGCAGAGCCACATGTTGCCGACCCCTATAAGAGATTTTCCTAGAACCTTATGTCCAAGACATGAAGCAATAAGGAACGTTTATTTCTAAATGTGTAGAGCTTCTGTTCTTTTGAACAGGAACATTTTGATGATTCTAAAACATGGCCAATGAAGATGTTTCAACACATGCTGGAGTCATTTAGACCCATTCAAGCTTTAATACAAGGCCCAATTAGACTAATTACACCTATTAAGTCCCACAGAAGCTGCTTAAAACCTGCGTATTTCAGACAAACATCTACTGCTGTCTAACCAAGCAGCATTTATATTTGAAAACAGTGAGAATTGATCATAATATTTCAGCTGGGTGCCAGTAAGCAGCATTAATCCGTTTCATTTACAAACATCAGTGCTGCAGTAATCCGCTCTGAGCCCCGCAGCAAAGAGGCTAAACCGATGATGATGAGTTAGTATTCATGACAGGTACAAACACTAAATTACAATTTACAACAGGCTTTGAAAACGGGCGTTCCGGTGACAGCAAAGTGTTTCCCGAATTAATTCCATTTTAAGTTCACTGGAGACGTGACTGCAAATTCCAATTATCATGCTGGATAGTGGTTTTGTGCTTGTTAACAGTAATACAGCAGAGCCACAGTATTCTTTCCTGAACATTGAAGTGTTTTGTGGTTTTCATGCTTAAAGGAGGCTCTATCGACCAAACCTTTATTATACAATGAATTATCAGATTTAATAGCTTCAGTTTTTTTACTGTACTTAAGAAAACATTAAAAAGCCATTGATTTCTGTAATAGAAGCCGACGAGTAGATGCTGTGACTTTGAAAAATTAAAGACTGAGAATTTCAGTAATTTTAGGATAAAACGAGTCTACTGGCTGAAAATATATTTTTTTCAAAAACGTGTTTTATTTATTTTTTATGTTATGTCCTTTATAGTGCACAACAGGGCGTTGGATAGTAATTACGCTGGTGTCAGTTTTTTTGTTCCCTATACTGCATCAGACCAAAATCCTGCCGCAACATCAGCAAATGCTTCAAAAACCCCTTGCCATCAGTCTTCAAAGTCCTTTACCAATGTACTGCTTAAAGTGATTCCAGGGCACACAGGCAGTCCAGCTTTGGGTATTATTTAGCAGCAAACTGTTCCATGGTAGAGAAGAATCATAGATATATATGGAGAGGGAAGAGAATTAGTTTATTTGTAATGTTTACATTTTTAAATTGCTGCTGTCAGAACAAAACCTTGTGTCATTTTCCAGTTTTTGATGTCATTTGAAAAAGCCTGTTGCTCTTTCCATTGTGTGCAAATTTCATGATGAATGGACTAAAAGAAATGGCCCAAAATTACTTAGCAAAAATTCCGGTTCCATTGACTTACATTAAAAGTAATTTTTTTCCATCTCCTGTAATTTTACCATT
The DNA here is from genome assembly GCF_015220715.1 of Pygocentrus nattereri. Lineage (NCBI taxonomy): Eukaryota > Metazoa > Chordata > Actinopteri > Characiformes > Serrasalmidae > Pygocentrus > Pygocentrus nattereri. The sequence goes on from NC_051212.1 coordinate 10,149,975, forward strand.
TTGGAGATATGAGGTTTGTTTGCTCCAACAGCAGAGAAATGTACAATAATGAAAAAGGAGATTTTCTAATAAATTAGGGAATTAATTAAAGCTCAGATCCTGATCTTAAATGCCTGCATATGCTTATTCAGCAAGAATGTCAGGCTTCCCTTCGGCTCCCAAGCCGAACAGGTCTCCATTTCCCATAATGCTATGGGAACCAGAGTCACATGACTTACCCTCCTTTCAATCTCTGGATTATTGAATGTTTTCACCTGTGCCTCTGCCTATATATTCTCACCCTGATGTTTAGTTCCCTGCCAAATTTTGACTAGCCCACTGGCATCACTCAGCATTCCTTGTCCGTATTATTTTCTTGTGTATGACCTTTGCTTCTCTTTATGACTCCGTGTTTTGCCTCTCCTGTTGGGCTCTGCTTACCTGGTTTGGATCCTGGCCTGTTTTTCTACTTCATCCTTTGATACGCCCCCTAACTATTTCTATCGTTTGCTCCTGCTGACTCGGACTGTTTTTGACTACCCCGCTGTATCTAAGCCCTTTATTAAAGCCTGTCATCTTAATCTGCGAGTGTCTGATTTCGGTCTGGTCCTGACAGAAAACTTGGCCACCATGCAGACAGCAGATTTAGAGACTGTTAAAACATTCTGCTCAGGGCCAGCTGCTTGGTCAGCACCAGCAGCTCTTGTCCAGCATGACCCAATCAGTTGGTGAGCTTGCTCAACAGCAGAGCCTCCAACAGCAACTATCTCAGATACTGGCGAGCATCAAAGATCTGTCCTCCCATCTACAAACCAGTAGCCCCACTGATACACCGACTACTGCTTTGGCTAGTGTAAATCCCAGATCGTCATTACCAGTCTGTATACCGGAATGTTTTGATGGTAATCTGGAAAAGTTTAGTGGCTTTTTGTTACAGTGCTCTGTGTTTTTTAGCAACTCCCTGCCAAACACAGACCAAGCCAAGATGGCATTTGTCATCTCCTGTCGTACTGGCAAGCCGTTAGACTGGGCTACTGCTGTTTGGGAGAATATCCACATTCCTGTCGTTCCTGTCGTTCCTGACCCACTGGAGGAGGTGCTTCTTCGGGGGGTACTGTCACACTTCCCTCCAGCTCCCAAGCTGAACAGGACTCCATTTCCCATAATGCTACAGATTCTCACATGACTTCAGACCAGAGTCACATGACTTAAATGGGGCTAACAGAGTATCAGAGAAGCAGATGGACTACAGTCTGTAACTGTAGAACTACAGAGTGCAGCTATACAGTAAGTGGAGCTGATAAGATGGACAATGAGCGCAGAAACAAGGAGGTGGTCATCATGTTGTGCTTTATCAGCCTATTTTTCAACTATTTACTTCTCCGGCACTCAAAATGTGGTTGCTGAGATGGCAGATTTTGAAAAGGCAGAAGTCCTGTTGTGAATAACACACCCCAACAAATGATCCATCATTGGAAAGGCCAGAATGTCTCGCAGTAGTTGCTATTCTCCATTGCTTCAAACTTAGTGTTCTTTTTCGGCACACCAGTGTTTAATTTTATGGTCCAATTATGGTAAAAAGTTGCACTTGGAGGACCTTTGAAAGTGAAATCCCAACCTTGTATGTCTTTTTCTAACCAGCCAAAGTCAAAAACATATTTAAAAACTTCAACAGTGATCTGCAAATGTAGTAGTTACAGTGTTCTTTTACTATCCAACCTGAAATACACTGTGTCACACCTACTCCAATGCATTGAATCATCAAAAGCAAGATATAAATGGTCAATGAACATTTTTCATGCCCACTGTGGCAGTATGCTTTAGCTTGTGATGATCAGATTTGGGGGTTTAAGTGTGCTGTGTTGTTTTACTCAACATTTCATTTGTCTGATTTTGTCTTATATTGTTTTCATATTTCACACAGCCATGCAGTCATCACCCTACCTTTTCCAGCTCTTCCACCTTGAAACAAAACACTGTCAATAAAAAAGGTAGATTCACATAAATACAACAAATACTGCAACTGCATCACTATAAACCATGTGTTCACTCAACACACACACAATTTCTGCCCTGATAAGCTGTCTGGATTACCCAGTCAATAATATCAATAATAATATCAATAATAATAATAATAATAATGACAAATTTTATTTATATGGCACTTTTCATGCCAGTTGCAGCTCAATGTGCTTTATAGACAGGTGATAAAACACAGTTATGCAGGAAATCAGTAGTAATTAATTAGAATCAGAAGAAAATGAAAAAGATTAAATTAGAAGATAAACACCACAAGACGTAGAGTTTTAATTAAGTGCTTTAAAGTTAGAGATGATTTTAGCTGCTGCTTAAAAGTGAGCACTGAGCTTGACTGTCTGATAAAAGGTGATATTGAGTTCCCCAGTTTAGAAGCATAATAATAAAGTCTCTCCATGTTTTCTGTATTTTACAGAGGGGATCTGTAGAAGGCCACTATCTGCAGAACTCAGATTACGTGCCGGGAACATAACCAGACAGACGCTCTGTGATGGAAGTGGTGCTTTAAGGTCGTTTTGAGCTTTAAAGACTAAAAGCAGAGCCTTGAAATCTATCCTGAATCATACAGGCAGCCAGTGCAGTTCTTTCAAAACGGGAGTGATGTGATCTCTCGTTTTTGTTTTAGTTAGGATGTGCGTTGCTGCATTTTGTATGAGTTGCAGGGTGTATCATTTTCTTAGGAAGTCCAGTAGAAAGATCATTACAATAGTCAAGTAACAAAGGCATGAACAAGTTTCTCTGTGTCGCTCTGAGAGAGAAAAGGCCAAGCTTTAGCGAAATTTCCCAAATGATAAAAGGCTACTTTAGTGACTGTGTTGGGACACTAAGCTCATCTCTTGTGAAAATGTCCACTACTGATGAGACTGGTCAGCTCATAGTAACTGTAGTTATGCTCATCACATTGGTTTATCAGTCTACTCAGGCTTTAGCCAGAACTTCAGTGGTCGTAAAGGCAAGGCAAGGCAAGTTTATTTATATAGCACCTTTCATACACAACGGTCATTCAAAGTGCTTTACAAATGAAAAAATACAGAAAAATGTAATTCATGTAAATAAAATAAAATTTATGTAAATTAAAAAAAAAAAACATAATTAAAACAATAGATTTAAAAGAAGTTAATCAAATTTAAAAGAAGGAGATAAAAAATTAGAATAAAAATTAGAACAAAAAGGAGGAAGGAGTTTTAAAGGAGTTTTCTTTTAAGTTAAGAAGTTAAAGTTAAGTATTCTAAAAGTCTTCTTCTAAAAACCTAAAAGGTAAATGCATTCTAATAGGTAACAAAGCATATAATTCATTTTGGTGTTTATTCATATGAATAAGTATTCTCAATGCTTATATTCCAGGTCTTGACTGTAAACTGCAGATTCACTAAATATTAGATTAAAAAATGCTGGAATATTACTTTCAAAACTGAGCTGTAATATGAAAAGTGTGGAGTAGCCCATATTCATATTCACTGTACAGATGTAGTGGGGAATTTAACATATGGCATGACAGCTTTTTTCCTTCAAATTTTAATAAGATTTTACTTTGCATTGGAAAATTGGCTTGGCTTGTGTACTTAAGTTGATTAAGCCTACGGAGTCTGCAGTACATCTCATTATGCTATCACAGCCGACAAATTATCTCTAAATGGATCCTGATTGGAAGCCACCGCTACCGCTCAATAAGCGGACCCCTGTTCCACCATAAATGGCATATTGCCCAAGGTTAAAGAGAATTCATACATTTGCATTTATGTGCAGACAGAGCAGCATTTTATCAGCCTAAGAAGTTATGTTTGTTCATAAACCTTATCTTGCACTTATGAAACAAGTATTCATTTTAGTATCCATATGAATTAAAGCCAGCGTCAGCCTCCTATTACCGTCAGTATATGTCTATGAGAGTCATTCTACAAGTAATAGAAAACATAGTACTGTACAAAAGAGAGCACCTTGGAAAATTTACAGAAATCTATCTATCTATCTATCTATCTATCTATCTATCTATCTATCTATCTATCTATCTATCTATCTATCTATCTATCTATCTATCTATCTATCTATCTATCTATCTATCTATCTATCTCTTGGAGTTGATCACAGTTTCTGGGTTTTTGTTTGTCCACCCTCTTTTTGAGATTTGACCACAGGTTCTCAATGGGATTGAGATCTGGGGAGTCTCCTGGCCATGGACCCAAAATTTCAATGTTTTGTTCACCAAGCCACTTGGTTGTCACTTTTGCCTTGTGACGTGGTGCTCGATCATGCTGGAAAAAGCATTGTTTATCTCCAAATCGCTCCTGGGACATTGGGAGAAGCTGCTATTGGGAGATGTTTTGATAACATTCCTTATTCATGGAAGTGTTCTTAGGCAAAATTTTCAGCGAACCCACTTCTCTGGATGAGAACCAACCCCACAGGTCTCAGGATGCTTCACAGTTGGCATGACATAGGACTCATGGTAGCACTCACCTTTTCTTCTCCGGACAATGATTTTCCCAGATGTCCCAAACAGTCTGATGGGGGCTTTATCAGAGAAAATAACTTTACCCCAGTCCTCCGCAGTCCAATCCCTATACTTCCTGCAGAATGTCAGTCTGTCCTTGATGTTTTTCCTGGAGAGAAGTAATCATTCAAGATTTTGCCCAGAAGCTGATATCCAGCATGCCGAGGCGAATTGCAGAAGTCTTGAAGAAGAAGGGTCAGCGCTTTAAATATTAAGACTTTGCTTAAACTGGATATAATCGTCAATAAATAATTAACACACATATGGAATGCTTATAATTGTACTTCATTATATCACAAACATCTGACAAAAAATCTGAGGCAGCAAACTTTGTGAAAACAAAATTTGTGCCATTCTCAAAACTTTTGGTCATATATATATATATATATATATATATATATATATATTCAGTACATTTTGTTTATTCAAATATTAACACTTTTCTAAGCAAATAAACACAAACTGCACAAATAAATAGATTTTGAAAACGTCCTGGATGCCTGTACTTTCGCGCAGTACTGTATATGTACGTATCTATATGTATGTATGTGTATTTAGAGAAATTAAGTCATTATTTTGAACTAAGAAGTCCACATGTAGAGATAATAGGTCATTATTTTGAAATGCTAAGTCAGTATTTAGAGATAATAAATCATAACTTTAGAGAAAAGAAATCATCTGTTTTGAGACACCAAGTCACAATCTCATGAAAATTAGTCATTAAAAATATACCAAGCAAGACTGCTGACACCCTGCTGTCAGAGTGGCAGAGGGAGAAGACGACTCAGGCTGCTTTTTCCTCTGTTTGATGTGAATGATCTTAGGGTTTGTGAAGGAAACAGACTGGAGTGGTTTCTTTCTCCACCCTCTGATAGGACACACTGCCAGTGTGGAGTGGTGGAGTAGAGAGTGATGCTGCTGCGAGCTCAGATGGCTGGGCTCTGATTGGCTGATGGTCAGTAAGGTGCTCTGAGTCACCGGTATGAACAGGAGAGAAGGTGAGTCAGTGTATCTCCGCGTGCTGCCCTGCGGTCAGTGAGAGGTGTTTAGTCTTTCAGGCTTTTGTACCGTTTAATCTGAGGATGTGCGCGTGCACTGAGGAGCTGCGCGTGCTGGAAAGTGGAGCACTGAGGATGGATGTGTTTGGATTCAGATACACCGGACATCTTCATGAAGGTGTTCATCTCTAAGAACATTGCACTTATCCTCTCAGTGGTTTCATGGTAGGATCTGTTATTATCATTATTATCATTATTATTATCATCCTCATTGTTATTAACCTGTTGGAAGCTTTCAGGCTTACACGTGTAGATGCTGCATATAGTCACCTGTCTGCCTTCTCTTTGAGGCAGCTGAGGGTTTCACCAACATGTGGTTCCCTTTGGTTGCTCACAAATCAAATTTGCACTCAAACTGTGACAGAGGTTTGGTCAAATTGCATGTTTTTGCTGGTTTTCTAAGTGAAAATAAGTGAAGAAATCTGCTACAGAGAACACGCGTCTGCACAGTTTAATGCCAGTTATTTGCCAAGTCTAACATGTTGCCAAGACAGTGGTGTGTGCAATAGTTAGCACACCTTTAATATTATATTTTGCCCAATATTTTAAACTCTTTGCGCACTAAAATAGGCAGAAAGTGTCACAATTGACTCCTTGTAGGGAGTGTGATAACTTATTTTCACTTAGAAAAGCAACAACACACATCATTTGATTAAACTTTTGCATACGACAGCAGTGAATGCTGCCTATTTGTAACCCAGTAGCTACAAAGCAGTATTTTTTCCCCTCAGAGAAGTCACACGCCTTTCACATGTGATCATAAGCGTCTAAAACAGCACATATTCACTGTAAACACGTGACATAAAGTGAATGTAAGCACGGAATAAAATAGCATGAAATAGCATGTAGTCACATTTTTCACATTGGACCTAAGTATACATGTATATTAATATTTTATGCGATAATATGCCGCTTTAGCACATTATGCTATGGAATTATGTGTGTCGTTTGTACATTAGTTGCTGAAGCTGAAAATGTACTGTACATGTAAAGTCAGAGACCACCCCTCATTTATTTCATTTCTAGCAAAAATTGACAAAATTGCCAAAACTGCCCCCATCGGATAAACAGCACTTCAAGCTTTCATCTCTGAGAGAGAGGAGAAGATCAAGCTGCTTCAGATCTGAAAACATCCACAGGTGTTTCTGTCCATCCTTCCACTGTGAGAAGACCACTCAGTGCTGTGGGTCTGAAAGGACGTGTAGCTGTCAATGCGCTTTTACAGAGAAAAGGAAATAGACAAAGAAGAACATTTATACTAGAATATTATAAGCTGGACATCTGAGATGTGGAGTTTAATGGACTTATGAGTTTACATTTGTAATTAGGATTACTTGCATTGTTAAAAGAAAAAAATGTGACTTGGACTCAGACTTGACTCAGTCTAGCTCTCATTTGGACTTAGTTTTGTCCTGGTCTTGCTCACATTTAGACTTGACTCAGTGCCCCTCTCATTTGGACTCGCCCGTAACTTACTCATGTTTGGATTTGGTCTTGACTCAGTCTTGCTCTCACTTGGACTAAGAGTTGACTCTCATTTGGACTCTGACTTGACCTGGTGTTGCTCATGTTTGGATTTGGTCTTGACTCAGTCTCGCTCTCATTTGGACTCTATCTGACTCTCATTTGGACACCTTGTCTCAGTCTCACTCTCACGTGGACTAAGAGTTGACTCTCATTTGGACTCTGACTTGACCTGGTGTTGCTCATGTTTGGATTTGGTCTTGACTCAGTCTCGCTCTCATTTGGACTAAGAGTTGACTCTCATTTGGACTCTGACTTGACCTGGTGTTGCTCATGTTTGGATTTGGTCTTGACTCAGTCTCGCTCTCATTTGGACTAAGAGTTGACTCTCATTTGGACTCTGACTTGACCTGGTGTTGCTCATGTTTGGACTTGGTCTTGACTCAGTCTCGCTCTCATTTGGACTCTATCTGACTCTCATTTGGACACCGTGTCTCAGTCTCACTCTCACGTGGACTAAGAGTTGACTCTCATTTGGACTCTGACTTGACCTGGTGTTGCTCATGTTTGGATTTGGTCGTGACTCAGTCTCGCTCTCATTTGGACTAAGAGTTGACTCTCATTTGGACTCTGACTTGACCTGGTGTTGCTCATGTTTGGACTTGGTCTTGACTCAGTCTCGCTCTCATTTGGACTAAGAGTTGACTCTCATTTGGACTCTGACTTGACCTGGTGTTGCTCATGTTTGGATTTGGTCTTGACTCAGTCTCGCTCTCACTTGGACTAAGAGTTGACTCTCATTTGGACTCTGACTTGACCTGGTGTTGCTCATGTTTGGATTTGGTCTTGACTCAGTCTCGCTCTCATTTGGACTCTATCTGACTCTCATTTGGACACCTTGTCTCAGTCTCACTCTCACGTGGACTAAGAGTTGACTCTCATTTGGACTCTGACTTGACCTGGTGTTGCTCATGTTTGGATTTGGTCTTGACTCAGTCTCGCTCTCATTTGGACTAAGTGTTGACTCTCATTTGGACTCTGACTTGACCTGGTGTTGCTCATGTTTGGACTTGGTCTTGACTCAGTCTCGCTCTCATTTGGACTAAGAGTTGACTCTCATTTGGACTCTGACTTGACCTGGTGTTGCTCATGTTTGGATTTGGTCTTGACTCAGTCTCGCTCTCATTTGGACTAAGAGTTGACTCTCATTTGGACTCTGACTTGACCTGGTGTTGCTCATGTTTGGATTTGGTCTTGACTCAGTCTCGCTCTCATTTGGACTCTATCTGACTCTCATTTGGACACCTTGTCTCAGTCTCACTCTCACGTGGACTAAGAGTTGACTCTCATTTGGACTCTGACTTGACCTGGTGTTGCTCATGTTTGGATTTGGTCTTGACTCAGTCTCGCTCTCATTTGGACTAAGAGTTGACTCTCATTTGGACTCTGACTTGACCTGGTGTTGCTCATGTTTGGACTTGGTCTTGACTCAGTCTCGCTCTCATTTGGACTAAGAGTTGACTCTCATTTGGACTCTGACTTGACCTGGTGTTGCTCATGTTTGGATTTGGTCTTGACTCAGTCTCGCTCTCATTTGGACTCTATCTGACTCTCATTTGGACACCTTGTCTCAGTCTCACTCTCACGTGGACTAAGAGTTGACTCTCATTTGGACTCTGACTTGACCTGGTGTTGCTCATGTTTGGATTTGGTCTTGACTCAGTCTCGCTCTCATTTGGACTAAGAGTTGACTCTCATTTGGACTCTGACTTGACCTGGTGTTGCTCATGTTTGGATTTGGTCTTGACTCAGTCTCGCTCTCATTTGGACTAAGAGTTGACTCTCATTTGGACTCTGACTTGACCTGGTGTTGCTCATGTTTGGACTTGGTCTTGACTCAGTCTCGCTCTCATTTGGACTCTATCTGACTCTCATTTGGACACCGTGTCTCAGTCTCACTCTCACGTGGACTAAGAGTTGACTCTCATTTGGACTCTGACTTGACCTGGTGTTGCTCATGTTTGGATTTGGTCTTGACTCAGTCTCGCTCTCATTTGGACTAAGAGTTGACTCTCATTTGGACTCTGACTTGACCTGGTGTTGCTCATGTTTGGACTTGGTCTTGACTCAGTCTCGCTCTCATTTGGACTAAGAGTTGACTCTCATTTGGACTCTGACTTGACCTGGTGTTGCTCATGTTTGGATTTGGTCTTGACTCAGTCTCGCTCTCACTTGGACTAAGAGTTGACTCTCATTTGGACTCTGACTTGACCTGGTGTTGCTCATGTTTGGATTTGGTCTTGACTCAGTCTCGCTCTCATTTGGACTCTATCTGACTCTCATTTGGACACCTTGTCTCAGTCTCACTCTCACGTGGACTAAGAGTTGACTCTCATTTGGACTCTGACTTGACCTGGTGTTGCTCATGTTTGGATTTGGTCTTGACTCAGTCTCGCTCTCATTTGGACTAAGAGTTGACTCTCATTTGGACTCTGACTTGACCTGGTGTTGCTCATGTTTGGACTTGGTCTTGACTCAGTCTCGCTCTCATTTGGACTAAGAGTTGACTCTCATTTGGACTCTGACTTGACCTGGTGTTGCTCATGTTTGGATTTGGTCTTGACTCAGTCTCGCTCTCATTTGGACTAAGAGTTGACTCTCATTTGGACTCTGACTTGACCTGGTGTTGCTCATGTTTGGATTTGGTCTTGACTCAGTCTCGCTCTCATTTGGACTCTATCTGACTCTCATTTGGACACCTTGTCTCAGTCTCACTCTCACGTGGACTAAGAGTTGACTCTCATTTGGACTCTGACTTGACCTGGTGTTGCTCATGTTTGGATTTGGTCTTGACTCAGTCTCGCTCTCATTTGGACTAAGAGTTGACTCTCATTTGGACTCTGACTTGACCTGGTGTTGCTCATGTTTGGACTTGGTCTTGACTCAGTCTCGCTCTCATTTGGACTAAGAGTTGACTCTCATTTGGACTCTGACTTGACCTGGTGTTGCTCATGTTTGGATTTGGTCTTGACTCAGTCTCGCTCTCATTTGGACTAAGAGTTGACTCTCATTTGGACTCTGACTTGACCTGGTGTTGCTCATGTTTGGACTTGGTCTTGACTCAGTCTCGCTCTCATTTGGACTAAGAGTTGACTCTCATTTGGACTCTGACTTGACCTGGTGTTGCTCATGTTTGGATTTGGTCTTGACTCAGTCTCGCTCTCACTTGGACTAAGAGTTGACTCTCATTTGGACTCTGACTTGACCTGGTGTTGCTCATGTTTGGATTTGGTCTTGACTCAGTCTCGCTCTCATTTGGACTCTATCTGACTCTCATTTGGACACCTTGTCTCAGTCTCACTCTCACGTGGACTAAGAGTTGACTCTCATTTGGACTCTGACTTGACCTGGTGTTGCTCATGTTTGGATTTGGTCTTGACTCAGTCTCGCTCTCATTTGGACTAAGAGTTGACTCTCATTTGGACTCTGACTTGACCTGGTGTTGCTCATGTTTGGACTTGGTCTTGACTCAGTCTCGCTCTCATTTGGACTAAGAGTTGACTCTCATTTGGACTCTGACTTGACCTGGTGTTGCTCATGTTTGGATTTGGTCTTGACTCAGTCTCGCTCTCATTTGGACTAAGAGTTGACTCTCATTTGGACTCTGACTTGACCTGGTGTTGCTCATGTTTGGACTTGGTCTTGACTCAGTCTCGCTCTCATTTGGACTAAGAGTTGACTCTCATTTGGACTCTGACTTGACCTGGTGTTGCTCATGTTTGGATTTGGTCTTGACTCAGTCTCGCTCTCATTTGGACTAAGAGTTGACTCTCATTTGGACTCTGACTTGACCTGGTGTTGCTCATGTTTGGATTTGGTCTTGACTCAGTCTCGCTCTCATTTGGACTCTATCTGACTCTCATTTGGACACCTTGTCTCAGTCTCACTCTCACGTGGACTAAGAGTTGACTCTCATTTGGACTCTGACTTGACCTGGTGTTGCTCATGTTTGGATTTGGTCTTGACTCAGTCTCGCTCTCATTTGGACTAAGAGTTGACTCTCATTTGGACTCTGACTTGACCTGGTGTTGCTCATGTTTGGACTTGGTCTTGACTCAGTCTCGCTCTCATTTGGACTAAGAGTTGACTCTCATTTGGACTCTGACTTGACCTGGTGTTGCTCATGTTTGGATTTGGTCTTGACTCAGTCTTGCTCTCACTTGGACTAAGAGTTGACTCTCATTTGGACTCTGACTTGACCTGGTGTTGCTCATGTTTGGACTTGGTCTTGACTCAGTCTCACTCTCATTTGGACTCCGTCTTGTCCCTGTCTCACTCTAATTTGCACTTACTTTATTGATTTTCTAGATGAAAATATGTCATTGTTTCAAAATGTACCAGTCCATACAGTCCATAAATAGAAATGTTCATTGTTTTTGTGATGTCACAAAAAGCAACACATTTACATATGTCCACCTATTCAGCCTACAGCTCTTCAGCTCTGCCCACAGAAGTTGTATAAATATTAGCCTTAAAGGCACACTAAGAAAAACAGCCTGCTAATATCTAAAGGATTGACATGGCATTCTGCTGTAAATATTTAAAAATTTGAAAAATTGGAAAGCAATTTTTTATTTCCTGTTAAAGCAAATTACTGTGAAATGTCTTACAAGTCAAAGTCTGTCTAGACCCATAAATATGCAAAATCAGTACAGCTTAGAAAATATCATTTCAGTGGATTATGGTACAAATACGTTCCCTGACTAGAGGTACTGAGATGTACCTTTGAGGGTCCCGTCCCACTGACAAGAAGGGCACTGCCCCAGTGACAGTTTAGTATCTTTTCATCTGAGAGTGTGGAAGGCAGCATCACCCTCAGGGTCTGTACTGTGGACTGAGCTTTTCGCTTGCACTGTGAATATTTGAGGATCCACTGGTTCATTAGCATTTCCTCTCCCTCATGGACAGCGAGTATATGCACTAGTTTCTCTTTCTTGCCTCTGTTGAGCTCCGCATCAGCAGCACAAGCTCAGAGCCGCCTTCATGGACAGTGAGGGAATCCTGCTGGGCAGAGCATCTCAGCTCAGTGTTCTGAAGCACCAGTGGGCTCACTGCATCCATCCTTATGAGCCATAATACATTTACTGTTTATCTTAAATTCTCTCCATATATTCGCTCACTCTTGTTCACTCATTCATTAATGAATCAATGAAAAATCATTTATTTTTCAGGAAATATTTCAGATTAGATAAAAGATACACTCACATTAGAGAAAGAAAAGTGAAATAAAAAATGAAAGGAAAGTAAATGAAACAAAGTATAGCTGTTGTCAGGACAAAACCTCCTTTGTTTTTCAGTTTTTTGACATCATTTGAAGATGTCTGTTGTCATTTACATTGTGTGTATATTTCATGATGAATGGACTGAAAAAAATGACCCAGTATGACTTGTAAAAATGTCTGGTTGCATTGACTTACAATTAAAGTAAAGTATGTCTTCTGCAAAGTTACCATTTTGGAGATACAAGGTTTTGTGTGTGTGTGTGTGTATATATAAGTCATTTACCTTCAAAGAGAGTCATGTAATTACAGTCTCAACATCTCAAATGTGGTTGGTTAGTGTAGTGGGTAACACCTCTGTCTTCTTTGCTGTAGAATAGGGTTCAATCCCCTGCCTGGGCAGCACCCCACACTATACCAATAAGAGTCCTTGGGCAAGACTCCTAACACCACCTTTGCCTACCTGTGTAAAATGATTGAACTGTAAGTCACCAAATGAAATGTATGAATAAATCAAACTACCCTTCACTTATCTGAATTACAAGCTAAACCTGCTTTCCACACAGGAGAGGGCTTCACCAAACATTCAGTTTAATGCAGGAAGAAAAGGTTGTTTTAAGCACGGTGCCAGTTAAATCTGCCAATCTAAAATCCTGCTCAAGCAAATCTTCTTCCTCCTCTGTTCTCTCCTCCATCCTCATTTAGGAATCAGGAAACCACACTATTTGCTTTTACCATCACGGTGAACTTGTCGTTGTGTTTTATGAATCTGGCCCAGTGTGAAACACAATGTGTCCCTATTCAGGGCCTGGATCCCCTGCGTTGGCTGCGTAGACCCGTGAAGGCAGAACCGAAATGAGACAGCAGATTTTCTGTTTGCGTCATTGCTCATGCCCTTACCCGTTCGTCATGAAACACCGCTTCTGTCAAGTTATTTTAAAGAAGTTGTTTATTTTTTCACTTATTAGTGCTGGTGATGCTTCACCACCAGCTACGGATGAGTGTTTTTTTAAACATTTGTATCATTAGCTATTTGCCTCAGTTTAAACCCAACACATATATTTATATATATATTTAAAAGTGTCTCTTCAGCCGCTGTTCACTTCTCCGTTGATGCCACCATGTTCTCGAATCCTTGCTGGCACACTGCACTCCGGAATATGTTGGCTGGTGAAGGATCCACCCGTTGGATCCTTCTTTGCTATGGAAAAGAAGGACACATTCCTTGGGCACGTATGAAGGGGCCTTCGAAATGGGACTAGTTAGGTTGCATCACTGTAATGCAATCAGAATTCAAATGCAGCTTTCAAAGGACGTAGCCCCTGAAATGGGACACACTGACAGTGTTTGTTGAATCATGCCAATAGTAACACCCATTATTGTGGGGTGTGTTACCTGAATAAGCATACGTGACTTTGCAGATAACAGCTGAATGAACCTCATGCTTATGATATCTCAGGTTATCCTCTTTAATCCAGGCGTAATCTTTAATATGTGTGTGTTTTGCAGATGGGGAAGCTTCCCGATGACATTGTTTTTCTGTCCAGTATACCGAAGGCTGCAGATATCACAATAGCTGTTGTTTACACAGTTTTTGGTAAGTGATGTTACGTTGTGTTTAAGATACTGGGCTTCTGTATTCAACAGAAAGATATGCTGTATGTCCAAAGATGCTCATCCAACATTTTTCTTCTCAAATCAGCAGCCGTAATATGTTGCCGTTGCCCTATTGCTGCAGTACTATTCTTTAGCTTTACTGTATGTTGGAACACACCTGCTGGGATTTTATTATATTCAGCCAAAGATTTGTGTGTCGGGCACTGGTGTTGGATGATGCTGTAACTCGTCCTTAATGTGTTGGAGCATCATCAGTCTATTTTATCCAAAGGCGGTTCAGTAGAGCTTCATCACTCCTAGTAAACCCAAAGTTGTTCAGTGGAGCTTCATCACTCCAAATAAACCCAAAGTTCTTTAGTGGAGCTTCATCACTCCAACTAAACCCAAAGTTGTTCAGTGGAGCTTCTCCACTCTACGTCAACCAAAAGTTGTTCAGTGGAGCTTCATCACTCCAACTAAACCCAAAGTTGTTCAGTGGAGCTTCATCACTCCTTCTAAACCCAAAGGTGTTCAGTGTAGCTTCATCACTCCAACTAAATCCAAAGTTGTGCAATGGAGCTTCATCACTCCTTCTAAACCCAAAGGTGTTCAGTGGAGCTTCACCACTCAAAGTGAACCAAAAGTTCGTCAGTGGAGCTTCATCACTCCATCTAAACCCAAAGGTGTTCAGTGGAGCTTCATCACGCCAACTAAATCCAAAGTTGTGCAATGGAGCTTCATCACTCCTTCTAAACCCAAAGGTGTTCAGTGGAGCTTCGCCACTCTAAATCAACCAAAAGTTGTTCAGTGGAGCTTCATCACTCCAACTAAACCCAAAGTTGTTCAGTGGAGCTTCATCACTCCTTCTAAACCAAAAGTTGTTCAGTGGAGCTTCATCACTCCAACTAAACCCAAAGTTGTTCAGTGGAGCTTCATCACTCCTTCTAAATCAAAAGTTGTTCAGTGGAGCTTCATCACTCCAACTAAACCCAAAGTTGTTCAGTGGAGCTTCATCACTCCTTCTAAACCAAAAGTTGTTCAGTGGAGCTTCATCACTCCAACTAAACCCAAAGTTGTTCAGTGGAGCTTCATCACTCCAACTAAACCCAAAGTTGTTCAGTGGAGCTTCATCACTCCTTCTAAACCAAAAGTTGTTCAGTGGAGCTTCATCACTCCAACTAAACCCAAAGTTCGTCAGTGGAGCTTCATCACTCCAATTGAACCAAAAGTTATTCTATGGAGCTTCATTACTCCTATTAAACCCAAAGGTGTTAAGTGGAGCTTCATCACTCGAACTAAATCCAAAGTTGTTCAGTTGAGCTTCATCACTGCAACTAAACCCAAAGTGGTTCTATGAAGCTTGGGAGCATGGGACGAGAGCTGACCTGCATGCAGATCTGGTTTGAGTGTACGCTGTGCACGCTTGCCTGCCGCTTCTTGCCGGTGCTTTGCTTTTCTTGTGGTTGCTTTTTCTTTCCCTTTGCGGAACTTTTGGTACATATACTCTCCAGTATCGATGGACTTGTCTCTCTATTTTCAACTGGCAAGCTGAATCTTGCTTTGTGATAATGCCTATGATATACCTGCTTCTCACCTGCGCGAGCCCTCTTCCTCTTCTCCTGCATCATGACTGCATCTGTTGGTGTAGGGGGTTTTGGTTGGCTAATGTGCGTGGTCTGAGCTCTGGCATTTATGCTCTGGTAATGGATAAATACTCACGAACCGAACTTAAACAACTCGACTGTCATGCGCGCTTGGACTCTGCGTCATATATTCTCTGCTGGACACTTGGAATTCCTCGATGTCCACGTTACACCCACCGTTCAAAAAGAGGTCCCTCGTTTAGTTATGACTGTGATGGCTCTGATGTGCGGATACCGACTATGTGGACATATAATCGTGCTTGCCGGCGTGACACTAAAGACATCTGTGGAGTAAATCATGACCATCTTTATCCACTTTCAAAACTGGTTGAACCTTCTCTTCCCAGCCGTCGCTGCTTTAACCTTGCCCATCTTAACGCATGATCCATAACCAGTAAAGCCTCGTTAATCAACGACCCAGAAAAAAGTGGATATGTTTTTCTTTCGGAAACCTGGCAACAACCCGGTGACTACCTACATTTAAGTAGTCCCTGACGCCCCAGGCTACAGTTATCTCTCAAAACCCTGACTAAAAGGGAGAGGAGGTTGTCTGGCTGTGGTTCATCATTCCAGTTTAACGGTCAAAGAACTTTCCCTATTCAGTACTACAACCTTTGAATATATTGCCTTGAAGGTTGTTTCCTCCTCACCTTTACTGTTCCTGTTAGTTTATTGCCCTCCCAAACCTGCTGCAAGCTTCTTGTCTGAACTTAATGAACTCCTCACAATCATCTCATCTCTTTGCTCTGCCATAATTGTGCTTGGTGACTTTAATATCCATGTTGATACTGAATGCTCGTTCACATCTGAGTTCCTTGATGCAGCTTGATGCAGCATGTTGATTTTCCAACTCACACTCATGGTCATACTCTTGATTTACTCTGTTCCACTAGTTTGAATGAAATCTCTGTCTCTGGTCCAGTCTCCGGTACCTCTGATCATAAGCTCATTGAATGTAGTTTTCATTTTTCTACCCCCCCCTCCAAAAAAATCTCTGTTGTCTGTCATGATATTCTGTCAATCTCAATCTGTTTGCTGCGTCTCTTCAGCCTTCAGCCCTGTCTGATCTACATAACCTATCATCACTTGAGAGCATGGTTTCCTTTTATAATGACTCTGATCTCTGGATTGCTTAATGATTTTTCCCCTTTTAAGAATAGACTTCTCCCTGCCACCCACTCATGTCCTTGGTTCACCCCTGAACTAAGGGTACTGATGGCCATTGGTCAGTGTCTTGAGCGCCTTCATAAAAAAAAAAAAAAACTTTCCTTACTGTCCACTCTCCCACAAATATCGGGATGCCCTTAATACTGCCCACTCCAACTACTCCTCCATCATAAATGAGGCTTAGTCTAGGCCAAAAACTCTCTTTCGAACTGTTAACAAACTCCTCCATGCTCCTGTGTCAGTGTGCCCCCATTCAGCTGAGCAATGTCAGGCTGTTCTACATTTCTTTGAAAAGAAGATTAATCAGATCTATAGTTTCTTTCCTTCTGCTTCTCAGTCTTTCACCTTTACTGATTTTCCTACTTTGAACACAAAGCTAAGTTGTTTCACACCTGTTGACTCCTTTTCTGTCTCTGAACCCATCTCTAAGTCTAATGCTTCCTCCTGTCAGCTTGACCCTGCCCCCACCCCTCTACTCAAGGCCTGTTCATCTGTAATCAACAGCCCAATTGCTATAGTGATACATTCATGTCTCTCTTTTGGGTTGGTTTCTACTGCCCTTAACACTGCTGCAGTTACTCCGATACTTAAGAAACCTGAATTGGACCCGACTTCTCTTTCTAATTACAGGCCCATCTCACACCTTCCATTTTTAGCTAAAGTAATGGAAAGAGTGGTTGCTTCCCAACTCCAGACATTTCTCAGTGATAATGCCCTTTACGAGCCATTTCAGTCTGATTTCTGTACTCCCACAGCACTGAGACAGCTCTTCTCAGTTAACGATCTTCTCTCTCTTCTAGTTAATTATCTTCTCCACTCTGCTGACAGTGGTTCTCTCAATAGTCTACTTCTCCTTGACTTAAGTGCAACATTTGATACTGTTAATCATGATGTTCTCATTTCTCGCCTTTTCTCTATTGGTATCACTGACACAGCCTTACAGTGGTTCAGGTCGTATCTTACAGATAGACAGCAGTTTATCATACTAGGTCCACAGAAGTCCTCCACCTCTCCTGTTACATGTGGTGTCCCGCAGGGCTCAGTTCTTGGACACCTACTTTTCTTAATTTACATTATACCCCTTGACCAGATCATTCGTCGCCATGGCCTAAACTTTCATTGTTGTGCTGATGATATTCAGTTATATCTCAGTGCACAAACATGCTCAGATTCCCTCCCAGTACACTAATTGATTGTATTTCTGATTTAAAGCTCTGGATGCATAATAACTTTCTTGTGTTAAACACTGATAAAACTGAAGTCTTACTTTTTGGCCCTAAACATTTACTATCAAAGTCATCCAATTTTTCAGTTAGTATTGATGGCCTGCTCGTTAAGTCTGCACCTGTCGTTAGAAATCTTGGAGTTTTACTCGACTCATCATTTAATTTTGATCTGCACATCAAATTCCTCACTAAGACTGCATTCTTTCATTTACATAACATTGCTCATCTCCGACCGTTCCTGTCTGATATAGATTCCAAAACTCTGATTCATGCCTTCATTATGTCCCGTATTGACTACTGTAACTCCCTCTTTGTTGGTCTCCCTGTAAAGTCTATCCAAAAGCTACAGTAGCTCTGCAGCTGTTGTGCTCACCCACACTAAGCGTTCAGCTCATATCACCCCTGTTCTCTCTCAGCTACACTGGCTACCGGTCCCGTCCCGTATAAAGTTTAAAATCTTACTACTCACATTCAAAGCCTTGCATAACCTGCTCCCCCCAACCTCAGAGAACTGCTGACCTCTTATACTCCTTCTTGCTTTCTGAGGTCTTCTTGTAATAACTTACTTGCTGTTCCACGCACCAGACTTTCCACCTTGGGAGGGAGGTCCTTTAGTGCCATGGCCCCCAAACTTTGGAATTCTCTTAATCAGTCCCTCAGGGACTTCTTTTCTTTTTCCTCTTTTAAATCTGACTTAAAGACATTTCTCTTTAATGCACATTTTTCTTCCTCCTCCACTGCTTTTTTTTTTTTTTTTTGCCCACGCTATGTGAAGCGACCTTGGGTTTGTGAGAGGCGCTATATAAATGTAACTTATTATTATTATTATCTAAAACAAGCTAAATGCTTTCATAACATTGTCATTTCTTCCTCTTCTGAGTCAATCAAAAAAAAAATTCACCAGGATGGCTTTACTTACCACAAGACAAAGAGGAGAACTGCGGTCATTCTAGCGACTTTAAGTGACTGGCATTTGTGAGGGGGCTTGTTCTTCAAGTTTCTCTACCAGCAGTTCCTCTCCCTGGTCCTTCCCCAAATGAAAATCTCTTCAATTCTACACGACACATGTGACTCATGTGACTTAACTCTCATTCAATATGGCGACAAAATGCGAATGTTTGTGTATGTGGTTTAAAAATGATCCTGCCAGTAATCGCTCTGTTTTTCTAATGTGGCTGTAATCTGTCTCATTCCTTAGATTCAGAACTCATAAAAAGCCTTTAGCCTCAAATTAGCCTTTGGCATAGCAGCTCCCTAGGCAGGGCTGTGCATTCATTAGCCTGGCATGCAGTGTGCCTCCATCGGTCAGCTGTATCACTCAGCAGCAGGGTCTTGAGACCCATCATTTCAACCAAGCCAGAACCACTGAACGTGCTGATATCAACAGCATGAACAACGGTGATAATTACTGAACTGACACTCAGAGATACAGTGTGTGTGAACAAGAAGGAGGGATGAGACAAATTACTTTAGAAATTTGGATGCGAAATAATATTTAGCTCTGTTTTTGAGACTGAGAAGTAGCTGTGTGCTGATGTGTTCACACCACGGGTTTATCCGCATAGTGTTCAGCTCTGTTTTGAACTGTTTTGCACAATATAGATGTTAAACATGTTTATATTACTCATTATCTAATAGCAAATACAAAGTCTATACAGTAAATAGCTATGTTGAGCATTTTATTTGTGATGCAGAACAGATTTTTCCAAATACAAACTATTTTACAAACGTAATTGTATAGATATCAGGACTTACAGGTTAGTTAGAGTAGATATAGAGATTAATACTGGTGTCGGTACTCTGTATCAGCCAATACTAATGGAGCAGATTGTCTTCAGCTCTTAAATAGTCCTATTTTTTCATTTACATCTGTTATATAATGCAGAGCATGAGACAAGAGTTGACTTGCATCTTAAGCTAAATGATTTCATAACATCATTATGTGTTCCTCTTCTCATTCAACCGAGAACACTAAGGGTGAGAGAAGAAGCCTAAATGCAAAAGACAGAACTGACTTTGAAGTCCAGTTTCAATGAAGTCCATCAGAAAATCAAAGACATATTTAAACACACACTCACATATGAACGTGTATGTACACACATAATCACACATGCTGATGATGCAGGCTCTCCAGCCCTTCCTGAAAATCTTTGATCAGGATCATGAAAGCATGTTGAGGATGTGTCTATATTCTTGTAGCTTACCGCTGGGCACTGATTAACACAGAGTGGGGAAAAAGGTAAAAAATGAAACGGGATCCAGATGAAAGGAACCACATTCCTTTGCTTCTCTCTCTCCAAGCTGTCCAATTGAAAGGCTCCTGTAACCGTTTAGGGGTGACATGTTCAAACAGGGGATATCTGAGTGCATTCCAGGCCTGATTCAGGCTGTGTTATCTTAAGGAAGTATTATGTGGTATTGTGTAATATCCAGAGTGTATTGCACGATGTTTTAAGAAATGTACTTATCAGCATTCATGATGTCTTCAATCAAAAACAAATCACCATCTCCAGATGTTGTTATACATCCCCAAACTGATTCACCACCATGCTTGAATGATGGTTGTAGGCATGGTTTGATGAGTCTTTTCTTGCTTCAACGAGATACTGTCTTCTGTTACTTCTGCGTATCAATAGAAGCAATAAGAGTTGAGAGGGAGTGTGTTATCGTGAAATAACATCAAGGCTGCGATTTGGTCACCATAGATCATCACAGCTGTTTAATATGTTTTAATGTTCAGTTCCTTCCACCAAATTATAGCTCCTTAACAAGCAGCTTGTTGCTGCGTCACAGTAACGAGCTCCACCTACTCTCTGCACAGCCGGCAGTTCATTCTCCAGCTTCTCAAACCAACTGACCAACTTACAGTTTGGGAATTCAGTGTAGTCTCATCTTCAGAGTCTGACCAAATCGGCTCAAATGTGATCTTAAAAGTGTCTGTTTTCTGTTTCTGCCGCAAATTAAGAAGCAAAAACGTTCAAATGGCTTGAGCGTCTCCTACAGCTGTCAAAGCCGTTGCTTAGAAACGGCGTCTCAGCAGAGTGATAGTGGTGATTGTGTGAAAAACCTGTGATGTTATGGTAAAATAACCCGCATGGTTAGAACGCTTCTCAGCCAATCAGCTTGCTCGCCCGGACCTAACTGTTGTATAAAACTCCATAAAGTCCATGTCAGACGTCAAATGTTGGTACAGCTTCCATTCTTTTTAGGAAAAATCTGCAGGGGTGTTTTTCCGCACCTCTAAAATTCAGTCTTAGAAGTTGGTTTTGCATTTTCTGTTTCTCACGATCCAAGTAATCCCAAACACGTTCACAAGTGTAAATAAGCTAGCTCATCCTCTACAGAGAATAAAACTAAGTAGGGCATTTTCTGCAAATTTCTGTGGGCAATTTGTATTTATTTGTCGGGTTTAACATATTGGAAAAAGAAAAACTAAACATGAAATGTCTTGTTGCCAGTTTTTACGGCTTGTACTTTTTTCCAAAATAGACACATTGTTAATTCAATTTACATTCAATCTGAACTTCTTTTTTTTATAAAAATGACAGAAAAATAGACTCCACCCACAAAACAAGACTAAGCACAATAATAACTTCATCAATTAACAGATGACAAATCTCCTGGACTACTTCTAAACAGAAGTATGGTATCACTTGAAAGCTTGAAAGCTCCTAAGTTTCAGTGAGGCACAAGTGGAAGTTCTTAATATGAAATTGCAACCTGAATTTGTTGAAGCTGGTGATAACTGTGGCTTCTACTGCTGAACTAATACATGTTTTTGTCTTTCTTTCTCTCTGCAGGAGTCTGCTCACTGCTGGGGAACAGCACACTGCTGTATGTCTCCTACAAGAAGAAGCGTTATCTGAAACCGGCCGAGTTCTTCATCATCAACCTGGCCGTCAGTGACCTGGGGCTGACTCTGTCTCTTTATCCACTGGCCATCATATCCAGCTTCTCCCACAGGTCAGCCCAGGCCTAATGAAAGCTTCAGGTGTTTTTCTAGATGGACTGTTTTGTTTCTTCTTCTTCTTTCGGCTGCTCCCTTTAGGGGTCGCCACAGCGGATCATCTGCCTCCATCTTGCCCTATCCATTGCCTCCTCTACTTTACACCAACCATCTCCATGTCCACCGTCACTACATCCATAAACCTTCTCTGAGGTCTACCTCTTCTCCTTCTACCCGGCAGCTCCATCTCCAACATTCTTTCCCCAATATATCCACTATTCCTCCTCAACACGTGTCCAAACCGTCTCAACCTGGCCTCTCTGGCTTTACCTCCAAGATGGACTGTTTTGCTTAAAATGCATAATAATAGCTACTCATATTGTATTCAATACACTTTTATTTCAGTGAGCTACATGTTCACTGTGCTGAGTGTATTAGTAACATCTACCTTCTAGCTACACTCATTAGCAGTTTCACCAGAAACAGCTGCACGCTGTAGGTTTTAGTTAGAGATTGTAGCTCATCTGTTTGACGAGCCTCCTTTTACTCCAAGGAGATCAACACAGGTTTGTTAGGACTACTGCTGAGCAGATATTTTTTGGGTGGTGGTTTTTTTTATCAATGTCAGTGTCATTGCTAGGTTGATAGTGGACCACCACCTAAAAATATCTAATGTGGGTCTGTGGTCAGGAAATAACAACGGATGAATAACAACTGTGCCAAAACAGGTGAGTTGTAGTGTTTAACTGGTAACACTTTCTTTGAATGTCCACCGTTAATAACCGTTTGAATAACCACCGTTAGCCTGGCACTGACTTAACACTGCATATCCAATATTATGCTGTTTGGAGCGTCTGAATATTTAGGACTGAAGCCCTGAAGATGCAGCCCTAACAGCACCAGCGGTAAATATCTTTACGCTCTCCAAGCTGGGACTGGCTTCTTTGGCACTGACAGTATAACATGTTATTAACACTACTAATCATGCATTATTTTAACAATTCATAATGTATAATAAACATGGTTATAATGTGTAATTCAGTGTAATTATTTTTATAAATATTTATAAAGATGTTTATAATGCCTTATGAATGCATTATAACATGTTATAAATGTGTTTATATGTGCAAGCAAAGCAAAGCAAAGTTTATTTATACAGCGCTTTTTACAACAGATGTTGTCACAAAGCAGCTTTACAGGACAATCATTATTACAGAAAGAAAAGAAAAGAAAATCCAGGTCCAAGCCCCCATGAGCAAACCAGCGGTGACGGTGGCAAGGAAAAACTCCCTAAAAGAGGAAGAAACCTTGAGAGGAACCAAGACTCAGAAGGGGAACCCATCCTCCTACGGTCGACACCGAATAGCAAACATTATTAGTATGATGTATTATAATATAAAGTGGGAAAAGAAAGATCTGAGGGTGAGGATTGCACAGCGTTGTAAAGCAAGAAGCTCAGTGGTGGTCAAACCGGTCCAGAAGGCTGGTGAGCAGCAGCACTCAATCAAGGCAGAAGAGGCAACAGCATCAGGCGCACAAGATGGGCAGCTGATCAGCTCGGCAGAGAAAGGAAACAAAAACACAGAGTCAGTTTTGTAAAGAGAGGCTGACCACAGATTACAGTAAAACAGAGCAGCAGAGACTCCAGCAGGTCTAGACCTGACAGGGAAGACTAATCACCAAATGCTTGACTATTCAAGTAAGTTTTTAGCCTAGACTTAAAAACTAAGGCTGTGTCTGATTCCTGAACATTAGCAGGAAGATTATTCCAGAGCTGGGGGGCTTTGTATGAGAAAGCTCTCCCCCCTGATGTAACTTTATTAATTCTAGGTACCAGTAGTAAGCCAGCACCTTGTGATCTAAGTAGGCGTGATGGTTCATAGTAGGAGAGAAGCTCACTCAGGTACTGAGGGGCGAGTCCGTTTAGAGCTTTATAGGTCAATAATAGAATTTTATAATCAGTGCAAAATTTAACTGGTAACCAGTGCAGGGTTGATAAAACTGGGCTGATATGGTCAAACTTTCTGGTTCTTGTGAGGACTCTGGCTGCATTTCTTAATTTAGCGATATTGCAGAGATGCAGGAAGGCTGTTCTAGTGGTATTAGTTATATGTGCGTCGAAGGACAGATCAGCATCTATCACAACACCAAGATTTTTAACAGATGAGCTTGATGCAACTGAGAGATTTTAAGTGTTAAGTTAGACAGTTTGTTTCTAGCTGCTTTTGGACCAAGAAGCAGGACCTCTGTTTTATCTAAGAAGGAGAAAGTTACTTGACATCCAGCCTTTTATGTCTTTTACACAGTCCTCAATCTTGCTAAGTTTAATTTTATCATCTGGTTTGCTTGATACATATAACTGAGTGTCATTGGCATAGCAGTGGAAGTTTATGCCATGTTTATTGATAATGGAGCCTAATGGTAGCATATATATTATGAATAATATAGGTCCTAAAACAGAGCCTTGTGGAACACCATACTTTACTTTTACAAGGACAGATGATTCACCCTTTACATTAACGAACTGATAGCGATCAGTGAGGTAGGACCTGAACCAGGAAAGAGCTGTTCCTGTTACCCCTACAAGGTTTTCTAGTCTATGTAGTAGACTGAGATAGAATGGTCTATTGTGTCAAATGCTGCACTAAGGTCAAGAAGGACTAGCAAAGACACATTTCCTTTGTCAGAGAATGACAGGAGATCATTTACAATTTTTAATAGTGCTGTTTCTGTACTGCGATGTGGCCTAAAACCAGACTGAAATTTTTCAAGTAGATGATTCCTATGTAAATAAGAGCTTAATTGTTTTGCTACCACTTTTTCCAGGATCTTAGATATGAAGGGGAGATTCGATATAGGTCTATAGTTTGATAATTCACAGGGATCGAGGTTAGCTTTCTTAATCAGCAGTCTAATTACTGCAAGTTTAAAAGTTTTTTGGATGTATCCAAGGCTAAGAGAGGAGTTTATTATTGACAGAATAGGCTTGGTTATTTCTGGTAAGATTTCCTTGAGTAGACGTGTAGGAATTGGATCCAAAATACAGGTAGATGATTTTGCAGAAGAAACTATTTTGACTAGTTCATTTTCTTGAAGTAATGTAAACGATTCCAGCCTATCTGCAGTGACTGTAATATTCTCAGGGTCTAGACTGGCATTAGAAGACAGCAGGTTTGTGGAGTTTAACTGTGTGCTTACAAATGTAACATTCATAGAAAGTGTAAAGTTTAACTTTTGGACACTTTGGGAAATCGGCGACCTCTCTGGTGGACATATGTAGCTGCACTGTCTGAGAATAATGGCTAGGCTGTTTATCAAACAATAGAGAATACATTCTGAAGCAAAAGAAAAACAGACACTGCTATCAGGTAATATTGTGAAATTAGCCAGCTAACATTAGCTATGAAGCTAAAACAAATATTCCAATCCCACTGAGGATGAAGTCGGCTTCTTACTCGCTGGCTTCTTGTTCAAATTTTCCGTTTCCACCTTAAATGGTGCATCCGTTGCATTGTAGCTTCTGAGGCATATGCCTCATAATAACTGCTCCCATCCAGCCTTCCACCATTAGAGCAATAATATGTTTAAAACAACTGGAGCTATAGTGAACCTGTCTGGAAATAGACATCAGTGTCTTTTGCCCTATGCACAGCGAGGAGGACAGTTAGAGAGCTAGAACTATCTCTAAGGGAGATAGATCTCAGAGATCTGCAGAAAATGATAGCATTCCGGAGGTCCCCAGCCTTCAGAACTACAATTAGAAGATGCCTACTTATGCTGCAATATGTTTGGAAAAATGGCATCATGGACTAATGAAGTAGCAGGGGATTCAATTACTAGGGTGTGGTTGAATGTTCCAGCAGGAGAGGGATCACAGGACATTGCCCACAGGACACTGTTGGACTTCTATTTTTGGTTGGTGGACTATTCTCAGTCCAGCAGTAACAGTGAGGTGTATAAAACCTCCAGCAGCACTGCTGTGTCTGATCCACTCAGACCAGCGCAACACACACTAACACAGCACCATGTCAGAGTTACTGCACCACATACCTGAAATTGAAATTTACATAACAAGCTGCAGCGCAGCAGGTTATGAAGGTTCTACCTCATGTCCCTTGAGTGAAGATATCATGGAATATCAGAGGAAGTATAAATGTTCAATTAAAAAACAAAATGTATTCACATGAATTCTATTTTTTTCAGAATTTTGGAGGAAAACAGTCCTTCTTTGTAATCTATTTTGTCGGGTCACAAACAGGTCATGATATCACTCTCCTGTAAACTCATTATTTGATTCCACAGGGTGACCAAATATTTACCTTAGCATTAGCCGCGGCCACCGTCTCATAAAAACAAACTGTTACTATGAAACCTCACAGTAAAGTGCAGTCTGGCTCTTTATTGCACTCTTACTCAATTACTCTCTTTCAAAACAGTCCAGTGGCTGAGCCTCACACAAAATCCCTACAGTGATCTGAACACGGACCCCTTCTGAAAACAAGCAACATACAACACTGTGAAAAAGTCACACAACATCTATTTAACGTCCAGTCAAAATGGCCATAAGTTATCAAAGCAGAAGGCTTGTATTTAACTGAACGATTGCACAGACGCCTCAATTCAATATTTTTTATCAACATAAATTGTGTCCACTCTTTTCTTTTATTACAGCTTCCATTCTTTTCGGGAGACTCACTTTCAGTTTTTCAGAGAAATCTACGGGGACATTTTTCCACACCTCTCAAGTTCAGTCTTAGAAGTTGGTTTGCTTTTCACCATCCAAATAATTCCAAACACATTCAGTGGTGTTGAGGTCTGGACTCTGGGCTGGTCAGTCCATTGTTCAGCTTCTTAGTTTGATGTGTCCATCTCCTTTTCTCAGTGAGGTTCTTCTTGAACAGCTACACATCCTTTCAGACCCACAGCGCTGAGTGGTCTTCTCACTGTGGAAGGATGGACAGACACAACTGTGGGTGTTTTCAGACCTTAAGACTAAAACTAGAAAATTTGACCATCTTAGTCCAGTGCTATCATCACTTCACTGGCTGCCTGTTAAATTCCGTATTGATTCTAAAATTCTTTTATTGACTTATAAAGCCCTACATGGGCTCGTTCCTGAGTACTTACAAGACCTTATTTCCCATTATGAGCCATCATGACTACTCAGATCCCAGAGCGCTGGCTTATTAATAGTTCCCATAAGGCTGCAGCTGGGGGAAGAGCTTTCTCTTATAAAGCCCCCAAACTCTGGAATGATCTTCCAGAAACTGTTCGGGACTCAGACTCAGTCTCAATCTTTAAAACTAGGCTGAAAACTCACTTGTTCAGTTTAGCTTTTGGTAGGTGATGTTCCCCCTTAGATAAAGGCAGCAGATCCAGGGGTCCATGGACACAGGGAATTATAGTAAACTGAGACGCTGGTGCTGTCGTCCCGCTGCTCGCATGCGGTCATCCAGGTCTGTGGACGGTGGAGCGGAGGGATGTCGAACTGTTTCAGAGTGCTGCCGTGTCTGTGTGTCCTTCTGGTTCTCTCCTTTTAGTTAAGCTGTCATAGTCAGATCTGCCGGAGTCGTTAGCCACACTCTGGAAATGTTCACATCCCCTGTTTTACGTACAAACAGACAGAATAAAACTAATTCCCTCTCCCTGCCTTTTTTCCAAGTATACAACCGCCAACATGTGCGGTCGGACACTGAAGTACAACTGACTGTTGAGCCCTCTTGCTACCCACTTCAGACCAGCTGCCCACACCCCAGCTACCACCACCTGCCTTGGACTAGCTGCCCACCCTACACTGATGTTCTCATAGACTCCCAGCTAGTCCTACTACCAATACTACCTGCCACTGTTGCCCCTGGTTTTTACATTTTTTACTTGTTAAAACTGTCTTTTTTGGATTTCTGTGAAGCTGCTTTGTGACAACATCCATTGTAAAAAGCGCTATACAAATAAATTTGATTTGATTTGATTTGATTTAAGCAGCGGGCGGCACGGTGGCGTGGTGTGTAGCGCTGTCGCCTCACAGCGAGGAGGGCCTGGGTTCGATTCCCTGGCCAGGTGACCAGGGTCCTCTCTGTGTGGAGTTTGCATGTTCTCCCCGTGTCTGCGTGGGTTTCCTCCGGGTTCTCCGGTTTCCTCCCACAGTCCAAAGACATGCAGTCAGGCCAATTGGAGATGCTAAATTGCCCCTGGGTGTGAGTGACTGTCTGTGTCTGTCTGTCTGCCCTGCGATGGACTGGCGACCTGTCCAGGGTGTATCCTGCCTTCCGCCCAAAGACTGCTGGGATAGGCTCCAGCATCCCCCCGCGACCCTGACGGAGAAGCGGCTTAGAAAATGGATGGATGGATGATTTAAGCAGCTTGATTTTCTCCTCTCTTTCAAAGATGAAAACTTTACATGCTGTTTATCTGGTGGGGGCAGTTTTGGAGGTCTAAAAGGCCTTTTGACGGCTGTTTTAGTCCCATTTTCTCTGTACTTTTAAACCCTTTTTTCCACTTGTTTTCCGGAGACTTTTCCCTCTTCTTTCTGCACACTTTTTGAACTCTAGGTTTGGAGACTGCCTTTTTATGCTGTGATTGTTTTTCTGCCTTTAATATGCAGAAAGAATTGTTCCCATATTTTTTATTCTAAATAAATTACGTTTACATTTACAAGTACTTATATTAATTACAGTCATCATGTTCACAAGATCCAGACAAAAATATCCAGACACCCTTAATAAAGGAATTCAACCCACTGCTGGCAAATCACGCTCACACAGCTTCTATAATCTCCATAGAAAGGCACTGGAGCAGATGCATTTGAGCCGAAGGTCACCATGTCCACTGCCAAGTGTCAGCCAGAGGGGTAACCCAGTGGAGCTGGGTTCTCTGGAGTGATGGAAGTCCATCCAGTACCTTCAGGATGAGTTGGAGTGTCCAGAACTGAGCATCCAACATTAGAACCTGACCTAACTAGTGTTTTAGTGACTTAATGCAATCAAATCCTCACAGCAATGTTCCAACATCTAGTGTAAATCCATCTCAGACGAGTAGATGCTGTTACCCAAGCAAAGTGGTACAAACTCTTTATTAATACCCGTGATTTCAGAAGAAACATTGGATGAGCAGGTGTCTGCAAACTTTTGGACATTTTATGCATTATTTACATTTATTTAACTAAGACTCAAATTCTCTTTTACAGCAGGGTCCTGTACTGTGAAAACTACTCTCAGTATCTTCCGTCTGTGATTTTTTACAGGTGGTTGTTTGGTCGGGTGTTCTGCATCATGTATGCCTTCTGCGGTGTACTGTTCGGGATCTGCAGCCTGACGACGCTCACCCTGCTGAGTCTTGTGTGCTTTGTGAAGGTGTGCTACCCTCTTTATGGTAAGCCTTTACCTGAGGTCACGCACTGAACAATGGCCTGCCTTTGAATGTGTTCAAGCTATGTCAACAAGGAGATGAGGGCACTCAACTCCAGGAGATCAATGTAGATGTGCACAAGCTGTCATTATATTTGTGTAGTGGAAGGTCTATTTATATAACTCTATTAGGAGGATCAGACTCTAAACAGCATGCTATGAAAACAGCTCCAGGTAGATAAATAGATTATATCAAACAGGGCTGTTTCTTGCTATAAAAGCATGTACTTAGGGTCCCTGAGCCCTGAGGATCCCTGTGGTTGGGATAGTGTAGTGGGTAACACCTCTGCCTTCTACACTGTAGACTGGGGTTCATTCCGCCACCAGGGCAAACACCCTACACTATACCAATAAGAGTCCTTGGGCAAGACTCCTAACACCACCTTGGCCTACCTGTGTAAAATGATGGATAAGAGCGTCAGCCAAATGCCAAAAAATGTAAAATCTTATGGCCCTGTGACTATACAGGTTTTTTATTATTATTATATGTTATTAATGAATTTTTCCAATTCTGATATTGGCAGAAAAATATCTTCTGAACACATATCTGATTGATATTTATGAATTTTTGCTGGACTCCCCAGTTGGCCAGCTTACACGAATCGCTGCGTCTTACTGAGTCTTACTGAACGACTCACTGAGTGACTGACTGATACCCATGTTAGAACTGTGCATGCGTAAGCAACTCTGAAGACCAACAGTAGGACGCAGTATACGCCTAATGAGAATTAGAATGAAATGATATCGGAGTCCTCATACTCATACCTTACATGTAGAAAGAATGGAGAAGAAACATTCACTGAAACATATTATGGGCCACACAAAAACAGTGCTAACAACAACATGATGGTGAGTGCAGCAACACAGTGGTTAGTACTGAATGTTTATCTGGGCTCAATCTGTGTTGGGCAGTGTTGGAAACTCTGACTGTGCTGTACAAGCAGTCCCATTTAACATTATTTGCACTGATCCAGGTGAGGTCAAATTCATCAAGCACTAATACTTGACCACAAAGTTCACCAGAACATAAACTGGAGTAGTATGTTGACCTCAATTTTAAGAACGTTTTGGGAAGAGTATAACAGGGTCCCGTTTAAGCAGTAGAACGTGAGAGGGAGTGTGTTATTGTGAAATAACATCACAGCCGTTCGTTCTCCAGCTCCTTACACTAAATTCCCAAACTGTCATTAACACTGAGCAGCTTTTTTGTTTTGTATTGCAGCTGTTTTATGGCTCAGTCCAATTTGGTCCCACTCAGGGATCAGACGACACGTTTGGCGAATGGTGTCGGGTTCATTTCTGGCTGATTCCAGGTTGCTCAGCTGTTCTTCTGTCTCAGCTGCGACTGAAAAGCTGCTCAGTGATGATGACAGTTTGGGAATTTAGTGTCGTCTCATCTTCAGAGTCGGACCAAATCGGCTGTCGGTCAAATGTGATCTTAGAAGCGTCCGTTTTCTGTTCGTGGCAAAGTTAGAAGTAAAAACTTTCAAATGGCTTGAGCGTCTCCTACAGCTGTCGTTGTGAAAAACCTGTGATGTTTTGGTGAAATAACAGCGCGATTAGAATGCGTCTCAACCAATCAGCTTGTGTGGCCGGAACTAACTGTTGTATAATTGCTAGTATACTAGGCGGACGCATGTGCGGAGGTAAGCAACTTTTACTATAAGGGCAAATCCAGGGTCATAGTCGAGACAGTCCAGGTTCATATAGCCAACACGGACAGATTGGGGGACAGACATGACATAAACCGGAATAACCAGCAAACAGAGACCGAGACATCAAACAAAGACCAGCAAACACAAGGGGCAAACACAGGGCTTAAATACACGGAACAATGAGGGACAGGCGAACACAATCAGGGGCCAATCGTGACAGTACACCCCCCCTCCCCCACCCCCCCCCCAAAGGCACGCACACTGCTCTTTATCTGCTTACTGTGTATTCTGCTGTAACAATGCAAATTTCCACCAGTGGGATAATAAAAGTCTATCTTAACTTATCTCATCTTATAATGCTAGTGCTTTTAGAATTAATGCTAGAGAATGAGTGTTTTTACTCATAAAAACATGCCGGGCCAGAAGTCCTAGATACCTCTCTGACTGTCAATAAGAGCAGTAGTCCAGAGTTTCAGATCAAAACAACAGTGTAGCTCTGTGTCAAAACTTTTTTACTGAAATAGTTACTGTAAAACTTACACATACTTGGTAAAATGTATATTAATGTCTGTTACTAACTTAAAAATAAAACATGGAATGTCTTTTACAAGCGTCAACTTTCTATGTTTAACCTAGAACGACTGAATTTTAATGTGAATTGGCAAACGCTTGCTACTGCAAGCACATAGGGGAGCTAACAACCAATATTATCAGAGAGGTGTGTTTCTTCCTCATTTTTGGCTGAGATTAGACATTTATGACCCAAACTGAAGGCCTAGAATTGTTGCTGGTTTACAGTATGATTGTAAAAATGCCAAAACCAGTCCTAAAACTTTGAACTAGAACTTGTCCTCACTCTAGTTAAAATAACAGAAGTCTAGTGTATGTAACATAAGCTCTTCTGCCCATCTCTATGCAGGTAACAGGTTTACTGCGACTCATGGTCGCCTCCTACTGGTGTGTGCATGGGCATATGCACTGGTCTTTGCCTGTTCTCCGCTGGCTCACTGGGGCGAGTATGGACCCGAACCGTACGGCACGGCCTGCTGTATCGACTGGCGCTTGTCCAACCAGCGCAGCAGCGCCCGCTCGTACATGGTGGTCCTGTTTGCTCTCTGCTACCTGCTGCCCTGTGTTCTCATCGTGGCCTCCTACACTCGCATCCTCCTCACACTCCACGCCTCCAGGAGAACCATGGAGCAGCACATATCCGCTCCAACTCACCTGAGCAACATCCACACCATCATCATTAAGGTCAGACAGCATTAGTGTTCTTAATGCAGGGGAGCTACAGACTGATAGTGTATCACAATTTCTGCGTAGTTTAAAAGTTTACCTCAATTTTAAACATCGTAGAATATTAGAAAAGTGGAGCTGCCTTACTTTGCTTCAGTAAAAGATACTGACTGAATACAGACCCGCATTTCTCCCAAAATATACAAACATACACTGACTAGCAATTTCATTAGGTACGCCTCCTTGTTTCTACACTCATTGTCCATTTGATCAGCTCCACTTACTGTATAGCTGCACTCTGTAGTTCTACAGTTACAGACTGGAGTCCATCTGTTTCTCTGATACTTTGTTAGCCCCCTTTCACCCTGTTCTTCAGTGGTCAGGATCCCTCACAGGACCACCACAGAGCAGGTTTTATACATATAGCTCATGAGGGAAGTCATGTGTCATGAGCTGGCTTGGTGGCTATGTAAGGTGTGCGATACCTGTCTGCACACATATCCCTTATTGCTGTCGTTGGTGAAAGGGGCGATTTATCAGAGCTTCAAAAGGGATGATCATTGGCTTTCAGGCCAAGGGTGGCAGTATGTCTGAAACTGCACCGGTTGTGAACTGTTTGTGAGCTGGACAAATTTTCACCATTGTGAATAAGTGACGTGGAACCTGTGGAGCACCATGTGCCATTGATGTAAGTAGGTGACCGTCGGTTATGAGGGCGCATGAAGGCAGACCCACACGCAACAGTGGAGCAGTTCACTGCCAAAATGAACCAGGGGGCTACCAGACGTGTGTCTAAAACAACAGTTCAGCGGACCCTACTGCATATGGGGCTCCGAAGCAGACGGGTGGTCACTGCACCTCTACTAACGAAGTTGCATCAGCAGAAAAGGCTTCAATTTTCACAGCAGTTTCAGAATTCGACCTCCTATGGTTGCCTTCTCTGATAAGTCCTGTTTTCTGCTTCATTGAACGGGTAGCCGTTGGTGTGTCAGGATGAGAAACAGAGAACGAACACCCTGCAACCGCTGCTGGAAAAACACAAGCTGGTGGTGGCAGCGTTATGGTCTGGGCAATGTTTTCATGGCATTCTCTGGGCCAACTCATCCATGTGGAAGGCAATCTCAATCAATTAGGGTATGAATCCATCCTTGCAGATCACGCACACCCGTACATGCTAGTTGTGGGGTGGATGGGATCTTCTAGCAAGACAATGCGACATCTCACATGGCTAGAAATGTCTGACATTGGTTGGAAAAGCATGACCAAAGCTTAAAACGTACTACCCTGGCCCCTTAATTCCCCAGACTTGACCCCAGTTGAGCGTCTGTGAGACCTTGATCGTCGTGTTCGCTCTAGAGGTCATCCCCCACATCAGACAAAGCAGTGCTGCTGGGGTTTTTAAACACCTCAGTGTCACTGCTGGACTGAGAATAGTCCATCAACCAAAAACATCCAGCCAATGACGTTAAATTCAAGTACATTTCCACAAATCAGCTTTACAAAACATGCGGGTCCAAGCACCAATGAGCATCACCAAGGGTGACAGTGGCAAGCCTATAATGATGATCTCTAAGTGTGAATATGAGAATGTGTTATGAGGCAGGTGAAACAATGTCTAAAATTAAATAGTTTAGGTCTATGCAGTATCACCAGGGGAGTGAATAAGTTCCCCCAACAGCACGTTTAATGTAAAGTCAAGCACTGTCCTTCATCAATAAGCTTCGTTGAAGTTCAATTACCCAGCATATAAGAAGTGCACTCATGCATTTCCACTGTTCTCACTGACCTCAATAGATTCTCAGGTGTTATTGAGTCAAATGGGAGATGATTTTTCTGCAAAAATGAGAAAAATGGATGCTCGTTGTCTTTGGGAGACCTTCAGGCAGACTGTAATTGATGAAAGGTGGCAGCTCATTGGAGCAGTTGTGTTTAGACGAGTCGGTCCTTTCTTCACCTCTGGTGTTCATTCTCAATCATCGTTATTGCAAAGTGTCAGTAAGATAATGAACTCTCTCTTATAGACACCCAACTCTCATCTATCCTGAAGCACCGTCTTTGAGAAATCTTTCTTTTGTGCTCACTTTAATGGGGTCTTGGTTTGCACTTCTGTCTTAAAGATCAGGACAGTCTCAGAGGGTAATGTCTGAGAATTCTTGATACTATAGCAGCTAAAAAAATTTGACCGGTGCTGGTTGCTCAGCAAACATCAAATCAAATCAAATCAAATTTATTTGTAGCGCTTTTTACAACGGATGTTGTCACAAAGCAGCTTTACAGAATTTCAGAAAAGACAAAGTTTTAACAGGACTGTAAGAATGTACAGAAACCCCCTGGTGGACAAGCCGGGGGCAACAGTGGCAAGGAAAAACTCCATCAGGACTGAGCAGGAAACCTTGGGAGGAACCAGGCTCACCAGGGGGACCCATCCTCCTCTGGTCAAACTACCTACAAGTGATTATACTACTAATATTAATAGCAGTGGTATTAGTAGTAGTAATAGCTAGGAGTCTATGAGAACATCAGTGTAGGGTGGGCAGCTAGTCCAAGGCAGGTGGTGGCAGCTGGGGCATGGGCAGCTGGTCTGAAGTGGGAAGCAAGAGGGCTCGGCAGTCGGTCGTCCTTCAGTGTCCGGCCGACACTGCCATCATTTCTGCAACTTGAGCTGAAGTAAAGGAGACCACAGGCATTGAGTTGTAGTGAGTTTCAGAAAATGAAACAAAACAAAAGCTTTAAAAATTAAAAAAAAAAAAGTCTGCATACATTCTTAAAATGATGGTTCTTTAGGGCTCTTTGGTCAAGAAAATGGTTCTATATAGAACCACGAACAGTCAAAGAACACTTTGCATGGTTAAAAGGTTCTTTGCATCGTGAAAGCGTTCTTTAGATTGGGGAAAGTGCTATAGATATGATTTTATATAGCACCAAAATGGTTCTTCTGTTGTTACAAGCTCATATAGTAACAAAAGCAAAACCATTTTTGGTGCTATATAGAATAGAATATAGAATAGTTAGTCAGAGTTCAACAAAATAGCAGATGTTTAGAAATAGGGTTGTTGGGAACACCTGGACCGTTTGCCTTGTGTGGGGACTAGATAATTAGACCATATATAGTAGAACAATCTAGCATACGCTCTAAAAATAATGGTTCTTTAAGGTTCTTTAGTAAAGAAAACAGATCTATGTAGAGCCATGAACACTCAAAGAACCCATTGCAGTGCTGGACAGTAACTCAGTAACTAAGTAAATGTAATTAGTTTCTGTACTTTAGTATTTTTGGTGTATCTGTACTGAAGTTTCTCCGTTCTGGGCGACTTTTTCCTTTCACTCCACTACATTTCAGAGTCTAATATCCGACTTTTTCCTCCTACATTTTGAGAAATCTGTCGTTCCTTTTGGTTTCTGTGTGTATAAAAACGTAACATGTCAAAACGAAAGAAGCGCAAAGCCAGAGCACCAATCAGGGCCCAGCGGTCACTTTGTTTAGAGCTGGTTTTGACCTGTTGGTCATACCGACCCAGTGCAGCACGCGGTTTAACGTCAGCGCAGCAGCGTAAAACTTTGGGAGAGTCTGTTCAACATAAATGATGAACTAACCTAACTTTGTGTAAATAGAGCTCAATATAGAAATATGTCCACATATGCAGTCGAGACTGACGCGGCTTTTTTCTGAATTTCTACAAACACCATTTCATTTTATAGTAAATGAGTCTGGGCTGGTTTATGTTTATGAACAGACGCCTACAGATCAACATAGTAAAGGAGCTCATCTGTGATCCTGAGTTTAAAGCCAGTTTTTATTCAACTTAAACTTGGAACTAAGTTGTAAATAAATCTGAAACTGAAACTTTGCTTGTGTGTAAAAAGTGATTTCAGAGCCACTCGGTTCTCCCTGATGGAAACTGTTTACCTTCAGTGTTTTGTGCTTCTGATCATTTTAATAGACGTCAGCGTCGCTAATTAATGATGTTCTATTAAAAGACTGGTTTACCAAGAGAGACGCTGGAGGACTTTCACCTGAAATGAGTTCATGAAGCCAGTCTGGTTATAAAAATGATAACAGGACCAGATCAGAGCCAGAATTACTCTTTTAGTACTTTTACTTTATACTTAAGTACATTTGAAGGGAAATACTTTAGTACTTTTACTCAAGTGGAGGTCTAAAGGGAGGAACTTCTACTTTTACTGGAGGAATATTTTACCTTGGGTGTCTCTACTTTAACTCAAGTACATGATTTGTGTACTTCGTGCACCTCTGACTCTTTGTATGATTGCCCCATAACAGCCAGAGAAATCCACATACTTACTACAACTGAGGTCTCCATATGCTTTGTCTAAGTAGACAACAACCTCCATAATGTGGCAGCAAGCTACTTCCAGGGGTGTGCTTACTTATGAGCATGCATGTACTGGAAAAGGCAGAGCGCAAGGTTGTTTTGAGTTTGTCTGTGACATTTATGCACTGTTCACAAAACAGTCCAGGCTTTTGCTCCGTGCGTGAGTGCAAAATGTGCGACAGCAAAAGTGAGGCATATCACCTGCCACTATTTACAGGCCATTCTGACCTTAAACAAAACACAGATTCAAATATGAGGGTAGGCAATCTGCTTATCAGTCCAAGAGATAAACGTGACCTGACCCACAGCATTAGAGTTGTCCACCAAGATTTAAACGGAAGGAAACTGCTGTTTTTAGGCTTCTCTTTTCTCAACATTTCACTCCAGTTCATTTTTTTATTGATGCCTTTTGCCCTCCAAGTCGAGGCAATCATGTAGTTGCTGTTACTGTTGATGTGCTGCTAAAACTCAAATATATTGTCACATATATATATATATGTGTGTGTGTGTGTGTGTGTGTATATATATACATATACATATATACATATATACACACACACACACACACACACACACACACACACACACTCACTGGCCACTTTATTAGGTACATATTAGGTGAGTGCTAGTAAAAGGTTGGACCCCATTTTGCCTTCAGAACTGCCTTAATTCTTCATGACATACTTTCAACAAGGTGTTGGAAACGTTCCTCAGAGATTCTGGTTGGTTATTTGAGTTCCTGCTGCCTTTCTATCATCTGGAACCAGTCTGCCCATTCTCCTCTGACCTCTCACATCAACAAGGCATTTTTGTCCACACAACTGACCGCTCACTGGATATTTCCTCTTTTTGGACCGTTCTCTGTAAACCCTAGAGATGGTTGAGCGTGAAAATCCCAGCAGATCAGCAGTTTCTGAAATACTCAGACCAGCCCGTCTGGCACCAACAACCACGCCACGTTCAAAGTCCCTTAAATCACCTGGCTGTCTATTGCAGAAGTCTGGAGAGGCCACGATTGCTATAATTTTCTGGATTGTTATCTTGAGATAATAAAACGATTAACTTGTTATCTCAAAATAACAATCCAGAAAATTTGCACTACCTACCTCATGGCCTCTCTGGACTTCAATCAGTCAATCAGTCAGTCAATCAATCTTGTGAGTGATTAAATTCTTAAATTGAAAATGTAAGTAAACAGGCTGTTTTAGACTTTAATGTTATTGAGCTTCAATTAATGAGTTACTTGAAACTTAAACAGCCAATTTACTTACTTTTATAAGTTCTATTTTTAGAAAATGATTGTTTCACAGTGGCATAGTTTTTATTTACTAAGATTTCAGGCACTTATGCATTTTCTCGATTGAACTGCCTCTACCTCTCTGAGTTTGAGGAGGGGTGAATGTGCCCCTGAATACAACCATGGATGATGTGTGTGTAGACCTGGGGTGAAATGCATGATATGTTAAAGATATACAGTTTGAATGGAAGGCCAGGCCAGGCCATGCTCCAGGTTAAATCAGCTGTTTTAGTGAGGCAGAATGCTTCAGTCTGCAGAGCTGTAACCTGGAAGGACTGAAGTCTGACACTGATTTGTAAAAGCTACCATAGGCATAGCATACCATAGGCTAACTTAGCAACTGTTATGTGGCTAATACTAAAGTTTCAGCCTCAACACGACTAAGGACACTGTTTGATGATACCTCATCGTGACAAAATATTTGTTTTTATTTAAAATAGTGACTGAATATTTGTTCATTTTCTTTATTAAAAAGTCTGTTATAAATCTCTGCCAATACCGT
Organism: Pygocentrus nattereri; assembly: GCF_015220715.1. NCBI lineage: Eukaryota > Metazoa > Chordata > Actinopteri > Characiformes > Serrasalmidae > Pygocentrus > Pygocentrus nattereri. The sequence goes on from NC_051212.1 coordinate 10,188,288, forward strand.
GTGGCTATGATGCATTTGCACAAACTTCCACAGCACTGATCTAATTGTATTTTCCTTCCCCTCAGCTCAGTGTGGCAGTGTGTATCGGCTTCTTTGCTGCCTGGAGCCCATACGCAGTGGTGTCCATGTGGGCCGCCTTCGGCCAGATAAAAAGCATCCCTCCGCTTGCCTTCGCCATGCCCGCCATGTTCGCCAAGTCCTCCACCATCTACAACCCCATCGTTTACCTGCTCCTGCGGCCCAACTTCCGCAGGGTCATGTGGCGTGACCTGGGTCTGCTGCAGCGGGCCTGTTTTAGATGCTGCCTCTGCTCCACCATCCCCCAGCGGCCTTGCCGGTCTAAAACAGTCCCACTGCAGTCTCTGAGGAGACGACTCCACAAATCCCACTCAGTCCATGGCGAGCTACCGGGTTCCAGAGCTAAAGGAAGCATGTGCGAGAGATGCGGTGATGCTTTTGAGTGCTTCAAACATTACCCCAAAGCATGTCACCTCGAAACCAGAGACAATGGAACTTCACTACGGTGCCCAGTAGCAGGTACAATACTGCCACTGACAGTGGGACTCAAACAGCAGCATAAATCCACTAAGAAGACGTCTGTTAGAACCAGGATGTGGGGCAAACAGAGAGCAGAGATTGAACATTTCAAGATTAGCTTGGAAACACTGCCTGTTCATGCAAAAATGGCTTGGCCGTGAGGTGACTCTCCATGCAAATATGGCTTGGTGCCTAATAACAATTTTTTAGTGGCATTGAAAAAAAAAGTGATCTTCAAAAAAAGGAAGTTTCTTTTATGCCATCAAACAATTTCACTTCATATCAAAGTGAGTCCCTTTTGGGACACTTTTAAGCAACGTGAATGGGAAATCAGACGATTGTCCTTCCATACCATGATGTATTCTCAAACGAAACACAGTTAAACTCTGCTAGCATGGTGCAAGGACTTGTGACCCAGTCAAACTGTCCTGTAACATTGGTGCCTCAGGATCATGGCCCTTGGCTTGCATGCCAGTCAAACTCTACTGTCAAAGCACAAAGTCTCCGGCTTGCGGCCCAGCTGAGCTCCACTATCACAAAGTGAAGTCCCCAGCCAACAGCCCAGTCAAACTTCACTGTGAGAGCACAAAGTCCAGGACTCGTGACCCATTTAAACCCCACTATCATGGTGCAAAGTCCCCGACTTGTGGCCCATTCAAACTCTCCTATCATGGTGAAAAGTCCTCGGGTCGCAGCCCAGTCAAACTCTCCTAGGGTGAAAAGTCCCAGAGTCACATCCCAGTCAAACACCCTGTTATCATGGTGGAAAGTCCCTGACTCGTGGCCCAGTCAAACTCTCTCCTATGGTGAAAAGTCCTAGAGTCACAGCCCAGTCAAACACCGTTATCATGGTGTAATGTCCCTGTCTTGCAACCCAGTCAAACTCTACTTTCATAGTGCAAAACTCCTTGGCTTATGGCCAAACTCCACTGTCAGAGCACAAAGTACCTGTCTCAGAGTTCATTAAAACTTCCCTGTCAGGGCGAAAAATTCCCAGATTTTGGCCCAGTCAAACCCTGTCTAGATGTAAAGATCTTGACTTGCAACCCAATCAAACTCTGCAATCATAGTGCAAAGTCCTTGGTTTACAGGCCTGTCAAATGGCCTAGTAATGGCCATTACTTCACAACCTGCATCACATCAAGGGTTCTCAGAAAGCTATCTGTGGCGAAAGCTAAATAGGAAACAGAATGTTTGCTATCCATATAGGTAGTTTTATGTAAATATTTGGGTGAACATCAGATGCTAGGGGGTATAGTGGCATGCATTGAGAACATCGACTTCTTTGAGACAGACCAATGATATTACCAGATAAACAATTAAATTACATTGTTTTTTTTTTTTGTTTTTTTTACTTTTTAATTTTTTTCATGTCAGAATCAGAATCAGCAACAAGCTTTACTGGCCAGGTATGCTTATGCATACAAGGAATTTGGTTTTGTTTACAGGAGCTCACGGTGCACTAAAAATACATATAGATCTAAAGTGAAACACGATGAAATAAAATACTAAATAAATAAATAAAGTAAATTAATCTGGAGAGTCCATTCATTCTTTCTTAACTTAATTCCATTTAGTCCATTAATTCTTTCTTAACTGGTGCCCAAAAAATCCTCATCATGCCACTAGAAGAATATGGAAAAACTTGTCGTGGGCTGGAGGTTAGGGAACCAGCCTTGTGATCGGAAGGTTGCTGGTTCGATTCCCTTGGCTGACAGCAGGTGACTGAAGTACCCTTGAGCAAGTAACCTATCCCTCAACTGCTCCCCGGGCGCCATAGATAGGTCTGCCCACCATAGGGCAAATGTGCTCACTGCCCCTAGTGTGCGTGTTGACTAGTGTGCATGCATGTGGGTGTTTCACTGCACGGATGGGTTAAACGCGGAGATCTGATTCCACAGTGTGCAAAACACAGTTCTGAGTTCAATTCAGCTCCGTTTTAAACCTTCAGACATAACAAACTGACCATTATCATTCCGTGTTAAAGGCAAAAAAGTCATAAGACAACAAACCAGGAGTTTCTGCAAACATGCAAAGGGTATATCTTCCCTAACAGCACGGGCATTACGATGTTTACCTACTTCTACTGCAACATGCAAATCACAGGGCTCAAAATCAACTTAATATCTTCTTAAAAATGAAGTAAATGCCATTTTAATACATGTTCGTTTTGCATGTGTTCACATTTGTTATATACTGTTTGTATAATAAATTATGCCTTAGTGTTTAAGTTGGAAATGACTGATTTGAAGTGAATGATTTTGGAAGTCCACCGTTCCAGCTCTTCTTTGTACTATGCTGAAGAGACATTCCATCAGTCTGATAGGATCGCTGCTCAATAAGATGTTTGAGGTCCTTCAGTTTCTGTACATTCCTTGCAGGTGTCAGCTTCTTTAATCAATGCAATACAGCACTTTTCTCATAAACATGAACAGTCCTTTTATTTCATGAGAATTCATGGGAGGCCTGGTGTCAGGGGTCATCTCACTACAATTTGTACATCTATAGCAGCAGCTGGAAAAAAAGGCAACTAACTGCTTGCCTCCCACGCCAGATATACTGATGAATATCGGAAGAGGGCTTGAATGCGTCACTCAGCATTGGCTGCATTGTAGAGATGCACTGTATGTTGTGAGATGTGATGAAAAGAGCTGTAGATGATTTTAAAATGACTTGAAAAGATGTAAAACAGAATTTAGTTAACAAAGGTAACATACAGAATATTTTAAGTAATAAAATCACGATGCAGACTGTAATGCGAAATGTAATATTTCGCAGTTGTTGGATCAAAACCTTGTATCTCCAAAATGGTAACTTCACAGGAAAAGGATAAAACCTACTTTACTTTTAATGGAAGTCAATGGAGCCAGACTTTTTACTGAGTGATTCTGGACGGGGTCTGTTGGTCCATTCATCAAGAGCTTTGCATACTGTATAAAAGGGCCAACAGGCATTTTCAAATTATGTCAAAAACTGAAAAACAACAAAAATGGAGATATGAGGTTTTGTTCTGACAGCAGCCATTTATTATTTAATAACTTTTTCCCCCCAAATCAGATCCCATTTTCAGCCTGCACGCTTAAAAGTTTTGAAATGACTCAGTTCACACGAATAAAGCAGAGCAGTGCAATTCCTGCCAAAAGTAAGAAAAATAAATAGTGGAAATTGTGTTGATGTAATATATCTTATTCGTTTGGAATCCATGTAGAAATACAGACCAACTACATTCAAAATAACATTTTTTTCATACTGTTTTATCAAAAACTTTGCACTGAATAGTTTAACCTTACATATACATGTGTCCCCGTGTCCATTGACAGTACACACAAATAGCACATCATAAACTACCAGAAATCTAAGACTTAAAACATGAAGAAAGCTTAAAACGTGCTTTTACTCCTTGGTTTGTGGGTGCTGTCATGTAGAAATGACACCATTGGCTGCCAACTCATGCTTTCTAAGTGAGAATTACGAGTTTCTTCAACTTAGAAGGCGTAGAGTTACATTTATCTCTGACTTAATTACTTGCTATGATGCTAATGTTTGCCAGTAACTACCTACTGCCTACAAAGTCATCTATAGCACAAGTATTATTCTTTATTCATTCCTTTCATGAACAACATATGACAACCTTGCTAGAGCAAAACCAGCATATCAGTGCTGTCAGAACAAAATCTCGTATCTCCAAAATGGTAACTTTACAGCAGAAGGAAAAAACATGCATTACTTTCAATGTAAGTCAATGGAACCAGACTTTTTCCAAGTCCTTTTTGGCCATTTATTTTGGTCCATCCTTCATTACATTTTCACATAATGTAAAGGACAACAGGCTTTTCCAAATTATGTCAAAAACTGAAAATCATCAAAAATGGAGATAAGAGGTTTTGTTCAGACAGCAGATATGTTATGTTTTGGATGCTGGTATGCTGGCCAAACAGCATGACCGTGTTGGGTGATGAGCTAAAGCAGCACCAGCCCAGCATAAACCAGGATACACTAAGCTGTGTTTTTTCAGTAGGGATTAAGGTAAGCTGACTAAGCTAAACAGGCTAACAGGCTAACTAAGACCCTGAATGTCTATTCAGTCATCAGTTGACTGTGTTTTAGATACAGCTGCTATGGACTGATTAGGTAAACCATGGTAAGGTTGGAACTACTAATTATATAATATAATCTATATAATATAATATAACTATAATAATAGTTTGGAACTAGTAATTAACTCAATGAACTCAAACTTCATATCACAGCTTTATGCTTTGTTCTGTTTTTCGTTTTTTTTAAACATTGAGTCGCTTTAGTGGAAAATATGAATTTACAAATCTAGAAGATGAAAAAATAAATAATAATTTTGTCAGTTGGTTTTAGCATTGCTCCAGAAGTGTGTTGTTTCCATCTCACGGTTACTGCTTGCTTACTGAGAAATCTGAAAGAAATCAAAGTACGAGTTTACATCTACTGAGGAATTGGAAAGAAATCAGAGTAAGAGTTTATATCTACTGAGGAATTGGAAAGAAATCAGAGTAAGAGTTTATATCTACTGAGGAATTGGAAAGAAATCAGAGTAAGAGTTTACATATACTGAGAAATTGGAAAGAAATCAGAGTAAGAGTTTACATCTACTGAGGAATTGGAAAGAAATCAGAGTAAGAGTTTATATCTACTGAGGAATTGGAAAGAAATCAGAGTAAGAGTTTACATCTACTGAGGATTGGAAAGAAATCAGAGTAAGAGTTTACATCTACTGAGAAATTGGAAAGAAATCAGAGTAAGAGTTTACATCTACTGAGAAATTGGAAAGAAATCAGAGTAAGAGTTTACATCTACTGAGGAATTGGAAAGAAATCAGAGTAAGAGTTTATATCTACTGAGAAATTGGAAAGAAATCAGAGTAAGAGTTTACATCTACTGAGGAATTGGAAAGAAATCAGAGTAAGAGTTTATATCTACTGAGGAATTGGAAAGAAATCAGAGTAAGAGTTTATATCTACTGAGGATTTGGAAAGAAATCAGAGTAAGAGTTTATATCTACTGAGAAATTGGAAAGAAATCAGAGTAAGAGTTTACATCTACTGAGGAATTGGAAAGAAATCAGAGTAAGAGTTTACATCTACTGAGGAATTGGAAAGAAATCAGAGTAAGAGTTTACATCTACTGAGAAATTGGAAAGAAATCAGAGTAAGAGTTTACATATACTGAGAAATTGGAAAGAAATCAGAGTAAGAGTTTACATCTACTGAGAAATTGGAAAGAAATCAGAGTAAGAGTTTACATCTACTGAGAAATTGGAAAGAAATCAGAGTAAGAGTTTACATCTACTGAGGAATTGGAAAGAAATCAGAGTAAGAGTTTATATCTACTGAGAAATTGGAAAGAAATCAGAGTAAGAGTTTATATCTACTGAGAAATTGGAAAGAAATCAGAGTAAGAGTTTATATCTACTGAGGAATTGGAAAGAAATCAGAGTAAGAGTTTATATCTACTGAGAAATTGGAAAGAAATCAGAGTAAGAGTTTACATCTACTGAGGAATTGGAAAGAAATCAGAGTAAGAGTTTACATCTACTGAGGAATTGGAAAGAAATCAGAGTAAGAGTTTATATCTACTGAGGAATTGGAAAGAAATCAGAGTAAGAGTTTACATCTACTGAGGAATTGGAAAGAAATCAGAGTAAGAGTTTATATCTACTGAGGAATTGGAAAGAAGTCAGAGTAAGAGTTTACATCTACTGAGGAATTGGAAAGAAATCAGAGTAAGAGTTTATATCTACTGAGAAATTGGAAAGAAATCAGAGTAAGAGTTTATATCTACTGAGGAATTGGAAAGAAATCAGAGTAAGAGTTTACTTCATTGAAACACACATTTACTGAACTTATATTAAGCTCTCTTTCCAAGAGTTCTAGGCCTCAACCTGATCGAAGAAATCAGAGTACAGTGTTTACATGACTGCTCCAATAATCAGACAAATGCCAAAATCTGAAATTAACCAGTTAAGTGCATACAAACACGTTCACCGATGTCACCGAGCTCCTGAGCTCCGCCTCATCAACCAGCCAGTCTTTGTCTATAAAGCTAACTTGTTCTCATGTCCCAAAGAACACCTCTGTAATGTGTAATATGTATTAATGTAATTAAAATGTATTATATATTTGTTTTCCAGAATGCAATTTGCAGCCCAAGGGTAATCAAAGAGAAACACTTTGTATAATGAGGGCATCCTTTCTGGAATTATGCAAATGTATCCTGTCTCTTATGTAAATTACATCCTCTGCTGATTACTCATCTTAATGCTCCCTCGTCTCTGATATGTGGAATAAACCAGTAATAGGAAATATGCGATTAAAGGGCTCAAATCATGGAAAACCACATTTTCCTTGCCTTTTTTCACATTTGATTGAATTCAGTGTTTTTGTGATGTCGCAAAGACCAGCATTTGCATACATCCATCTCTTCACCCTACAGCAGTTTAGCCCCGGCCATTCATGCTGAAGTAAATAGTCAGCCCAGACTTCATTCTGAGGCAGAGTACAAGGCAGCCAATCAGAACAGAGCTCACTTACATATATGAGTTTTAAGGGCACAGTGACAAAGAGACTGTTTAATTCTGAGGGATAAAGAGAGGCTGGAAATCAGGTAATGCCATGTAATAACGACTGTTTTTGCTCCTGAGCTCATGAAATACACAAATAATGTAGAACATGGGCCCTTTAATACAACCCCAATTCCAATGAAGTTGGGACATTGTGTAAAACATAAATAAAAACAAAATACAATGAATTGCAAATCCTTTTCAACCTATATTCGACTGAATACACTACAAAGACAAGATGTTTAATGTTCAAACGGATAAACTTTATTGTTTTTTGCAAATATTCACTCATTTTGAATTTGATGCCTGCAACACGTTCCAAAGAAGTTGGGACAGGGACGTGTTTACCACTGTGTTACATCACCTTTCCTTTTAACAACACTCAATAAGCGTTTGGGAACTGAGGACACTGATTGTTGAAGCTTTGTAGGTGGAATTCTTTCCCATTCCTGCTTGACGTACAACTTCAGTTGCTCAACAGTCCGGGGTCTCCGTTGGGAGACAGGTCTGGACTGCAGGCAGGACAGTCTAGTACCTGAACTCTTTTACTACGAAGCCACGCTGTTGTAACACGTGCAGAATGTGGCTTGGCGTTGTCTTGCTGAAATAAGCAGGACGTCCCTGAAAAAGACGTTGCTTGGATGGCAGCAGATGTTGCTCCAAAACCTGTATGTACCTTTCAGCATTAATGGGGCCTTCACAGATGTGCAAGTTACCCCTGCCATGGGCATTAACACACCCCCACACCATCAGAGATGCTGGCTTTTGAACTTTACACTGATAACAATCCGGGCAGTCCTTTTCCTCTTTGGCCCGGAGGACACGACATCCATGATTTCCAAAAACAGTGTGAAATGTGGACGCGTCAGACCACAGGACACTTTTCCACTTTGCGTCAGTCCATCTCAGATGAGCTCGGGCCCAGAGAAGCTGGCAGCGTTTCTGGGTGGTGTTGATATCTGGATTTCGCTTTGCATGGCGGAGTTTTAACTTGCACTTGTAGATGGAGCGACGAACTGAGTTCACTGACAGTGGTTTTCTGAAGTGTTCCTGAGCCCATGTGGGAATATCCGTTACAGAATGATGACGGTTTTGATGAAATGCACATTGAGAAACGTTGCTCTTAAACTGTTGGACTATTTGCTCACACAGTTGTTCACAAAGTGGTGAACCTCGCCCCGTCCTTGCTTGTGAACAACTGAGGGATGCTCCCTTTATAGCCAATCATGACACTCACCTGTTTCCAATTAACCTGTTCACCTGTAGAATGTTCCAACAGGTGTTTTTTTTAGCATTCCTCAACTTTCCCAGTCTTTTGTTGCTCCTGTCCCAACTTCTTTGGAATGTGTTGCAGGCATCAAATTCAAAATGAGTGAATATTTGCAAAAAACAGTAAAGTTTATCCGTTTGAACATTAAACATCTTGTCTTTGTAGTGTATTCAGTTGAATATAGGTTGAAAAGGATTTGCAAATCATCGTATTCTGTTTTTATTTATGTTTTACACAACGTCCCAACTTCATTGGAATTGGGGTTATAAGAAAAACCTACAAAAACTCATTGAAAGTAATGGTATAGTTGCTAATCCTTATTTGCATACTCATGTTTTATGCAGTAGCAACCAATACATTTTAATGCTGCCTGTTTTGATCCTATTCATACTACTGGCCATGCCTTTCCTCCACATTACACTAGAATGCCGTTTCTCAGGCATCGCCAGAAGCACTTTAGCTCATTCACAGCATTACAGAGAATGTTTTAATCGGCCATTTCTGCTTTTGCGCATGATTCAAATGAAGTGAATTAAAACGCATTAGTACATTAAACAAATGAGGAAAAAATATTGATTAAAACATCAAATCCTAATAAATGTAGAACATTTCAGTAAATGGACATAATTGAGTATCACATTAAAGGAAAATTACACCAATGTTTCAAATAATCTCTACATAATTAATTTGTGGAAATATAAACAAAGTCATGTGCAGCGGTCTGGCGTGGTTGTTTGTTTCTTTTTTGGTTTCATGTTACGATCCTGGGGGTACGTGGTGTTTGTTTTGTGCTCTCTCTTTCTTGTAATCACTTTTTCCCCTAGAGTTATCAGCTGGAGGTCTCTGATTGGCTACAGCAGGGGGCTTTCCAGCTGCTTAGGGGGGGTGGGGCACTGGAGAGGGAGAGGGCTGTTCCAGTGGTCGCACCTGCTCCATCTGACCAGACCAAACGCCCGAGGCTTTGTTTGTGAGCTGTGTTAGGCTGTTGTATCAGTTTGTCTCAGTACTTGTAAAGTAGGTTTATGATTATAATTTTGTTTTGTGTTAGATGAGTTGGTTCCACTTTATATTAAGTGTCTCTAATAACTGTGTAGTTACACATGAATAACATATGCAATAGCACTGCAACTACTGATGATTTGGTTAATGTTATAGATGGATTACAGAAGTGCAGCCCATGTAATTACACATCGCAGGCAGGGTCGTCTACATGGCTATCAGCAGCTACATCTCCAAGCCATTCAAAGAGGGCATGAGGTTTCACAGACTGTGAGAATGATGATCAAAATGATTGATCCACAGGGAGACGGGAGTGAGTGGAACTCCGGTGCACCAGTACAGCAACCGAGACCCCAACACACTATGGCATCCCCCCTACAGTTAGAACACTTTATCCTCAAAATGTTACGTATGTTCTCGATATATCATACCGTACAATTTTTTTCTCTAAATATTGTGACTTTATTCTCAAAGTCAACTATTTTTATTTTTATTAACAGTGGCCGTAAACGCTGTCATACCAAGCCTTGTCTGTATGAACCCCACCCTGTGCACAGGCTGTGCTCAGTCCTGCTGGAACAGGAAAGAATCTTCCCCAAACTGTTGTCACAAAGTTGAAAGCATATAATTGTCTAAAATGTCTTTAATGCTGTAGCGTTAATATCACCCTTCACTGGAACTAAGAGGCCCAAACACTGCTCCAGACCATTATTCCTCCTCCACCAAACTTTACTGCTGGCACTGTGCATTCGGGTAGATAACCACCAGGTAGGTAACTGGGTTCCACCAAACCCAGAATCATCCATCATCCATCAGTGAAGCCTGATTCTTCACTCCCTGATCTGAAAATCGTTTGTATGTCCAATTTTATCTGGATGCCCCTTAGAAGTAGTGAACCTTACGGCTTGTAAAATCTCCATTGAAGAACAGTAGAATGGGATGGTCTGGAGCAGAAGCTCATGAGCTTAAGATCACTACGCCCAGCATTGTTGTTGTGGAGCAATTAAACCGTGTTCTCTGGAGTGATGGAGCCCCACGCAGTACCTTTGGGATGAGCTGTTCCAGAACCTTTTATCCAACATTAGTACCTGACCTCACTAATGCTCTTGTGGCTGAGTGATTGCACACTTTATTATTACAATGAATTATGAGTATTAGTGGTTTCCCTTAAGGTGGCCTCTGAGTGGGCTGCACATTGACTGAGTGTGTTCTGTTCCATAGGAAAGGTTAGAGTAGCGTGTGCACACCCCTCTTTCACACTTACACAATTATTAGAAGGCTTTTCTAATGCATGCAAGAGCATCACTTCAAAGCTAATTTAAAACCACAGTCTCATTACCACCAAGGATGTCGTAGTTTTTCTAATCGGATCAGAATAATTGTGTTGAATGGTAAAGCAGCTTGACTCATATGGATCATACACTCACATGGCTGAATGAGACTAACGCTAAAACTCTTTTCTCATTATAAGAACACGGTCCGTCTCAGAGTAATCAACTTGATTAACTCAGAAGTATTATAGAAACGGCAAGAGGCTAGTCAGTAGATTAAAGGGTAAGGTCCATACAAATGTATCGCAATGAATCAAACCAGTTCTGAAAGGCCGGTCTTCTGTTCTACCTGCTCTTATACTTTTCTTTCAAAACTTTTTTCAAAGTTTCTGCACAATTCAGTCATTCAGATGTGAACAAAGTCATTCAGAGTGGTTTGAGGTGAAATGGGTCACTGGAGAGAAACTTACTGACTCAGGTTTCTTTACATTGGTGGTGATAGGAACCAGGAGTCTCAATGTCTACAATAAAAATATTGCTTTTTTTATTAACTATCCAAAATGTCCAGTGAACCTACATATATGCTGAGTTTATATATACAATGATGTATTCATGATGTATACAACACCTCTCCGGCATGAATAAAAAAAAACAAAGACACCATGAAGCTTCACAGACTGATCGATCCACAGGGAGACAGGAGTTGCTTGACTTTTTTCTCAAAATATTCAGACTTTATTCTCAAAGTCCACTACTTTTTTGTTTTTTATTAACAGCGGCCCTAAACGCTGTCGTACCAAGCCGTGTGTGTATGAACCTCGCTTTGTGCTCAGTCATGCTGGAACAGGATAGAATCTTCCCCAAACTGTTGACAAAGTTAAAAGCATATAACCTACATATATTCTGGGTTTATGTATACAGTGTTGATGATATATACCACACCTCTCCGCCCTGAATAGGTTTTAACAAACTACATTTTCCGCCAAAATCAGAAATCAAAACTCTGAAGGCTTAAACATTCATATGCTATAAAAATGCAGAGGTATTTGTCTGCAGTTTCTACAGCATATTGTATCGCCGGGCGAGCGAGGAGGCGGACGCATATGCTGAGATAAGCGACTTTTACTGAGGGCAAATCCAGGGTCGTGGTCATGACAGTCCAGGTTCACATAACCAAGATGGAGAGATCGATAGGCAGACAAGACGAACAGAAACGCAGAACACAGAAATCCAAAGCACTTCAAACTAACTCAAACACACAAACAATTCAAACGAAGACCAGCCAGAAACTCAGGAAAACACAGGGCTTAAATATAAACAGGGATAACGAGGGATAACCAGACGCAGGTGGAAAGCACAGATGGAAACAATCAGGGGCGGAGTCACAAAACAAGGGGGCCGGACTGGGAAGGAATCAAAACAAAAGCACATGACAGGACTAAAAGGTAAGCAAAAGCACATGACAGGAATAAAAGGTAAACAAAAGCACATGACAGGACTAAAAGGTAAGCAAAAGCACATGACAGGACTAAAAGGTAAGCAAAAACACATGACAGGACTAAAAGGTAAACAAAAGTACATGACAGGACTAAAAGGTAAGCAAAAGCACATGACAGGACTAAAAGGTAAACAAAAACACATGACAGGACTAAAAGGTAAGCAAAAACACATGACAGGACTAAAAGGTAAACAAAAACACATGACAGGACTAAAAGGTAAGCAAAAGCACATGACAGGACTAAAAGGTAAACAAAAGCACATGACAGGACTAAAAGGTAAACAAAAGCACATGACAGGACTAAAAGGTAAGCAAAAACACATGACAGGACTAAAAGGTAAGCAAAAACACATGACAGGACTAAAAGGTAAACAAAAGCACATGACAGGACTAAAAGGTAAGCAAAAACACATGAGAGGACTAAAAGGTAAGCAAAAACACATGACAGGACTAAAAGGTAAACAAAAGCACATGACAGGACTAAAAGGTAAACAAAAGCACATGACAGGACTAAAAGGTAAACAAAAGTACATGACAGGACTAAAAGGTAAACAAAAGCACATGACAGGACTAAAAGGTAAGCAAAAGCACATGACAGGACTAAAAGGTAAACAAAAGTACATGACAGGACTAAAAGGTAAGCAAAAGCACATGACAGGACTAAAAGGTAAACAAAAGTACATGACAGGACTAAAAGGTAAACAAAAGCACATGACAGGACTAAAAGATAAGCAAAAACACATGACAGGACTAAAAGGTAAACAAAAACACATGACAGGACTAAAAGGTAAACAAAAGTACATGACAGGAATAAAAGGTAAACAAAAGCACATGACAGGACTAAAAGGTAAGCAAAAACACATGACAGGACTAAAAGGTAAACAAAAGCACATGACAGGACTAAAAGGTAAGCAAAAGCACATGACAGGACTAAAAGGTAAACAAAAGTACATGACAGGACTAAAAGGTAAACAAAAGCACATGACAGGACTAAAAGATAAGCAAAAACACATGACAGGACTAAAAGGTAAACAAAAACACATGACAGGACTAAAAGGTAAACAAAAGCACATGAGGAGACTGGGAGGGGCCAATCGTGACACATATTAGGTGGTGGCAAAGCAGGTGCTAAGCTATCCAAGTTGGCTGCTATAGTTTTTCAGGTGGTTGCTATGGTTTTGCTAGGTTGTTGCAATGGTACCTCATGTGGTTGATATGGATGTTAAGACTGATAAACAATAATATCAGCTGATATAATTTATATATTATATTATATTATATTATATTATATTATTTTACATTTTAACTTCATACTCCAGCATTTTTGGACTCTAATTACCTTGTTTTCTTTTTATCATTATTCCTTTCATGAATATGAGTGTCTGTGTTATGCTGTGCCGTTCTCATGATAATGGCTGTTTGGAACAATGTGAATATTTTTGTTATTTATATCATGATAGTGTTTTTTGTTCACTGGCTCAGCCTGAATTGCTGGGATATAGTTAAACTGGCCACAGTGGTTTACAGTTTTGCCCTGTCTTCAAGTGACTGCGGTTTGAATGCCCAAAAGTTGTGAATTACTGGTGTGTCAACAGCAATGTTTTCAGAATACAGATAAAACCGCAGTGAAGAAATATTAACCAACATTACTGGTCTACTGATACATCGGTCCAGACCTGCTAACTAACCAACCATCCATACATTCATCGACAAAAGACCATCCCGACTTCCTTTAGTCTGAATTACTTTGTGAAACACCTCCAGGAGCGGAACATCTCTTTCCTGTCAACGACTTTACAGACTGAAAACCTTCACAGACATCGTCTATGAGGCCAGTTAGTCTTCCGTGACTGAAGGAAGCAGCTCTTAGCTGATCCATCACAACAGTAATGTTAACATCTACAGGCAGCCCAACGCTGCCTGTAGAGCACAGACAGGACATCAGTAGAGCGTCAAACCAAAACAGGTTCATAACAAAGTACACAGCACCCCCTGCTGGTTAGTATCAACTCAAGTTAGTATCAACATCATAAACTGCTTATGCAGGTGAGGGCTGGGTATCAGAATTCAGTTATTTTGGGGCACTGACTATTACTTCAACAGTACAGGCTATCAAAAAGCTACCATATCATTCCAAACCAGATTTCAATACAGAAGTAGTTTGTCGAATCAGCATCCATAGGCCAGGAAGCATGCTTGTTTGAAAATCTAGACTTCTGATTGGCTGTCTACATAAATTCTATGTGCATGTTATTAACTTGATGAGTCCTTCATTTCTTGCGGTCAGCAAATATACCTACTTGCAGCACCTCACACTCATTCCTGCCACATCCTAATCTGATTTGTAATTTACAAGAAGCTACCATATAAATATATATATATATATATACACACACACACACACACACACACACACACACACAATACATTCTGTCCTTAACTAAACACATAACACAAATGATATTAAAGTGTTTTTTTGGCCAGTTATTAATAACATATTTTTTTTATTTTAACACAAAACATCTTAAAACAGGAAGCCACGAAACAAAGCTTGTGTTGAAAGTGTGTTGCTGTTCGCTACATCACATTTTGGAGTATATTGATCAGAATGGTTCCCAGTGGTGGTGATAGGAGCCAGACATCTAAAGAGTTAACTGCTGCTAAAGCTTCAACACAGTAGGTTACTACACAAAATGGTTATGAATACACTGCCTGATGCCCGAGATATTGTTTTAGGATCATTTATGGAGGAGTGTTTGGCCTAAAATGCTTTTTTTAAAACCCATTCCTGGTGGAGAGGTGCATGCAGGGCTTTGGGAGGCAAAACAATTCCCAAAGAATTTTTTTGTACTGTATCACTTTTTTTACCATCATCAACAGACGACGACATCAGTGTGATCGGGATAACTTACAAGGCGAAGTCTTAAAGTACAGGTTGGTCTTTTACCTGCAAGTTAAAAAAGAAGATAAAACAGACAAAAATCTATTTTAACATTTTTAGCTTTCAAGTATTTATTTATTTATTGATTTATGTATGCATGTATGTATGTATTGAAGGGCCCGAATCATGGAAAACCACATTTTCCTTGCCTTTTTTTAAAGGCTGATGCAGTATGTAAACACAGTTGAAGTGTCACCCCCTTCACTTAAGTCCACATAGTTCATATACAGAAACTAAGCTGTGCGTTTTCAAATGACTGTTTTTGTGATGTCACCAAAACCAACATATTTACTTCTATCTACCTATTCAGCCTATAGACGTTTAGCCCCGCCCACTCACACTGAGCGTTTCAGCCTGGACTGGCTTTTTGATTCAGGCACAATAAAGGGGAACATATCAGAATAGAGCTCATTTACACGTAACAGTCTTAAAGCCACAGTAACAGAAACAGCCTGTTTAATTCTAAGAAATAAATGGAGGTTGGAAAATGGTCATGAAAAAATAAATTACACATGTTTTTGGTAGATACTATTGCACAAACTTTGTAAGTGAACCAGGAGGGGAAAGAAATTAAATGCAAGAAAGACGTAGGATATGGGCTCTTCAGTATTAGCCATGTTCTGCACTCTTTCAGACTTTTTTACCTTGATTTAGTTCTCCTAAAAACATATATAAGTATAGGCAAAATAAAACTTCACAGTATGCCCTTATTACAGCATGCGCAAATAAAAAAAAGACACGTATTTTATTTTCATATTTTTAATATCTTTCAGAATTAAGAAAGAAACTGAGATGGGTATAAAAACCATGATTTTTCCCAAAGCGATTCTGTGCTATTTAAAATAAAAAATGAGGTCAATAAAAGGTACAATCAGAGAATCCACTGATTTTACATGAAACAATGCTTTACAAACATGATTTACTAAAAAATTAACTCATTACATTCTGCATGGCAGATGACACATCTGGTCATAATAAGGGAATGAAAGAGGTCATCACTTATCTTCGCCACCTATTGGCGTTCATCACATGTGGCTCATCACAGCCAAAACACGGTCGGCACAAGGACATGATCGACGTAACACTTCATCTACCAGGCAACCACAAAGATAACGGTAAGGAGGCAGTGCTACAGCAGCACGTTCAGACATCCTTCAAGGACGTGCTGTTGTAGTCCTAGGATGACAACCTTGACCCTCCAGCAACACCAGACTGGTCCTCATCACTCCATCTCCACTCCAGCGTCTCCTTTCAGAGAAAATTAAGGACTTAGTACGTGCTGAGACTAGGTTGCTCCCTCAGTCGATTGCTGCCAGCCCACAGGTGGCTCGGAAAAGTGCCGGGCAACTCCTCTCCCAAAACCCTGCCCCACTGTTCGCCCATCCAAGCTGTCCAGCGGGACACTTTGGCCATTTAAATGGTTGGAATTACCACAGTGATGGTGCCGTCCACATCCTTCATTACCACTGGAAGCAGCTAACAAGGAGCACCCAGCTGTCGATTCATGTTCATCACAGATCAACGGAGAAGAGAGAACCCCTCCCCTGCACTCAGAGAGAGGGAACAGTACTGAAGTTCTGAAAACCAGGATACATTTCACCATAATGTCCCAGTGCTGTATAGTAGCCAGTGGCAAGGATACAAGAAACAAGGCTCTAATACTTCTAATTTAGTTACAGTGTCCAGCAAAACCTCCAAACATTGTGACCAGAAAACATCACTTATTGTTTCTATATGCTGCAGTACTCAATGTTCACTTAGCAATAAGGCTTTTAAAGCTGGACAGTTAATTAAAAACCATCAAGTCGATATGTTTTTCTTACTGAAACCTGGGTAGGCAGAAATGACAGTGTTGATCTCAGTGAGGCAGCCCCACCTAATTACTGTTCCTAGAGTCCACAAGAATTGAAAATCAGGTTCTGTGGAAGCTCCAAGTTTACACAAACGAAAGATACCGCCCTAAAGAGTGACATAATCGGCTTAAAATGGGCCTTTTGGATGAAAGACCCCCTTAATTCAAGTACCACGAGTCAGGCTGAGAATCTGAAGGCAAGCTGTGCAAATTAAGATCATAAAGCATTCTAATGAAATTAGAGGTAAAGTGCACAAGAAGGGAAAGAGGCTAAGAAATAATATACATTAAAACTCAGAGCAAGAAGGAGGTGAGAAGGAAGCCACAGAGAGGCCAATTTATTTTACATATATGGCTGCTGTCGAAACAAAAACCTCTCTAGTGTCTCTAGTTGCTTTTTCGGTTTCCAGTTTTTGGACATAACATTAAAAGTAAAGTATGTTTTTGGAGACACTGGGTTTTGTTTCAACAGCAGAAATACATATGTGTGTGTGTGTGTGTGTGTGTGTAGGTGATGGAAAACCCTTGCTGCCATTCATTGTTCTCCGGCTCATGCAACCAAAATCCTGAACGTGACGCTCTACTGAACGCCGTAGGTGAGCTAAACACAGGGTGCTGGACCACTGACAGCCTGATTATGTTTGATTAGATGCTGATGACTGGCCAGTACTATTCTAGATCAACAGCAGACAGGAATACAGAAGCATATTTTTAAACAAAACCCTGTCCTAACTCCTAATGACCACCAGACCTTCACCATAAGGCATTAATAGCATCCCCAGAAGTTAAGTTTTAAGGAACTGTGCTGTCTTTTGATTTGAGCAGCAACCTGAGGAGGACATCGCCTTTGACGCATTTATCCAGAGCTCGGCACAGCTTTCCCACGGTGCAGCCATGAAGGCCCTCCTTCATCTTCCAGCGCTCCAGCATCTGATGGACCTTCTCGGCCAGGCCGTCGCGGGCGTAGTCGTGCTCGATCGCGTCCATTTCCACCTCCGTAAGGCCCAGCTTCCTGGCACAGGCCTTCCACTTCCCACCCATGTTCTCCCGAACCAGCTCCAGATGTTCCTCAGTAACAGTGTGGTCCTCTAAACATGGTCAACACAGAGATCAGTAGGAGAGAGAGAGGAACAGTAGCACGGCAGAATACAGGCTGGGCAGATCTATTAATAGAGATGTCCTGTTACAGATAATGTCGATTATCGGCCGGCGCTGACCAATCTGATCATTTTCTTTTCACAAATAAAACAGCTGCACAATTTAGGTGAATTATGCTGAGCTGTCGATTAATAACACAGTAATATCATATGTGCCATTCTGGACTGACATGTTTTGTTTTTTAGAGATAGAGCATGGAGGTTTACGTGCTGGCGGCACTACAGTTATAGTACTTTACAATTTAATCCGTTAAATTCTAGGGGTCTGTACACAGCAGTACTCATAACTACAGAACTTCTTGGTGTCCTAATAAGTACTTAATCATTTGTAGTAGTTAATGAATAACTGCAAGTAGCTACTGAATATTTTTTTTGTAATTTCTTACTCATTTATAATGATTACTGAATAATTTGTTGTAGTTACTGAATAATCCTAAGTGGATACTGAATCATTTATAGTGCCACTGATTAATTCATAGTAGATACTAATGGTAGTTAGTGAATAACTACAGACATTTCTTAAAATGTATAGTACTTTCTGTATAAGTTACAGTACTTAAAAATTCATACTATTTATTGAATATTTATTGATGGTTCTTAATGTATAGAATTTTCTGAATAAGTATAGTAGTTATAGTAGTTACAAAATAATTCAAATTAATGAGTAAATTCATAACAGATGCTGAATATTTATATTTAAATATTTATTTTAGTTTCTTAAAATGCATAGTACTTTCTGAATAAGGTATAATACTTAATACTTACTACACAGTATTTATTGAACAGTTCATAGGAGTTACTAAATAATTCAAAATAGTTAATGAATAATTCATAGCAGATACTGAATATTTATAGATGTTTCTTAAAATGTACTTTCTGAATAAGTTATAGTAATACTTCTTAGATAGTATTTATTGAATAGTTCATAGTGGTTACTAAATAATGAAATATAGTTAATGAATAATTCCTAGTGAACACTGAATTATTTATAGTTGCTTAACAATTCAAAGTAAATACTAAATAAATTCATACCAGTTCCTGAATTAAGGCATAGCAGTTACTGAATAATTGATGGTATTTTCTGAATAATTCATAGCTCCTATTGAATAATTCATAGTAGTTATGGTACAATTAATGAATTACTGAATAATTCATTGTAGTTGCTGCATAATGCACAGTAGGTATGGAAATGCTAAGGTAGGTAAAACAATCAGTGCCAGTTAGTATAACTGCAGATGCCTAATGCTAACTAGACCACATCAGGCTGCATTAGACATTAATCATGTTAGTCTTTTGGTTTAAAGTGTCCCTGAATCCACCCTCAGTGGGTTTTATCCAGCATACGATGCTAGTAAACAACTATCCTTGAGATGAGGATTAGCAACGTAGAAGAAATCCACACTGTGCTAAAAGGGCTTACCGTATTTCAACAGCAGCTCTTTATACTTGCTGCAGGCTGATGAGCTGGACACTGAGCTGAGAGAATTGTTTTCAGAACTACGAAAAGTCATCATGTTGTTGTTCCCAATTTGGATCCCGCTGGCTTGAGTGATGTACAATGATGGGACTACAGAAACACAATGTTAAACAGCAGAAATTAAAAAACAGCTCAGAACACCCAGAACTAATTCATTCATAGTAGTTACCAAATAATTATAAACATGTCTTAAAATTTATAGTTCCTTCTGTATAAGTTACAGTGCTTACAAATACCACTATTTACTGAATATTTATAGAAGGTTCTTAAAATGTATAGGATGTTCTGAATAAGTACAGTAGTTGCTAAATAATTCAAAGTAGTTAACGATTAATTTAAAATAGATACTGAATATTTATACATGTTTCTTAAAATGTTTAGCACTTTCTGAGTAAGTTATAGTACTTAATGCTTATACAGAATATTTATGGAATAGTTCATAGTAGTTACTAAATAACTCAAAGTAGTTCATGAATAGTAAATGTGCATTAAATTGTGCTGAAGTCTGTTAACTTCTTTCATTTGACCCCTGGTGGCCAATCTTTTGCATATGACTGCAATGTCGCAGTAAATGACATTTACGGTATTTAGCAGATGCTCTTATATAGAGACACTAACAATTTGATCATTTTTACACAGAAAGCCAAAGGTGGTGTTAGGAGTCTTGTCCAAGGACTCTTATTGGGATAGTGTAGGGTGCTTACCCATTGAACCCCAGTCTACAGCGTAGAAGGCAGAGGTGTTCCCCACTACACTATACCAACCATAAGACTGACCTGATAGAAAATCAGTTACGTGTAAGTCAGTACCTGTTTCTGGCTGTGGGCACATCACAGGTGTGCTGACTAATGCAGCACTTGATTCCAGAGGGGCCGATTCTGACATCGGGTAATGCGTCCCCTCCGGCCATGACTGCAAGCGGTTGTACGGTGGCTGCTGATGCTTGTAGCGCTCGTAGTGCTGCGGATTGGGCCCGGACATCTGACTCTCATAATCTGGCCTGACTTGACCGTCAA
Organism: Pygocentrus nattereri; assembly: GCF_015220715.1. Classification (NCBI taxonomy): domain Eukaryota; kingdom Metazoa; phylum Chordata; class Actinopteri; order Characiformes; family Serrasalmidae; genus Pygocentrus; species Pygocentrus nattereri. Next base: position 10,208,895 of record NC_051212.1, read on the forward strand.
AATGATCCAAGCCTGAGGTCTGCCACCGTGGGTCCTCTGGCGCATTCGGGCAAGGGCTTGGTTTGGTCCAAGACTGGACAGAGGAGGACACTTGCTGGGGAATGTCTCCACACCACCTGTTATTGGCCATGGGCTGAGAGGCTGGAATGGGAGTGGGGTTGCTGTATGGGCTGAGATCAGGAGGCTCTACGCGGCTGTAACTGCCCCATTTGTGGTAGTTGAGCTCCTGGGCTAGTTTCTGCTCCAGGTTGGCAGGGCTGATTGGAGATGCGTCCATTTGTAGGCTCTCCGAGGGCAGGAAGCTGAGATCCTCGATACTGGCCTCCACCGGCCCAAGCTCCGAACTTCGGAGAGGGGTTGGTGAGTCTGTGCATGGAGGCTGATAGGATGAGAGCTCTGGTCCTGAATGGAAATTTAACATTGATTATTATTAATCATAACTGAATCAGGTGGATTTTTCCTGTTTCCTTTTTTTTACCTTGTAATTGAATATTTGTGTGTTATCTGCCAAAATTGATTATTACTTATTTTTACATTCCCAATTTCCAATCTCTCTTTGTCCGTCTGAATTAAAGCGGCTGTTCTTGTTACTTCAAGACTGATATATGTAAACATGCTCTGTTCTGATTGGCTGCACTGTATTGTGCCCCACTCAAAAGGCATTCCAGACTGAAATACTTTTTAGAACCACTAATGTGCGTTAAATTATATTTTTGACATGTCACGCACCCATTTTAGTTTATGAATATGTTCAGTTAAACATGTCTAGTTAAAGTTAAGTCATTTATCTTGGCTTACAATTAAAATTCTTTGTAATGAACGCAGATAAAAATATCCTAATTTAAAAGCGCACGTCACCCTTGCTTTTTTTAAAATAAGGATTTTGAAGTAATACAGCCCATATATGGAAACTAAGCTGCAAAAATAGCCCATTTTCAAGTCATTTTTTCTATGATTTCACAACAACCAACTTAGTCAGCCTACAGCAGTTCAGCTCCAGCCATTTACACAGAAGTTACAAGGAGTGTTTCAACATGGACTGCTTGGACAACCAGTCAGAACAGAGCTGATTTGAAGTCTTACATCTGAACTGATACATTTGTCTATGTTTTGACGTGATGCCCAGTCTTGTGATACAATATTTAAGCTTAGGGCTGGGCAATTAATTGAAAAGTAATCAAAACCGACAGTCAGAACCTCTAACCGATGTAATCTTGCCCATGTGCCCGGTTATTTAGATTTTAGTTCAATTCTGTTGACCCTTTCCCTTTCTTTGTGTTCATGTACAGTCCCTGTTAAACGCACTACGGTCACGTGACTACGCCATGTCCAGTCTGCGTATATATACACATGGAAGCTAAGGCTACATTCACACAGCAGATAAAAAGTGTCCCAAATTTCATTTTCTCACCAAATCTGTTGGCTGTTTGGCTGTTTTTTAGCTGAAATTATGATGAATATCGAGTTGGACTGACGTAAAAGCCGTGGGGATTCCATCTGGCTGATGAGACGTTTTACATTAAGATGTGCAGAGTATACTTAGGGTACAAACCTTATCGGTGAACTATCAGTAAACCAAACAAACAAACAAAACCTATTAATTAATCGCAATCAAGGTAAAATATTAAATTAATCATGATATTGATTTGAGGTCATATCGCCCGGCACTATTTAAGCTTTTGCTTGTTGTTAGCACAAGCCTTAAGGCCCATTCCTGTTGCTTTCACAAATGGATAAACACACAAAATTTTTCAGGATTTCGCATGAAATTGGAAAGTACTAATAAAGCTGTAACTGGCCATGTCTTTGAATGTGTGTGCATTCTCTGTATGGCCATATTTGTGACAACTTTCTAAGGCCTGTCTATGTTCCTTTTATAAATGGGATAATGAATAAGATTTGTCTGAATTTCAACTACAGCATCACAGAATACCTCATATGTTGGTCCAAAACATAATTCTTGTACGGATATTATGATATTGTACGGATGACTGGATTTTATACCAAAAGATCATTTATTTTCAGTATTTATCCTCTAATTTGAAAACCCCAGCTGAGTCAACATTTAGTGATGAATTGCCAAAAATTGTAATCAAATCCTGTTACATTAACCTAAGTTTTTTGACTAGTAACGTAACTTTTTCCAAAGATATGAAGTTTTGTTACTCCAGTGATGATTAAAGCAAATTCATCTTGTAGCCCAAGTCCAGGGAAAACATGTCTGACAATGACTGAACATCAGCAGTGAGCTGGCAGTTAACAATGACTGTTTGTGTTCATGTACAAAGTGCGCTGTCATGTAATACTGTTGCTAATTAAGAAAGCTGAGCACCTGCATTAGCAACTGCCGGCTCCACTGATATGAACTTCATCTTCTCTACCAGCTCTGAGGGGCCCTCATATAAATCCTGCATAAAAATAAAAATGAATGAATAAGATCATTAAACAAATAATACTGAAAAATAGTATGCTTTGTAATCATACAAAAATATTGGTCTATTAAACTTTATTTAAATTCAAAGGATAATTTTGCAATTCAACATCTAAACATTTTATACTAACCAACTATCTATTTTGGACATCTGAAGAAAAATGTGTACCTCTAAAATAGTAACTTTACAAGAGAGGGCAAAAACACCCTTTACTTTTAATGTAAGCCAATGGAAAGAGTTTCTTTCTAAGCAATTCTGGTGCATTTTTTGCTTCATTCACCATGACACACTAAAGAACAGCTGTCATCACAAAACACGGAAATACATGTTTTTCTTTGGAGTGCAATGATACACTCATTTCAAATCTGATGCCTACAATACATTGCAAAAAAGTTGGGACGGGAGCTTGTTTACTGCTGTGTTACATTGTTTTTCTTTTTAACAACACGTTTTAGCCATTCTTCCATTATTCAAGTCTTCAGCTGTGCAACTGTACAGGGTCTTCATCGTCATATTCTGCTTCACAATGGACCATGTTTTCAGTGGGAGACAGGCAGGTCAGTCTAGCGTCTATACTCTCTGATTACACAGCCATGCTGATGTAACATGTGCAGAACATGCCTCGGCATCATGCTGAAATAAGCATAAGCTGCATATGTTGTTCTTTCCGTAACAGATGTGCAAGTTACCCATTAATTCCCACTCCAACAATACGACAGATGGTGGATTTTGAACTTTATGCTGGTAACAATCTGCATGGCCCACAGAATTTAATGTCTATTATTTCCATAAACAATCTGAAAGGTGGATTCGTCAGATCACAATACACATTTGCACATAGCATCAGTCAATTTTAGATAAGCTTGAGCCTGGAGAAGTAGCATTTCTGATTATCGTTGGCTGTGCATACTACAGTCTCAGCTTGCATTTTGGGCTGCAGCCACAACCCGTGTTTATTGACAATGGTTTATCAAAATGTCCTGAAACCATGCAGTGATATCCATCACAGAAACAGTGCCATCTGAGGGATCGAAGGTCATCCAGCTGTGGTATTTGGCCTTGCCTTTCATGCATAGAGATTCTCTGGATTCCCTGAATCTTCTGCCGATATTCTGTACTGTAGATGATGAAATATCTGAAATCTTTGCAAAGACTCATTGAGTAACGTTGTTCTTAACCTGCTGAATTATTCACTGATGCATTTCTTGGCAAAGAAAGAAAAAGGCCTCAACCCATCCTTGCTCACACAGAACTAGGCCTTTGCTCTTTTATACCCAAGCATGAAGGTTTAATCACCTGTTTAAGATTTTTGTGGAATGTGTTGCAGGCATCCATTTCAGAATGAGCGTATATTTGCAACTTTAAGATTTTTAGAACTCAGATTTGTACATCATAAGGCTTATAACATAGTAACTAACAACGTGGACTACAAAGCAAACTGAGTTTTTAGTTGTCCAGACCATATAAGGGGTTAAAACTATTCTATAGCTTTAAAATCATAGATAGAATGTAATACTTCCCAGACAAAATAAGTCAAGGTGCTGGGGCACAACTTCTAACAAATAAAGCTGGAGCATTTAAGACTTTTCACAAACAGATATGCTGACTAAAACAACTGATACCATGAGACCATGCAAATCCCTCTCAACGTCTGCTTCAAGCTTTTTCTTGTAGAACGGCAAAAAAGACTCGTAGCTTTCTGTAGTGATAAAAAGAGAGAGAAAGAGAGAGTTTGTGCGAGTTCATCTCCTGAGTAGCATAAGGTACAAATCAAAGCCTTGCTGTTCAACAGATTCAAGCTACCTGCTCCTCATGAGATGATCTGTGTTTCCTGACTCAGGAGTTACAGTCAAAAATATATTTATACCATTTTAATATCGATATATATTGTACTGCTTTAAACTTAGATCTTAAAGAGTTACATGTGTTATGTGACAGTGTGAATAATGTCCATCCTGGTATCGGACAATGCATGACCTCATATTTAATTTAATGCCTATAATGAAAAGCAAAACTAATTTTGTGCACTCTTTCCATGATCCGTCCATATATAAAAATAAGAATGTATTTTCAGCTCTTTAAAACTGTTACACACACACCTTTAAATGAGGGTCTTTTTTGAGGTTCCTGGTCCCAGCACGCTTTCATAAGGCTGATGATCTCGGGAGGTGCATCATCATGGATAAGGCTCTCATCAGGACGGTCTCCCTGACGTACACACTGACAAATCTGATCTTCACTTCTGGCATCTGAAAAGAATGTGTTGAATTAAAAGAATTAAAAAAACAGTAAAAGTTCACTCCAAACGGAACCACAGCTGTAGTTAAGACAAACACTGACACTTGTTGTCTTATTGTTTTTATTGTCTACTCTCCACTTCTCCAGCCACATTTCTATCTTCAGCGTATTTAAACCGAATTCTGAATTGTCAAACTAACCCAATTGAATTTTATGATACTTTTATTTATATACATTTGTTTATTTATGATAGATTTATATATTTGTACCACTTTATTTTGATATATTTATCTGTTACTGACACATACTCAAATACTTCTAAGTACAGGCAGGCCATGCTGCTGATAGTAGGCTCAGATACAATCTCCATCAGCATCTAGTGCTGTACCAGTCAGCAGTAGTTTTAGCTCATTAGCTCATCTGAGGCAGTCTGTGTTATGTTACTCCTCCAAAACAAACAAAAAACTCTTTTTCGGCTATGTTTTCATAATAAAACGTCTTCCTCTGCGCTATGCTAATTTTTGACAACACCGGTGTTGTCACCTAAAAAGTTAAGCACCTATATCTACAATCATTTTAGCCAGAGTGCTTTGCTGAGAATAAAATTAGGTGGAAATCACATCCCTAACATTTATTCTACATTATTTGGATTTATATGTATACCACTTTATTTTCATGTTTTTACCCCCAAACTCAGGCTAACTGTTAAACTGCGGTTATTTTCCACACCGTTACCTGAAAAAGAGGATTCTGTTACCAGCACAGGTTGAGTAGGAAGTGTGCAAAACATACATGAACATCTACAATGTGTTGTATTACTCAGAGAGCCATGTGTGGTCACTCACTCTCATACGGCTCCTGACCGGTCAGGATGACCCAGACGACGATGGCGAAGCTGTAGACATCGGACTTTTCGGTGGAGCGCGTGTGAATGCTCTGCAGGTGCTCTGGAGCCATGTAGCAGAGCGTTCCGGCCGTGCGCACCGACGTCTTTCTGCCCACACCCTTACGACTCTGCCTGCGAGACTCGTCTCTGGTCAGTTTGCTCCACGTCTGATGAGTGGCCAGTCCCAGGTCTGCAATCTGGCCCAAAAGACAGACACACACTAAACCCTCCACACTCTTAAAATGCACTGTGATTAGAAATACAGCAGTAAAAATGCACCCACACACTGATCTGAGAGTAAATATTCGACTGCACTGACTTCAGAATGTTAGTCATTACATTTAAATATGATAATATTCAATTATGTAGGCACTCGGTTTAGGGTTACTGCGCTATTGTCAAATATGACAATTCAAAACATTTTAATGTATAGCTTTCGGTTGTCTATATTCCACAGTGTACCCAGTTTCTTCAGTAACATTCCTGCATTCACTGTACAAAATCAAAACACAATGAAAACTGGGATTTTATGATGCATTCAATTGTTTCCTAAAGAACTGTGTTGTAAGATGTTGTTTGCTTCAGTGTTGGGGAAAGTCACCAATTTAGCAGAAGGAAGTGTTACTATGCTATAATAATAATAATAATAATAATAATAATAATAATAATGTAATTGTTGATCTTTGGTATTATTTTGATATATCTGTATCACATTTATATTACATTATTCTATTATTGAATACATTAATACATGTAATGCAATTGTGAATTTTTACACCCTACTTGAAAAGAAATGTTTCAACTTATTTTTATTATTTATATTGTGCTTTAAAGAAAACAAATGCTAATGTTTCTCTGTGCTGTGCATAGAGAATTATGTTTATTGTCTTAAGTGAGTGAAAAAACTCGGTTCCTCTCTCAGTTCTCTTCAGGGAGAATCTGCGATGTTAGGTTCCTAAAGCACCAATCACTGCTGTATAGCTATTTGGATTAGGTCTGATTAGGTATTAAAATACAAATACTTTGGTAATTCTATGAGAAAAAAGTAGGGTTAATACTTTAGTAACACTATGGTAAAAAGCATGGCAAATACTTTGGTTATTAAATACTAAAAAAGCATGGTAAAAGTATTGTAAATACTTTTGTTATACTATAGTAAGAAGTATGGTAAAAACTTTACAATACTATGGTAAAAACATGGTAAATACTTTGGTTACACTATGGTGAAAAGTGTGGTAAAAAACTAATAATACTGTGGTAAAAATGATAGAAAATACTTTGGCTATACTACAGTACACAGTATGGTAAATACTTTTAGGATACTAAGGTAAAAAAGTACAGTATACTCTTTAATAATACTATGGTATGGATGGCAGAACGAAGGCTTGTGAAGCTTTGAGGCTTTTCCAATGTCCATACATTATAAGCTGCTTCAGATAAATCACCAACACATATTATTAATGCAGGCTTGCTGTTCGATGTGCACAGATACGAATCTGATAAATGGCTTGAAATGAATTTCATTCACTTTTCAAAGTGTGACAATAAATACCTGAATGAGTCAATATTCTAGTCATGGTGATAAAATAGCATTTAACTGTTTTGGGATTTGCCATAAAATCCCAGCCCCAATTGACTGGTACAGTATAACAAAATGTGACAATCAGGTGATCAATGGAAATGATCACTATTTTTATTTATTTGTTGTGATCAATGTATTTGCCTCATTTTTTATTCTTTTGCAGTGTGGGTTTAAAGTCCCAGGAACACAGTTTATATTAAATATGTTTGCATAATACTAAAATGAAGTGTTATATTGAACATCCAACAGTCTAAAAAATGATAGAATATGATAAAATACAGAATTATAAGGGCAGTCGTGGGCTGGAGGTTAGGGATCCAGCCTTGTGACCGGAAGGTCGCCGGTTCGATCCCCAGGGCCGACAGTCCATGACTGAGATGTCCTTGAGCAAGACACCTAACCCCCATCTGCTCCCTGGGCACCGTGGATTGGGCTGCCCACCACTCTGGTCAAGTGTGCTCACTGCCCCCTAGTGTGTATGTGGTGTTTCACTTCACAGATGGGTTAAATGCAGAGGTGAAATTCCCCCGTTGTGGGACTAATAAGGGTCACTTAATCTTAATCTAATCTTACTTATAATGACATGGTTTAAAAACTGCTTATCTTTCTGAGAACTTTTTGAAAAGCGTACATGACTGATGGGCCTGAGGCCAGAGCTCCCAGCCTGGAACATCACTGAAGCAGAGAAAAATGGACTGTGTTGTATGCCGTGCACTTTCAAGCCTTCATATGCCATAATTTGCTAATCACAAACCTTTATTATCTGATTTTCATGTATTTTTATGAGTATTCAAATAATTTGAGAATTCTGTCACATGCTTAGCATAAAAGCATACGCAGTGACAGTCTTATCACAAATGGGTCACTGTTTTAACACAAGATAAAAGCCAGCAATTATATATATCTAATTCATAGATTAAGAGACCCTTATTAGTCCCACAACGGGGAAATTTCACCTCCACAACCTGCAGCGAAACGTGCAGTGAAACACGACATACACACTAGTGAACACACACACTAGAGGGCAGCGAGCACACTTGCCCAGAGAGGTGGGCAGCCCTATCCACAGTGCCCAGGGAGCAGTTAGGTTAGGTGTCTTGCTCAAGGGCACCTCAGTCACATACTGTCATCTCAGGGGATTAAACCAGTGACCTCCTGGTCACAAGGCTGGCTCCCTAACTTCCAGCCCATGACTGCCCCCAAAGTATGCCAGAAGTGGAATTTATTTATTTCGATCTAAATATTCAGAAAGAAAGGAAAGAAAAGCCTGCCCATCCATAAAACCCGATACTGATTACATTTCAGACATTACTATACCTTTATATGGAAATGCTCGTCAACTAAGATGTTCTCCGGCTTCAGATCCTTGTGAATGATCTGGTTGTTTGTTAGATAAGCCATTCCCTCCAGGATCTCCAGAATTATCCTTCCTTTGACGGATGTTGGAACAGGGACCTAACAATATTAAAAAGAGCGGTTCTAAAATGTAGGAATGATGGAACAAAGAAAGCTGCTTTGGCATAATTGTGGAGAGGACATACACTTATTAGCCACCGCCGTTAATAAGCAACATACAAACCCAACTCCAGAAAAGTTGGGACAGTGGGTAAAATTACAAATAAAAACAGTAAACTGTCTTTTACAGGCATTTGGCTGAAAACAGCATAAAGAAGAAAGCTGCGGGCCGATTCAGAAGTACTGCAGGAAACCATAACATTGTGCAATACTGTGTCACTCCTGCAATGAAGAGCAGCTGGAAACCCCTGACATTTAACTATACACGAGAAGTATGGTGCTCTCACCCTTTCCAGCAACGCAAGCAGGTTTCCCTTAGGGATGAGCTCCATCACCAGAGAGTAATATCCGTCCTCCAGGATGACCCCCAGCAGCTTGACCACACGTTCATGGTTTAGACGGCTCATCAGACTGCCCTCCTCCAGCAGAGACTGCTTCTGCCTTCACACATATAAAACAACACTTTGTTAAATGCGTAATGTTTCATATATGCCAGCTGTTTCCTACTTTCCGACTGTTTCTTATGTTAACTTAATTATTACATGTACAAAGGCACTGGCTGGTATCCCCTTAGCAACAGGTTGGCAACAGCTTAGCAACCACCTGGGATAACATAGCAACAGCCTAACAACACTGTAGCGACCACCTGGGATACCACAGCAACAGCACGGCAAAACCTTAGAAACTAGACGAGATTCCACCGCAACGGCAACCACCCAGGATAACATAGTAACACCTTAGCAACCACCTGTGTTAACTTAGTAACACTTTATCAATCACCTGGGATAACATAGTAACACCTTAGCAACCACCTGGGATTCAACAGAATCGCTTTGTCAAGCCAACTTAAGGTTTACTCATGAACCTTTTAGTTGACTATGTTAGTAGTTTCTTAATTATATAATTACATAAATACATATGAAATGTCAATTGAATACATATAACATATCTAAGGGATGACTTAGTTTTTAATATTGTACTTAAAAAATATCCATAATATTGTCTGAAGTGTAATATATTAAACTTAATGTACTACCCAGTTCAAAAACGTGAACCTAGATCAGCATAAAAACATCAGTTAACCTGCTTATTTGTCATAGTGAGTAAGTGACACTATATATACACACTGTGCAAACAAAAGTTTGCTTATACAGCTTTTATCAGCGGTCAAGGGAATTAACAGAGAGTTTGTTCCTCTTTGCTGCAGTAACGACCTCTACTCTTCTGGGAAGGCGTTACGCTACATGGAACATTGCTGTGAGGAACAAGAGCATCAGTGAGGTCAAGTACTGATGTTGGATGGTCAGTTCTGGAGCTCCATCACTCCTGAGAGAGTCCAGTGCTGGGGGACTTTACACCCCTCTAGCTGACTCTTGGCATTGCGCATGGTAACCTTAGGTTCATGTGTAGCTATTCTAGAGCGTCCCTTTCTACTGGTCAATGTTTTTCTATAGAGATTGTTTAAGCTTTGTGCAACTGAACGCCTGTGTTTGCAATGGGTGCAACTTAAAATTAGTATTTACTAATCAGGAGGGGTGTTCAAGCCTAGTTCTCTAGTGGAAGCTGATTTTTCATTATTAGTTGCCATTCATATGGTCGTATGCAAAAGTTTAGGCATCCTGGTCAAATACACGTTTTTGTTGATTTTCTAAGGGAAAATAGGCGAATACATCCTCTGGTCCAAAATAACTTGAGATAAATCATTAGTCATTAGTTAAGCTCCATTAAAAGTCAAGAACGTTTTTCCCTTCTCCTGTAAAGTTGCCTTTCTGGAGGTTTTGCTCTGACAATGATGATACTAACACCGTCTAAGTTTCAAAACATACCGGTCACTCCTCAGTCCATTCAGGGACACTAAAAAAAAATAAAAACAACACACTTTGTTCTGACCATTTTTGTGATGTCACAGAAAACAAACCATTTACCCGATATACATTTACATATATCAAGGTATTGAGCCTATGCAAAGTGATTCAGCAAAGAAGGAGGCACAACGCAAGGCAGCCAATCAGAACAGAGCTCATTTACATATACCAGTCTTAAAAGCACAATTTTATTCTAAGGGACAAAGAGAGGCTAGAAACGTAATACATGAGGCCACACAAACATTAGGAATGGACCTCAAGGAGAAAGATAAGAGGAAACACAAACAGAAGATATGGGCTCTTAAAGTTTTGAATACGCCTTTAAAACAATGCAAAACAAAGTGTGTGGAAGAGTAGGACCGCTGAAACTGGACTTCCCTCGAGCTTTGCTGGAAACTCCTAACCGCATTATGTCTGGCATTTTAATCGGAATGCTTCTCAGAGCAGGAGGCCCTGTGACGCAGATGATGTAATATAGTCGACGGGCTGCTGTTTCGCCTTTTTGCTGACATTTTGTTCCCCTATCACATGAATGATCCAGACGCCGTGCTATTATCTGTTTGAGGAACCGCGAGAAACCACAGCAGCTGAGCTTTTACAGCCTGTGAAAGAAAAACAGGGAAGCACAGATGCACATAAAAGCACACGCAGCGCAAAGCTCTTAACGTTGCTGACTGCTGTAAGAAACAATTTCTCATGGTGTTTGTGTTGACAATAAACAAGACGGAGCATCTTCACACCGTAGAAACACTCAAGACGCTCAGTGATGATCAGCTGAAAGCAGCTGCGCTTCTTCCCAGCGTTGTCATTAGTAAAGCCAGCGTCATGTGACAAAACGCCTGCCTTCACACGCTGTTTGGCGAGTGTGATCAGAGTATATGTAAGAAAAACAAACCAAAATCAATGAGGTGTACATCACAGGTGATGAACAGCGCCTGGACGATAAAGTGCGTTAATACAAGTGAGGATCGTCTGCAGCAATAAAGAACTGCCGCATGTGAACTTTACACAATCTTACCCCACAGCTTCTCCATTATGATGCTGTTTGGACCACTTGGTCCCACTTTATTTTAAGTGTCTCTAATAACTGTGTAGTTACACATGAACATATGCAACAAAACTGTATCTACTGATGATTTAGTCACTGTTACAGATGGATTACAACAGTACAGCCTATGTAATTACACGTGTATCAACTTCAGCTTTGTCTCATGTAATTACACAAGTGTATCTTCTACACAGGAACTTTCCTGCAGTGCAGTGTTAAAGTTACACTGGGCAGTTCCTCTGTAATTGTTATGGGTACAGTGTAATAATGGAGGGGTAGTCTAGACGTTGCTTTGGGGGGAAATGCAGCACATTTAACTAAAGTTATAAGAGTTACATGTTAATATAAGGGGGCGTCTGCTGTTCTGTCACATTACAGAAGGGTTTAAAGCTGAAAGTGGTTACAGTGTCACAGCACTAGCACCATAAACGCTGGATACATGTTAGGAAAGCTGGCAGATAGAGTCTAAGTGATGCCTCGATGTTGGGACCGTTTAAACCCTGTGTGTCAAACACAAGGCCCACGGTTGAGATCAAGCCCTCGACGCAATCCTATCCGGCCCGCAGAAGTATTTTAATTTTCTGTTAACACTAGCCTGATTTACAATGCGCTGCACTACAGTCCCCAGCATGCAGACTGAATAAAACACTGGCTGGCTAGAGAGGCTTGGGGCTGAAAAGCAGACTACGGACTGTATGCAGTAGACTCTCTAACGGGGGAAGAGCTTCAGGGCCCACAGAAGGGAGCTGTGCCAGATGACAGTTTAAGTTAGAGCTGAGGTTCACTCTTGTATGTATATGGAGGGTTGTGTAAGACGGCCCAATGGAAGGTTGTGTAAGAGGGCCCTGTAAGGAGGAAAAGTCTGATAAGAGTCAGACCAGACCAGCGAAGGCCTTTTCCTTCCTTCCCCAAAAACTCAGCAGCTGAAGACATTACACATTTTCTTTAAGAGATTAGATCCTAGACAGCTATTAGTGCAAACAGTACAGTTAATATTAGAGTTACTTATAAATATCCAGACCCTGGGCCAAACACAGAACTTCTGGCTGAGTCAATGCACTGCAATGTTATGTGTATGTTATGCCGACTCGCCTACCTCTATGGGGCAGCGGTTACATCTCAGTTCTATGCAATTCCACACCAGTCGTGCCACCAAACCCACTAGCTGCATTTCAGCTGCAGGTCAACTGATATAAACACTGTATTGTGTTTGTAATATAAATTGTCAGCAGCTCAGAAACTGAGCCCGTCTTAATGAACTTGCAGCAATGAAGGGATGCCAGGGGTCGAGTTCAAGCAGATCAGGCAGGTTCAAGACTGAGCTCCTGGGGACGTTTACATTTTGGATATTTCATCTAATATTTCAAGGTCTACTACAAGTGCCTATGTTTTATTGTATTTAAAGAACTGTGATACTGTAAAATATCAAGCGCAGTGATAACCCCAGCTGTAGTACTGCAAGGACACTCTTTACAGCACCATGTGCAGTTTTTCATTATTTAGGATGGTTTAATATATCGCTGCTGTCAGAACAAAACCTTTTATTTCCAAACAAGGAGAAGGAAAAATGCTCTTAACGTTTAAATAAAGAATTTGTTTTTTTCGAAAGCAATTTTTGTTTCTCCATTCATCATGAAATTTTGACACAAAATAAAGGGCAACTGCCTTTTTCAAATGATGTCAGAAAACGAAAAATGACAAAAACGGACACATGAGGTAATATATGCTATATTTCTTCATTACTGGCTCTGGTTAAAATCAAGGTAGGTCGAGGATTCGTGCATCACTAAACTTGACCGAGGAGGCCAAACTTTTGCATACAACCGTATTTAAATGACCGCAATATTCAATAATACAAAGGATGAGTGATACTTTTTTGATCCCACAACTGGGGAAATTCCACCTCCGCATTTAACCCATCCGTGAAGTGAAACACCACATACACACTAGTGAACACACACACACGAGGGGGCAGTGAGCACACTTGCCCGGAGCAGTGGGCAGCCCTATCCACGGCACCCAGGGAGCAGATGGGGGTTAGGTGTCTTGCTCAAGGACACCTCAGTCATGGACTGTCGGCCCTGGGGATCGAACCGGCAACCTTCCGGTCACAAGGCCAGATCCCTAACCTCCAGCCCACGACTGCCCCAATAGTGACAATCTTGGCTGTAGTAATTACCTGTATTTGTCCCTCAGGGGCAACGTGTGTGTGATTGCATAAGTCTATGTCTGGGTGTTTCCTGCCTTCAGCCCAATGAGGGCTGGGATAGGATCCAACACACCCCGGTGACCCAGAAGGATAAGCGGCTTTGATAATGTGTGTGTGTGTGTGTGTGTGCGCCTGCGTAGCAACTCTTAACAAACATCAACTAGGCTGCCTCACCGCGGCAGTACGTAAAGCCTCTATTCCCTTTGTTTCTTGGCGAAGTCTGGCTTGTTGTTCGGACCCGTTTGCCCTGCCTCCTCTGCAATGTATATTTTGCCTATTTTGCAATAAGAACTCAGCTCGTCCTAATACTCACTCGTTCCGAGGTGGTCCCGTGTACACAGTCTTCAGCACCACGTGGCCCAGGGTTATGTGGTAGCACAGGTAAACTTCCCCAAAGCCTCCATAATCCAGCCGCTCCTTTCTGATCAGATCCGACGACTTCATGACGTCCAAGCTCGGTGCTGTAGCCATGCTTTCACTGCTTAAGAACAGAGGTGGGTCTTTAATCCGCTATACCATTCAAACGGAGTCATTCAGAGTGGTCTGATGGGAAATCGCAGAGAAACTTACCGACTCAGACTCAGTCAACTCAGTCGCAACATCTGCAACACAAATACAGCCATTTCATTTACTGTCCAAGACCACCAGCGACCCTATGCATGTCTTCTTTATACAGTCTTTATATGTGACGCTGATGATGGTGAAACAGTGTCTGAAAACGTACGCTGTCTTTAGGGACTATTTAGCCTTATAACACCCTGCATGTGTCTCTCCACCATGAATGGACTGTCAAAAATGCATCTTCCTACCACCACCACTGTGAACAGTTCTCACTCTCCCTGTAGAAACAACGCTGTTTACAACCCCACAATTTATTTATATTATTTAAAAAGCGCTAGAATTTGCATGTGATAATGAGATATTAATTCCTTATGTGCCTATTTTCATTCTGTTAGACTGGCGACAGCATCTGTTTATCACTGATTGTAGATCAAATGGACGACTTAAGGCTAAAGCAAGACGAAGATAACACCATCATAATATACAGAGGTAGGCATGTGTATGGAATATATACATAAATATTTCGCTGCTGTCGTAACAAAACCTTGTATCTCCATTTTTGTCGTTTTTCAGTTTTCGACATAATTTGAAAATGTCTACTGCCCTTTACATTGTGTGTGAATTTTATGACGAATGGACCAAAACAAACGGCCCAAAATGACTTGGAAAAACGTCTGGTTCCATTGACTTGCATTAAAAGTACAGCAGGTTTTTTCCTTCTCCTGTGAAGTTCTCATTTTGGAGATACAACGTTTTCTTACTTGAATATAGTTTTCCAGTTGAATTCTATTTAAAGCTCAAGGAAACCAACTGTAAAAAAAGACCCTCATCACTCTGTTGTTATCAAACTGGTACTTTCACAGGTATTTGAAGTTACAGGCCCAGTATCTGGCTGTGTAACTTCAGATAAACGAGACCTCTTGTGAGGACTTAAGCAGGGTCCACTGAGGAAGTGGTAACCACACCAGGCGCGAGCAACACCACATCCTCAAAGCACTTTGAGGAGCTCCTGAGATCAATGACACGAACAGGGAGCTATTAAAAACCCCGAATACTCCACACGTATCTACAGTGACCGGGGGGAGGCCAAACGACCCCGCATGGAGGCTGAAAATCACGCCGTAGCGTTGCTCAAGTTTCCTTCCTTCTCGCCTGCTTCTGGAATTTTCCCGTTCCACCTTAAGTGGGGCTGCAGTTGCGTTCTGGCGCCTCGGGCGCTTCAGGCGGCGGCGTGTAACCGCAGCACTATTTAAGGTGGAACGGAGAAATTCGAACAACAAGTTGGCGAATAAGGGGCCGACCTGCTTCGTTCGAATCTCTAAGGTCCAATATGAACCAAATAGGCGCCTTCTGGCCAAAAACGTGTATAAAAAGCTCAAAATCGGGCCACTTACCTGCTTCACATCGCGCGCTCAGTTCCCGAGGAAGGACTTCTGTTCCGGTATCGCATCGCAAGTGAAAGTAGAAGACGTTCCGAGCAGACCGAGCAAATCAACACCAGAGCACAGGATGAACGGAACGAAGAGCGACTAAACGCGCGTCTGACTCCAATCCCAGACCCCCGGCTGCCCCCCCCCGGAGCCCAGCCCCGGTCAGTGTGAGGTGGACGGACAGGAGCTCTTCCTGGTGTCTCTGTAGCTCTGTCAGGCTGAGTGTGAGCTGGGTGTGAGTGAGTGAGTGTGAGCTGAGTGTGAGCTGGGTGTGAGTGAGTGAGTGTGAGCTGAGTGTGAGCTGAGTGTGAGTTGGGTGTGAGTGAGTGAGTGTGAGCTGAGTGTGAGTTGGGTGTGAGTGAGCTGAGTGTGAGCTGAGTGTGAGTTGGGTGTGAGTGAGCTGAGTGTGAGCTGGGTGTGAGCTGAGTGTGAGCTGGGTGTGAGCTGAGTGTGAGTTGGGTGTGAGTGAGCTGAGTGTGAGCTGAGTGTGAGTTGGGTGTGAGTGAGCTGAGTGTGAGCTGAGTGTGAGCTGGGTGTGGGTGAGTGTGAGCTGGGTGTGAGTGAGTGAGTGAGTGTGAGCTGAGTGTGAGTTGGGTGTGAGTGAGCTGAGTGTGAGCTGAGTGTGAGTTGGGTGTGAGTGAGCTGAGTGTGAGCTGAGTGTGAGTTTCATGTCTTGTCCTCTTGTTTCGCGCTCTGAGGTCAGGGGTTTTCTCCCTTTCAGCTGTGAATCGAGCATGGGACTGAGAGCAGTGTCTCACACACACACACACACACACACACACACACACACACACACACACACACACACACACACACACACACACACACACACACACACACACACAATGTATTGTCTACAATTACGTTATACATTGTTATACACTGCATTATTATGATTGTATTATATGATTAAATTCGAGTAATAATGAATGAATAGTATGGTTGTGTTTCTTGTTGCTGGATAAAGTGCTGTAGTACTTTTGAGGAATGTTCAGTCTCATGCTCGAAGCATGGATGAAGGTGAGAAAACCCCTGACCTCACAAAGCTAAACAAGAGGCTGAGATATAAACTCACCCTCACTCACAGTCACAGGCACTCACACTGAGCCTGGCAGAGCTGGAGAGACACCGGGAAGAGCTCCTGTTCCTCCACCCCACACTGACTGAAGTGAGTCGCTGGACTTTGGAGGCTGAATTCCGGGCTTTGAGTGTTCAGGAGGACCAGCCCAGGGCCTGGGATTAGAGTTAGATGTGTGTTTGAGTCGTTCTTCTTTACATTCGTCCTGCGCTCTGGTGTTTATATATATATATATATATATAGTCTTTTATTATATTGATTACATTTAAAGCTCAATATATGTATATGTGTGTGTGTGTGTGTGTGTGTGTGTGTGTGTATGGACAAAATATGGACAAAAGTATTGAGACACCTACACGTTACACCCACAGGATACCTTTTATGACATGCCACTCTAAATCCATAGGCATTAATATAATTAACGAAGTTGGTCCCGCCGTTGCTGAGTCAGCAGAGTGTTGGTGATTTTTATGCTCCTCAGCACTCAGTAACCCGCTCTGTAACTTCACGTGGTCTGACACATCATGACTGAGTTGCTGTGGTTCCTAAACGCTTCCACTTTTCAATAAAACCAGTCATAGCTGATTGTGGAATATTTAGGAGGGAAGAAATTGAACTTGTCGTGATGGTGGCAGCCCATTACAGCACCACCCATTCTTTCACAAGCGTCTGTAAAAGCAGGCTGCATGGCTAGGTGCTTGATTTTATACACCTGTGGCAATGAGGCTGAATGAGACCCCTGAATTCAATAATTAAGATGTGTGTCCCAATACCCATCTCCATTTAGGCCCAATCCCATTTCTTCTTTTTACCCCTACCCCTTGATATCCAGTGTCACCCTAACCCCTGGACCAAGTTATGAGGGGTAGTGGTTGAGTGGTACTTTATTAATCCCACAAATGGGGAAATTCCACCTCTGCATTTAGCCCATCCATGAAGTGAAACACCACATACACACTACTGAACACACACACTCTAGGGGGCAGTGAGCACACTTGCCCGGAGAAGTGGGCAGCCCTATCCACAGCGCCTGGGGAGCAGTTATGGGGTTAGGTGTCTTGCTCAAGGACACCTCAGTCATGGACTGTTGGTGCTGGGGATGGAACCGGCGACCTTCCGGTCACAGGGCCATATATATGCAGTCTTGAGCGATTTATGGCTTAGGTATTTATAGTGTGTATTAAACTGGAAGTGTACAGTATGTTGAGGTAAACCAGATCTGGTGTGCAAACTACAGATATTATATTCACAAAGTGTCCCATGCAGGAAAATATGCATTAATATGCATTACTTTTCAAGTAAATGTGCATACAGCTTAAATGCTCAAGCACAGTGAACAAGTACTCAAGTGCAACGTGCATGCAGTCCAAGAGCTAATGAGCTTCGAGGCTCATATGACATGAATCCGTATGACTGGTCGGTCGTTTATTTTCCATGTCCGCAGAGTTGGCAGTTTGTTTTCACAGTCCATCTTATTTATTGAGAAGATTATTAAGGGGTTAATACTGCTGCTAATAATGTGCACTTATACTGCCGGTGTTATTAGACTATATTACTGTTGTTGTTATTGGGCCTATTATTAATATACTTAGAACTGTGATGAAAGCATCAAGAATGTGAGTCAGTTTATAATTTAAATAAATACACCAAGAAAGAAATCGTGAGAACGGGGCCCTTCCTGTGGCTTCGCTTCAGCTCTGCATAACTCAAAAATCTCGAACTGTGGTGTTTTTGCATTCTGACTCAAGAGCCTCGAGTAATGTCTTGTGAGGCATCCTGTTATGTAATCGGTACATATCGGTACATATTTCTTCAGTAGCTCATACACTCTAAACTCTAACTCATCCTTTCCATTCTGCACTGTGCGCGTCATCCACCAGCCAGTCAGCTCACTGACATGGTCCATTTCCGAATAGAAATCAAAGAATTGATTAAATTAATAAATTAATAATACATGCTCTGTCTCTCTCTCTCTCTCTTTCTCTCTCTCTCTCTCTCTCTCTCTCTATATATATATATATATATATATATATATATATATATATATATATATATATATATATATGTGTGTGTGTGTGTGTGTGTGTGTGTGTGTGTGTGTGTGTGGAGAACATGCATAGACCCATCTACAGCACATTTTCCATCAATCTGAAGAAATATCTAATCATGCAAAGGGTGAGTGTAGAACCATTTTCTTTGCTAAAGAACCCTTGAATAGTCATCATTTTAAACTGTGCACCAAATGAATCTTTGTTAGGAGTTACTGATCCAGGTAAAGCCCGTGTTTACTATAAACACTGTAAAATTCCTCAGTGTAAAGGAACTCAAGAACCTTGCAACTTTATAAATGCTGAGGCCCAGAGCATCCACTTCAAGAGCACCAAGTGGCCTTCACGATGACCAAACAAGGTCAAGAAGACCAAATGCAAAGATGCAAGACCAGCAAAATGCTTCTAGGGTCTAATCCAGTAAGGGTCTAGTCCAGTTAGGTACCTGTTCGAGACCTGATTGCATTATGTGCAGGTATGTGATTGGCCACACGGGGGCGCCCTCTTGTACATTAGAGGTTGCTGAGCCACTACCAAAGGAGACATTCAGGGCTCTCTGCCCTCTGATACGTCCTGGAGGTACACCTGCCCAGACCAGCCTGGCACTCCTCGCTCCACTCTGCTTCGCTCCCATTGTTAACTTTATGAAAGCTTTATTAGACGTTGTGAATTCGAGAAGTAGGGCATGATTGATTACCCCTTTTCTCCTCTTTACACAGAGTGTTGGAACAGTTTGGTGTATTTTTGTTTCTTTTATTGGTTTGGCTCCAGAGTTTAAGTGTTCTCTGAGGAAAGATCCTGATGTGATTGAAGGTACATTGTCATTAGATGACTATGTTTTTAATTTAAAATGGATGTGTGTTGTTTTCTTTATATTCTGAAGACTTTTAGTGAAGAAAGAGAGATTATTATGTCTTACAGTTACAATGCAAAGTTGGACTAAGACTGTAATATAATGAAAATGAACAATGTTTTAGGCTGTAAAAATGGCAACTTTACAGGAGAAGGAAAAAACATGCTTTACTTTTAATGTAAGTCAGTGGAACCAGACGTTTTCCCAAGTAACTATGGGCTGTTTCTTTTGGTCTATTTATCATGAAATGTACACACAATGTAAAGGACAATAAAAGTATGTCAAAAAACATTTGAAAACGTTTTTCGCAAACAGTGCATCACTCTCCTGAGATGCTGTTGCTAAGCAACGACTTCGACAGCTGTAGGAGACGCTCGAGCCATTTGAACGTTTTTACTTCTTACTTCACCACAAACAGAAAACGGACACTTAAGATCAAATTTGACCGACAGCCGATTTGGTCCGACTCTGAACACTAAACTCCCAAACTGTCGTCACCACTGAGCAGCTTTTCAGTCACAGCTGAGACAGAAAAACAGCTGAACAACCTGGAATCAGCCAGAAATGAACCCGACACCATTCGCCGAACTAAACGGGCTGTAAGAAGCTTCACAGACCGGCTGGAACAAAACAACATCAATACTGATGCAGCAAAAACTGACCAAACTGAGCTGAACCTGATATTGTGGCAGTTTTATGACTGAATGTCTGATTTGGTCCGACTCTGAAGATCAGACCACACGTCTGGCGAATGGTACTGGGTTCATTTCTGGCTGATTCCAGGTTGATCAGCTGTTCTTCTGTCACAGCTGCCGACTGAAAAGCTGCTCAGTGTTAATGACAGTTTGGGAGTTTAGTGTAAGGAGCTGGAGAACAAACTGCTGGCTGTGCTACAAGCTGCTGGGTAAGGAGCTTTAATAATTTCAGGCTAGCAGTTTATCCCTGGTCATTCACTTTGAAGTTATAAGCAATGTTTCAGTTTTTGAATGAAACACAATACAGGACAGCCAATCAGAACAGAGCTCCTTTACCTATGTCAGTCTTAAGGCTCAATAACAAAGACAGCCTGTTTAATTCTAAGAGATAAAGAGAAAAAGCTTTGTGATTCTGTGAACTTTGAGCATCAACTTCCAACCCAATTTCACACGAACATTTTGGCTTAGGACTTTTTATTACCTGTTTTTGTTCTTTCTTTTTTTAGCAATCCTTGCTCTATGTATGTTGTAAAAGTGGTGTACTGTCGCTTTAAGAATATCCCCGCCTAAAGTTCTGATAAACTTCCTTCTGATTTAGGGACAGATTTTCTACCACGACTTCAAGCAGTATGGGAGGCAAATCCAGCCAAAAAATGAAATGAAAATGAAAACAAAAAAATGTAAATGCAAACCTCTTTTTGCTGTTTCTTTTTAGCCCCGCCTAGTGCTAATTAACATGTATTTGCATGTTGGTCAGTTAGAAAACGAAAATGAAAAGGGGAAAATGAAAAGTGAATCTCCAGCAGGTGGCGCTGATGAATCACAGACGGGCACTTTGCTGCTGATTTATCCATTTTACATTTTCATGTTAACTTTGTCAGATTTGAAGCCAATTGCTTCAAAAAAGAAATAAGAAAGTAAACATTGCATTTTGATTTTAGTTTTGACAGGTATTCTACTTTTCACGAAGAAAAGCCAAAGCCAGAGTGAAGCTTATGTTTTCTTTTCTCTATTAGCTTTTTCGTTTTAGATTTGGCCATGAGAAACCTCAATAACGACTAAAATGAAATGACAAATAGGCGTTTCCAATTTATTTTTATTTTTGTCACAAACGACTCGTGCTCACGTGAAAAAGAAAGTGCAAATGTAGGTATTTCATTTTCAGTGTTGGCAGGATATTTGCTGAGATGTTTGGAAAAAGAATTGGAAAAAAGAGGTTTGCATTTACATTTTATTGTTTTCATTTTCTTTTCTTTTTTGGCTGGATTTGCCTCCCATTCAAGCAGAGCCGGTTAATGAGGAGCCTGGCCACTTGCTATTCTGCTAACCAGCAGAGGGCGCCCGCGAGTCAGTCCTCAGTGAATGGGAGTAAATGGTGCCCAACGGCTGAAAACGAGCAGTTAAAATAGTTCCTAATCTCTCGCCCAGAACGTGTCTTTAATTTTAGAAACTGTAGGGATGATTTCACTAAAAAAAACAAAGAAATCTTACCCGTATATTTCTACAGCACACGGGTTTTGGGCAGCAGGGGGCGGGCTTTACTGCTAGAGCGCGATGATTGATTGGCGAGCGGAGCAGCTCATTGGCTGTTCGCGCTCACTGACGTCATGGCGTTTTAAACTCCTATAACTCGAGTTTAAAAGCTCTTAAAAATGTAACAGCGGTGTTAAAATGCTTTATGATATTCATTGTTCAGGAGCTTCATGGATTCTTTTACATTAAAATGTTTAAACATTTATAAACTCGGATTTTGCTCAAATGCTCCATATCAACCCATTCGTTTTGGACTCACTCGGGAGCGCCCCCTAGCGTTTGGAAAACCAGAAGACATTGCAGAGAGTGAGAATTCTCCTCTCTACAAGTTCTCTGCTTCTACAGGAGAATCAGACAGCTGCTCTGAGATCAGCCACATGGAGGCAGTGAGAAAACTACATTTCCCGTGTACGCTCCAGCTGTGCGCATGCGCAGTCGCGTTCTGGTCACGGCGCAGGCAGAGCTAGTTTAATCAGACGCGGAGTAATCAAACTGCCCACTAGTTGCAGCCCAGCGGGAGTCGTGCGGCGAGGCTGGCCGGTCGGAGTGGACGGTGCGGTCATGGGCAACGGAATCAACAAGGTAAACCGAGCGGATTCAAGCGCTCTGACAACTTCCAGCTCGAGAGCCCAGAGCAGCGCTGCGGCGAGGGGAGAGAGGAGAGGGCGAAAGTTAGGAGGGTCAGCCGTGGGGACAGTGGCTGTGGTCAGCTCTCCCCTTTAGATACGCTGCGCTTTGTCCGTGAATTCTGACACTCACTAATGTCAGCTTAGTAACTCCTCGCTGTCAGTAACTCCCTCGCTGTCAGTAACTCCTCGCTGTCAGTAACTCCTCGCTGCCGTTGCTCTAATTTGAGTTTATTGAGGGTTGTTTTGTGAAACACCCACAGTGATGCCCCCGTGTAGGCAGACGGGTCTCTCTCTCTCTCTATCTCTCTCTCTCTCTCTCTATCTCTGTCTGTCTCTCTCTCTCTCTCTATCTCTGTCTGTCTCTCTCTCTCTCTCTATCTCTGTCTGTCTCTCTCTCTCTCTCTATCTCTGTCTCTCTCTCTCCGTCTCTCTCTCTCTATCTCTGTCTCTATCTCTGTCTCTCTCTCTCTGTCTCTCTCTCTCTCTCTCTCTCTCTCTCTATCTCTGTCTCTATCTCTGTCTCTCTCTCTGTCTCTCTCTATCTCTCTCTCTATCTCTGTCTCTCTCTATCTCTCTCTCTCTCTCTCTCTCTCTATCTCTGTCTCTCTCTCTCTCTCTCTCTCTGCCTCTTTCTCTCTCTCTCTCTCTCTCTCTCTCTCTCTCTCTCTCTCTCTCTCTCTCTGCTCTAGGCAGTTAAGGCGAGTGAAGGGAGTCAGATGTGCTGTGACGCGTTACACTGCGCACACGGGCGACTTAAATCACAACCTGTTTAACCAGACAAATAAGCTGAACATCAACTAGACCTCCTTTACAGAGCTTTTAGACCTGTGGACTGTGTGTATGTAGAGAGAGAGATAGGAGAGAATGAGGAGAGAGAGTGCAGAGAGTGAAAGGAAATAATGAGGAGAGAGAGAGAGATTGGAGAGTGAGGAGAGAGTGAAAGGACAGAATGAGGGGAGGGAGAGAGAGGGAGATTGGAGAGAGTGGGAGATTGGAGAGAGTGGGAGATTGAAGAGTGAGGAAGGAGAGAGTGGGAGACTGGAGAGAGTGAGGAGAGATAGTGAGAGATTGGAGAGAATGGGAGGTTGGAGAGAGTGAGGAGAGAGTGTGAGAAAGGAGAGAGACTGCAGGGGGAGAGAGTGAGAGAATGAATACAGGGAAAGAAAGAGCGAGAGATGTAGAGTAGATATAGATTAGTAATCTGAACTCAATCTGAACTGATTTAACCTCGCACTCAACAACTGCAGCTTACTTACACCGTACTGCTGCTGTTAGAACAATACTCCTTACATCTGTTTACATCTGTTTACATCTGTTTACATCTCTTTACATCTCTTTACATCTGTTTACATCTGTTACTTGATGCACTTTATGAACAGCTGCTCTACATATTTGCACACACACACGAGTAACTTTAATTTTATTTGAACTTTGCACACACTGTACATGTTTACTTTTTACTGCTGTTTTTAGAGTTATTCTTTTTTAATTTGTTTTTATTCTCTTATGATTATATTTGTGAACGGAGGAACAGCAAAGTAAGGATTTCAGTGTACAGTGTAACTGCCTGTTCTGCTGTGCACAGGACAACAAAACTCTTGAATCTTGAAAAGTTAAAGTGTGTGTTAAAGGGACGATGTAGAGAAGAGAGAGCAAAGAAAGGGAGAGAGACTTTATATAGAGACTGCAATGAATGAGATGGAGGGAGAGAGAGAGAGAGAGAGAGAGAGAGAGAAAGAGAGAGAGAGAGAAAGAGAGAGAGAGAGATATTCTACATATCTTGACTTTCAGTGATCTTTAATACCTGAGGGACAGAGTGAGGGACAGAGTGAGGGAGAGAGTGAGGGAGAGAGTGAGGGAGAGAGTGAGGGACAGAGTGAGGGACAGAGTGAGGGAGAGAGTGAGGGAGAGAGTGAGGGAGAGAGTGAGGGAGAGAGTGAGGGAGAGAGTGAGGGAGAGAGTGAGGGACAGAGTGAGGGACAGAGCTTTCTGTCATTTCATTCCTTTCTTATCTGTTAGTGTCGGGTGATGAGAGTCACTCCAGTTCACAGATCTAAAAATACGCCCCGTTACACAGACTTGCTCCAGCCCGTTCCTCCTCTTCCTCACACAGCAGAACTGCTCCACTGCTCCACTGTACCTCACCTCACTACTCAGACGTTCAGATATTTCTAGCTCATATTTGATGAAGTGTATATTGTACTCCAGCATGGAGTGTGTATTTTTATGCTGTATTCATATACTGCATCATCACATGCATTTGAATATTTTCATCTTCAGGAGCTTTAAACCGAGCCACATCGCTTCCCTCGACAACTGTTGGCTGCTTTAGGGCTGTGTTCCTAAAACACAAGCAGGTTGCTGTGCAAAGCTTTAAAATCATCAAGGACCTACACTCACTGGCCACTTTATTAGGTACACCTTGCTAGTAAAAGGTTGGACCCCCTTTTGCCTTCAGAGCTGCCTTAATTCTTCATGGCACACTTTCAACAAGGTGTTGGAAACGTTCCTCAGAGATTCTGGTTGGTTGTTTGAGTTCCTGCTGCCTTTCTATCATCTGGAACCAGTCTGCCCATTCTCCTCTGACCTCTCATATCAACAAGGTATTTTCGTCCACACAACTGACCGCTCACTGGATATTTCCTCTTTTTGGACCGTTCTCTGTGAACCCTGGAGATGGTTGAGCGTGAAAATCCCAGCAGATCAGCAGTTTCTGAAATACTCAGACCAGCCCGTCTGGCACCAACAACCACGCCACGTTCAAAGCCCCTTAAATCCCCTTTCTTCCCCGTTCTGATGCTCGGTCTGCACTTCAGCAGGTTGTCTTGACCACCTCTACATGCCTCAATGCACTGAGTTGCGGCCGTGTGATTGGCTGATTAGCCATTTGGGTTAACAAGTAACTGAACAGGTGTCCCTAATAAAGTGGCCGGTGAGTGTATGTGTCAAACACAAGGCTCATGGGCCGGATCAGCTCCACGACACGGTCCTGGGCTGCACTACAGTCCCCAGCATGCACTGCCATGTAATACGCGCTGTGACTTTCCTACCCCAACAGCAGTCTATGAGACAGCAGTTACACCTCAATTCTACACAGTTCTACACAGTTCCACACCAGTCATATCACCAAACACACAAGGCTGCATTTCAGCTGCAGGTTTGAAGGACTGGGCTCCTGGGGATGTTTACATTTAGAATATTTCAAATATATTTCAAATATTCATGTAATATATCGAGGTCTACTTGAAAGTGCTTCTATTTTACTGCTGAGTTTTTTTGAATAAGCAGTGGCCACTTTGGGTTCTAGTACAACACTAATTAAAATAGAAATAAAACCTTTTTTCTGCCCCACGGATTAGTGGTTGAGTTTGACGCCCGGGATCTAAGATAATAATCTCCTGTATTATAGACTACAGTCATTCTTCTGATAATGATCCATCTGTGTTGTAATTTTTTTATGTAAACAATGTGAACATGTAAGTGCACTTGTGCTGTATGTGAGCGCTGCCGCACCTGCACTGCAGTAAATATGTATGATTCACTGTGATAAACACTGGTTTTATGTATTTAATTGGACCACACAGTGTGGTCAGACACACACACACGCACAATATCTAAGCTGCTTATCCTCCTGGATTTGAGGGGGGGGGTGCTGGAGCCTTTCCTAGTAATCATTGGGCAGGAGGCGGGAAACATCCTGGACAGGTCGCCAGTCCATCGCAGGGCAGACAGATAGACACACACATTCACACCTGGGGGCAGTTTAGCATGTCCAGTTGTCCTGGCTGCATGTCCTTGGACTGGGGGGGGCCCACACAAACACCCGGAGACATGCAAACTTCACACAGAGAGGACCCTGGTTGCCCGGCCGGGGAATCGAACCCAGGCCCTTCTTGCTGTGAGCAAGCCCGTGCCACTCTAGTGTGATCTTCAGGTCAAAAAAGTAAGACTGCCTAATAAACATTGGCCAGAAAATCGATGCACCTTTACTAAATACACAACTTACAATAAACAAGGCATCTGGTAGGTTTCAGACAATGCAGACCGATGTTTTAATCGAGAGGATAAATTGTTCCCACAGGCGCTAATGCTCAGAGTTAAACAGTCGTGTGTTTGGTTATTTTGTCTTATAGGTCCTGCCTGATCTCTACCTGGGCAATTTCAAAGGTAAGGAAAACAAACACAGGCGTATAAAGTGGAACTGTTTAGAAAATGCACTTAAAGACCAATGACAGCAGCTGTCCTTCTCTTTTGTTCTCTATTTCCCGTTTAGATGCCAGAGACAGGGAGCAGCTGGCGAGGAACAACATCACTCACATCCTGTCCATCCACGACACAGCTGCCCCAATTTTACAGGTAACACTAAGACACTCTCTGCTGTCCATTCACACTCGTCAGAATGTGGTTTGAGCTCAATAAAAGTGATGAAAAATCACATTTACACAGTGACTTAATGACGTCTGAAGTTTCCAAATGCTGGAGTTTTTAAACATCTCAGTGTCGACCAACCAAAAATGTCCAGCCAGCAGCGTCCTGTGACCACTAATGAAGGACTAGAGGACGACCAACACAAACTGTGCAGCAGATGAGCTGTCGTCTCTGACTTTACATCTACAAGGTGGACCGACAAGGTAGGAGAGTCTAATAGAGTGGACAGTGAGTGGACACAGTGTTTAAAACCTCCAGCAGCACTGCTGTGTCTGATCCACTCGTACCAGCACAACACACACTAACACACCACCACCATGTCAGTGTTACTGTGGTGCTGAGAATGATCCACCACCCAAATAGTACCTGCTTTGTGATGGTCCTGTGGGGGTCCTGACCTTTGAGGACAGGATGAAAGGGGGCTAACGAAGTTTACGCTACGTTCGACCCAGGCGGCTCCTGTAGCCGGCACCAGCGTCGTCGTCCTCCTCCTCCCGCTGTCACTCTCGTGACTCGTGTCCGTTTGGGGAGCTCGGTCTCTGCGCTCCACCCCCTCCGCACTTACGGCTCTCTCCCTAGCATCCTCGCCAGGGTGCGTCGCAGCTGAGCGCTCATCGTCGGGGCCCGGGGGGCGGGCGCACGCCACATGCACCTATAAGCTCAGCTGATAAAATGGACAATGAGTGTGGATACAAGGTGTACCTAATAAAGTGCTTAGTGATGTATGTAAATGAGCTCTGTTCTGATTGGCTGTTTTGTGCTTCGTTGAAAAAGCAGTCCTGGCTGAAACTCTACTTTATCTTCAGTGTGAGTGGGTGAGGCTACACTACTTTATATAGGCAAATACATGGAAATGTGTTGGTTTTTGTGACATCACAGAAATAGTGATTTTTTTTTAACAGGCTGTTTTTGCAGGATAGTTGGATTATTTGTAGTCTGGATTACACCAAACCAGTAGATTTGCTCTGTTGATCCTTGCAGTACTCCGTTCTAGGCAGGCTATATTGTAAAAAAGAAACAGTCCAGCATGAATCGTCATTTAACTGGAGCGAACAAGGTTCTAAGTCCAGGGTTATTTTTGAAAAATGACTTAATTTACAGATTAAATATGCCTAAAACGACCAGGTGATCCCAAAACATGTGAAGAAAAGTGCCTTTAGAGTTATTCTTGCAGCTTGGCTCTGACTCACGATTCATTAAATACCGTTTATATGGTGAACAGCACGTTCTGTGAATACACTTGAAGTAAATGGGGACATGTGCTAGATTTTCTGAGGTGATACAGAGATTGGACCACACTCTTTCCCATTCAAGGTAGAATCCCATCATTCTTCTAAACGAGAATGATGCCACCTCACGAGCTTCCAGTGTATTGAATTAAATTTAACCTTGGTAGAGAAGCTGAAGTTCCACAGTTCCAAGGTTCATCATATGCTCTCATTGCAAAATACATAAAAAAGAGGCGGCTGGAAGGGAATTGATTTTCTAAGTGGAAATAAGTTACTTCTGCACATTGTAGTGCATATTTGTTGTTTATTTGCTTGCGCTGTGATGGACTGCCGACTTGTCCAGGGTGTATCCTGCCTTCAGCCCAGTGACAGCTGGGATAGGCTCCAGCAGCACCCGCCCATGACCCAGAAGGATAGGCGGCATAGAAAATGTGTGTGTGTGTGTGTGTGTGTGTGTGTTTATTTGGTGATTTTAACATACTGGGGAAATATAAAGCTTAAAATGAGGCCTGTGTAAAAATTCTATCACCTTTTGTTTTTCCAATATTTTAAACTCGACAAATAAATACAAGTCGTGCAGTAAAGTTTGCAGAAAAATGCCAAGTTTTTTCTTGTAGAAGGTGTGCTAACTTATTTTTAATTAGAAAATCAATAGATAACTAATGACCAGTCGTATCTTACCCAGGGTAAAATATTACTCCAGTAAAAGTAGAAGTTCCTCCCTTTAGACCTCCACTTGAGTAAAAGTACTAAAGTATTTACCTTCAAATGTACTTAAGTATAAAGTAAAAGTACTAAAAGAGTAATTCTGGCTCTGATCTGGTCCTGTTATCATTTTTATAACCAGACTGGCTTCATGAACTCATTTCAGGTGAAAGTCCTCCAGCGTCTCTCTTGGTAAACCAGTCTTTTAATAGAACGTCATTAATTAGTGACGCTGACGTCTATTAAAATGATCAGAAGCACAAAACACTGAAGGTAAACAGTTTCCATCAGGGAGAACCGAGTGGCTCTGAAATCACTTTTTACACACAAGCAAAGTTTCAGTTTCAGATTTATTTACAACTTAGTTCCAAGTTTAAGTTGAATAAAAACTGGCTTTAAACTCAGGATCACAGATGAGCTCCTTTACTATGTTGATCTGTAGGCGTCTGTTCATAAACATAAACCAGCCCAAACTCATTTACTATAAAATGAAATGGTGTTTGTAGAAATTCAGAAAAAAGCCGCGTCAGTCTCGACTGCATATGTGGACATATTTCTATATTGAGCTCTATTTACACAAAGTTAGGTTAGTTCATCATTTATGTTGAACAGACTCTCCCAAAGTTTTACGCTGCTGCGCTGACGTTGAACCGCGTGCTGCACTGGGTCGGTATGACCAACAGGTCAAAACCAGCTCTAAACAAAGTGACCGCTGGGCCCTGATTGGTGCTCTGGCTTTGCGCTTCTTTCGTTTTGACATGTTACGTTTTTATACACACAGAAACCAAAAGGAATGACAGATTTCTCAAAATGTAGGAGGAAAAAGTCGGATATTAGACTCTGAAATGTAGTGGAGTGAAAGGAAAAAGTCGCCCAGAACGGAGAAACTTCAGTACAGATACACCAAAAATACTAAAGTACAGTAATTAATTACATTTACTCAGTTACTCAGTTACTGTCCAGCACTGCTAATGATGAATGTAATTTATTCAAGCCTTTGCGTTTGACTGTATACTGATGAATATTACACTGAATGTATGTCGATTGTCTGTTACGCTGAATACACCAGTGGGACTAGAGGAGCTATTGACTCAGTAGAGGAGCACGGACCCCAATATAAACACCAATAAAAACAATGCACTGAGCCTTTTTTGAGATTCTGATGTTTAAAAATAGCCCACATTTGTATGTATTTGCCGGACATGAGCTGATAATGACCAGATATTGTGATAATCAGTTCTACCGTTCCAAAATCAATGCAGCTGAGTCACCACCTTCAGGCTGAGGCATCGTGATGCAGCTTTACACCTCTAGCAGGAAGCATGTTTTCCTGACCGCCTCCTGCCCTGCTGTCCTACTTGCCCGACTGGTTCTTTTGCCATGTGTGGTATGTGGATGGTTTCTCAGCTACCCTCTCTCATGATGAGCGAGGCACACAGATAGGCATCTCAGATAACGCAGTGGAGCTTTGTTCGGACGCCAGTGCAGTCACTGACGCACAGAAACAGGTAGTTTATTAGCTGTGAGATGAACAAGATGGAACTGAGTGGAACTTTACCGGCTCCACATTCAGCGCAAGAAAGATTTGCTGATTAGCTCAGCGGTCAGTCAAATTTAGACAGTCCCTCCACTCCAGATGTACTCGACGGGCCAAGACATATCTGCTGGAGCTGCTAGGCCAGTCTTGCCAACGAGCAATGAAAGCTTATACCCCACCAATTAGAAACATCTCTCACTTTCCTCAAACTGCGTCTAGTTGTCCAGTAATCTCAAATAGACTTGCTTACGTGGTTTCTGGCGCTGAATTACTTACACTGTGGCCCATGTTTATACATATAAGTGTCAAATACTGAAAAAAATAATTGGTTTAACTTGGCTGCCTTAAAATTGTGACCCTCACATGGGAGGTTAGGAGAATAATCAGGTCGTTCTCCGTTTGGAGTGGGAAACCATGAGGATGCATGGCTTAAAATAATGCTCCACAATTTGGTATGCACATTTACACCGTTGGCCTAAGACTAAACAACACATTTCTCTTATGATTTCTCTGACTTTTCTTTCTCTATCCTCTTCATAGTCGCGCTGCATCTGTAAAACCGCTCATCACAAAACTCATTTTCAACATTGCACAAGCCGTTTTTAATAGAAAGCAATATTAAGAGATTTAACTCAGGAATTTGCGTAAAACTAGATTCTTGTTTACCTTTTGTGTCTTTAGTGTTATACTACATTTTAAAATGTTTTATTTAAAACAAGTCGTTTTTCTCAGAGGTTTTGGTCACTGCTGTTATCAGGACTCATTACATTTTAGCACAGTATTTTCTTTGGGTCCAGGCTCATCAGAGCGAGCAAGGCACGAGTAGGCGAGTCACACCTCTCTATATTTCATTAATTAATTAATAATTAGTTTATCAGGCAGCACATAACCTCTATGGGTCACCAGTGGTCTGTGGTTTAATGGCTTGGTAGTTGAAATTCTGTCAAAATAATGCCCATCCATCCATCCATCCATCCATCCATCCATCCATCCATCCATCCATCCATCCATCCATCCTCTAAGCTGCTTCTCCGTCAGGGTCGTGGGGGGGGGTGCTGGAGCCTATCCCAGCAGTTTTCGGGCGGAAGGCAGGATACACCCTGGACAGGTCGCCAGTCCATCGCAGGGCAGACAGACAGACAGTCACACCCAGGGGCTATTTAGCATGTCCAATTGGCCTGACTGCATGTCTTTGGACTGTGGGAGGAAACCGGAGAACCCGGAGGAAACCCACGCAGACACGGGGAGAACATGCAAACTCCACACAGAGAGGACCCTGGTTGCCTGGCTGGGAATCGAACCCAGGCCCACCTCGCTGTGAGGCGACGGCGCTACCCACCAAGCCACCATGCTGCCCCCCAAAATAATGCCGAATATCATTTTTATTACTCATTTTAAATAGTTGCACAAGGTCACCTGATCAGCCAATGAGTCAGCCAGTTTACAAAATCCTCAATTCTAACCAGAAGGTCACTGGAGTCACCGTCACTGGTGTTACACCACATTCATACACCAGTCACTGTAAAACATGTTTGAAATGAAGCTCCCCCTTTTGCATATGTGATAACAGGAGACGTTAATGGACGCGTTAAGATCATTTAGTTTTGGGATGAAAAAACGTATCCACCTGAATTCCAACGCCAAGTGGAGAAGGACCCAATTAAGCCTTACATTCTATTAACTTGAAGTTTGAAGGTGAACAAAAGGGTCGTTCCACCATTGATGTGTCAGACGAGGTAAGACGTTTGCTTTAACTCGAGTGGAAAACGTAGTGTGTCGTATTGAACAACATCAGTAAAGGAACACCACTGACACAGTAACTAAAGATCTGAGCTTTTCTAAAATACACTTCACTGCTACTAAGTTAAGTGATACTTTTTTAATCCTACAAACGGGGAAATTCCACCTCCGCATTTAACCCATCCATGAAGTGAAACACCACACACACTAGGGGGCAGTGAGCACACCTGCCCGGAGCGGTGGGCAGCCCTATACACAGCGCCCAAGGAGCAGTTGGGGGATAGGTGTCTTGCTCAAGGACACCTCAGTCATGAACTGTCGGCTCTGGGGATCGAACCGGCGACCTTCCAATCAAAGGGCCAGATCCCGAACCTCCAGCCCACGACTGCCCCCAAAAGTGTTAGTCACATTGTGTATAGAACATAAAAATAATGCTTGCATGTTATTTTATTTCATGTTTTCACTTAATGTTTAGTGGGTAACACCATTGACACAGTCATTTGCGATAGTATTTTAGCCAAATATATCAGTAAAGTAAAAACAGAGTCATCTTTTGGGATCCACACAAGAACCTCCTGGTTTTTGAATCACGTTTTATGCTTACTGTAACAATGCTGGCAAAAAATGAATTGAAAATAATTTTAACAAACTGTTAAATAATTTCAATGCTTTTACACAAATTTTAACTGAAAACCAGCCATCAAAATTTTTAGTTTCACATAAAAGTAATAACCGTCTGTTTTTATGTAAACATGCAGCACAACTGAAAATCACTAAAGTAAAAAATCAGAATTAGAATTGTCTAATTTTTTCATGTTTGGTTAATGTGGGAATTATATAATTTGCACTCATTTTCATGGCTTTATTGTGGTCGTCACTTGCCGTCACAATGGTACAAAGGCCCAAAATTAAAATAGTAACTCCAACAACTTCTTTCTTTTGTAAAGTTAAAACTAGAGGTGACACCGCTTTTGCCTTTCCAGTGCCACTTTGAATATCGGCTGATACGGTTCTGATCCGCAGTGGTTTCGTTATAAATGACTAGGCTTTAAAATGAGCTACTTAATTGAGTAATTTCACCTAAGATGGTCAGAAGTAGGCGATTATACTGAAACAAGTCAAATACATTTTGATGATCACTGTAAAAGAAAGTGAGAGAATGGTCAGTGCTGGACTGTGGCCAGGTTAAAACGAATGCAGCCTTGGCCTTTAGGATCTCTCACTGTTTTGTGCCAGTAAGGGGCGCTAGACTTCTTATACTGGGCTGAATGAGACTTGTTTTCCCGCTTTGTGTTGAGTGGCATACATTCAGTTGTTGTTGTTATTATTATTATTATTATTATATGACTTATTTTTCAATAACTACTATACATCATTCAGTTTCCACTGTGAATTATTCAGTAAATGTCATGAATTATTCAATAACTGCTATGAATTATTCAGTATCTACTATGAATTATTCAGTGTCTGATATAAATTATTCTGTAACTAATAGGAATTAATCAGTGTCTAATGTGAATTATTCAGTGTCTGATATAAATTATTCTGTAACTAATAGGAATTAATCAGTGTCTAATGTGAATTATTCAGTGTCTGATATGAATTATTCTGTAACTAATAGGAATTAATCAGTGTCTAATGTGAATTATTCAGTGTCTGATATGAATTATTCTGTAACTAATAGGAATTAATCAGTGTCTAATGTGAATTATTCAGTGTCTGATATAAATTATTCTGTAACTAATAGGAATTAATCAGTGTCTAATGTGAATTATTCAGTGTCTGATATAAATTATTCTGTAACTAATAGGAATTAATCAGTGTCTAATGTGAATTATTCAGTGTCTGATATAAATGATTCATTGTCTACTGTGAATTTTTCTGTAACTGATATGAATTATTCAGTAATTGTGAATTATTCAGAACTGATGAATTATTCTGGGGGCCCTGAGGACCCGTTTGGGAGCCACTGACTTAGTGCTTTGACGTCCATTGCTGCAGTGAAAAAAGCAAAGCATTTAATGTCCTTGAAGGTGTTGGGTTAGATGGTAGGTCAGGGGTTCAAATGTCAAGACGGACTGTGTATACTTGGTTGCTGCTTCCAGACTTGGGCAAGATCAGTGAAGTACATAACATAAAATACCATAATATACACTCACTGGTCACTTTATTAGGTGCTCCTTACATGTATCTACAGTAATTGTCCATTTGATCAGCTCCACTTACTGTATAGCTGCCCTCTGTAGTTCTACAGTTACAGACTGTAGTCCATCTGTTTCTCTGATACTCTGTTACCCTGTTCTTCAGTGGTCAGGACCCCCATGGACCCTCACAGAGCAGGTACTGTTTGGATGGTGGATCATTCTCAGCACTGCAGTAACACTGACGTGGTGGTGGTGGTGTGTTAGTGTGTGTTGTGCTGGTATGAGTGGATCAGACACAGCAGTGCTGCTGGAGTTTTTAAACACTGTGTCCACTCACTGTCCACTCTATTAGACACTCCTACCTTGTCGGTCCACCTTGTAGATGTAAAGTCAGAGACGACAGCTCATCTGCTGCTGCACAGTTTGTGTTGGGTATCCTCTAGTCCTTCATCAGTGGTCACAGGACGCTGTTGGCTGGATATTTTTGGTTGGTGGGCTATTCTCAGTCCAGCAGCGACACCGAGGTGTTTAAAACCTCCAGCACTGCTGTGTCTGATCCACTCAGATGCTGTAATGCTGTCATAGAGTTAAAGGGGAATTCCACTTATTTTTCAGAAATTTGCATAATTGAATGGTTGACATGTGAAATGGTTCATTGTAGAGAGACTAACTGACTGGTTTCTTTACTGCAGTGGTGATAGGAACCAGGGGTCAAGATGTCTATGTAAATGTAGTTATTTTATTTGTACTTCCCAGAATACAAAGACGTTTTTATATGTTGATGTTGGTAATAATATAGTGGTCAGTCTGGATTTTTTTGGTCACTGTTTTGCTCTGTGACCTTTCATGTACTTTAGGATTAGCAAAAACATTTTTCATAACCATTCATAACCATCTTATGTTATAGCCTTCTGTGATTGAGCTTTCAGAGGCATTAACCTCTTCAACTCCTTGAGACCACCGGTGGTTTCAAAACGCACTTCGTCATGTTCTTCATAACGTTCATATTTCAGAAGCTGGGCGTCGTGTGAGGCTGTAGCTCTTCTCTCCAGTCTAATAGACGGTGATGTCATTTTAAACCCTTATAATAAAAGAAGCTGAACTCAGTTTGTTTTTCTACTGAAAGTCGACCCGTTTTTCCCCAAATCTGGGCCCTAAACTATAAACAGACGGCGTCTCTTCAGTGATCTGCTCTGGAAACATCACTTTTATGAAATAACACAAAGAGCATCTGAGATTTTTGGCTTTCAGCAGTAAATTGTAAGCATGTAGTGATGTGTGGAGATCATAAAACACACGTTCTGTTAGTTTGGAGGAGTTTTTATGAAAATAAAAGCATTTATTTCATGCAGTTACTGCATAATCTGCTTTACGATTTGGTCACGTAAGTTCAGATGGACAAACCAAAGTACACCCTGGAGAATAAGAGGCTAAACATCTCAGACATCTGGTTCCTATCACCACAACTGTGAACTATTCCGGCTCAGTATGTGTCTCGAGAATATGGACATTTCACACCAAACCACGCTGAATGACTTTGTTTACATCTTCACGATTTAACTATGCAGAATTTTAAAAAATATATATGGAGTTCTCCTTTAAACAGAGAGTGCCTCATACTGAGCTGACAGTGGCACACCCATCTAAGGTTTTGCCATCTCATCAGTAGACCACGAGTTTGATTCCCAGTACCAAAAAAAAGGTGCTCATTGACCGATAGGGAGACCACCACGGGTCACGGTTATTGGTCGGACCCTAGTACAGAGACATTGAGTCTTCAGATTCTGATTTGAATTGCTTTTCTGCATTTGAGTCAGGCCGTTTGTGAATTAACAAACCTCCCGAGACCTCATCTTCTCAGACATGCACATATCACTGGTGTATGGTACAGTTCCTCAGTTAGCAGCCTATTTGCTCTCAGAGGGGAACCAAAGAACACATGCCTACAGTATCACGTCAAGCTGATCAGGAGTGAAAAATGTTGGATATTGGAGGGAAAAACACAATCCAACCCTGTATGTGACAGGGCTGTGAAATTATACTGTAATGAATTGTTTCTCTAGTTAATTATGAAAAATTGTGTTTTTCTTATTTGGTCAAATTTGACCCTAAAGACAGATCGTTCATTTAACCTGCACTGGATTTTATTATTGTCACTTGAATGGACAAAATAAGCTTCATCAGAATATGTTTATCACATTCAGTAATTCAGTAGCATTATTTTTCATTGTGTGAACAGAGTTTATATGAACCTGAATATGACAGTCGTGTGATTTCCATCATAGACTGAGCCGAGTTTCCAGTTTACTTCAGTAATGTCCAGTGAGAGCAGCAGTGTCTGCATGTTCCACCAGTGGATATATTAAACATATCCCATATACAATCATACAGTGTATACGCATATTATCATACAGTCAATGAGGGTATATACCATATACAGCATATATACAGTCAGTGAGTGTTTATGCATCATACACACAACCAATGTGTATTTATATTATATTGTATCCACCGTCAATGAGCAAATATATCAAATATTATATCACAGATGAATACATCATATATCTGCAGTCAATGAGTGCAAATATCAGATGTGTAGTCAATCATATGTACGGTCAATAAGTGTGTATTTCATATGTCATATACACCAATCAGGCATGACATCATGACCACCTTCTTGTTTCTACGCTCATTGTCCATTTGGTCAGCTCCACTTACTCTACTTTGTAGTTCTACTGTTACAGACTGTAGTCCATCTGTATCTCTGAGATATATGCAGGTAGTAAAGGCTTTCAGCTCTTCTCTGATCGCAGCTTTCGCTCTCATTCATAGATCTTGTGGATTCTTGTTATGGTGAAGGTTCTTGAGGGGAACTGGAGCCCCACTTTGCTATTGCCTTTGTCACTTGTTGATCTGTGTTGCTTTCACAAGCACTGCCCGGCACAATCTGCTGAAGATGCTGAACGTGCCACTTTAAAAGCTGGAGTAAGTGGGCTACAGTCCCAGATTCTGTCATATCATCATACAGTCAGCTGCAGCTGGGATTCAGCCTGCACTACTACAGATGGTTTGATGGTGTTTAAAAAAAATAAATGGCACTACAAATATATCGCTTCACTGCGTTAGCTTTGATAGCCGTGGTTTTCACTAGACAGCCCGCGTTTAGGTTTTAAGTGCAGAGTTTTTAAAGGATAATAATTATATAAAGAAAATATTTAGCACTGCCGACATTGGCCAGTTTCAGTGCAGCACTCTTTGTAGTGTACAGTGTGAACTTAAACTAGCTTGTGCATTCTCGTTAGTTTTAGATTTAATAAAGCAATTATACATACAGGAGAGAGTCAGTAGGGCAGGTGAACAGAGCAGTAACCCTTTAAACCTTAGACTGACTCTATAGTTATTTGGTACTGTTACATATTCAGTGACTACTATGAGGCTTAAATATAAATGATGCAGTTATGAGAGTGAGGAACTGGCTGAAGGTGTTAACGGGTTAAGTTGGAACTTCTTTCTACTGTAAACGTAAAATGCAGTTTCTGCAAGTTTGGTGAGTAAATTATGATGGAAATTGATGGAAATGTTTAAGACATACAGAACTGTCCACTGTTTTCGTCTTTGTAGGCGACCAGGCAAATGGACATTTATTAAAGTTTTTTTTTTTTTTTATTGTGTTCATTTGGTGTTTTTAACCGTGGCGATTGTACGTTCACAGTTGTGATCTCTTTGTGGAGAGGCTTGAATTGTTTTTCACAGCAGGGAGTTCTCAGCCCTCCACTTTCGCTCATCATTGCTCGCTAGCAGCTCAACCCAGAGTCACATGTCACACACAGAGAGCCAACCGTGGCCTAGCTAATCTGACAGAGTTGCAGAAAAATGATTTATTTGATCAGATTTAAAATGATTTCCATTGAGTCTGCGGAATGACCACTAGGGGGCGTGCACAACCCGGGTAGGATTAAGCTGTTATGTAACCAAACCATATAGTATTCATCAGTATTGCCTTTTTTATACCTGAAAACATGGACACCCTCGCAGTGGCCTGTACATATTTGTATTTTATGCGCTTGTACCATTTTCATACATAAGCAGTCTGCCTGCCTTGAATTTCATTGTAAAACCGTCTTTATTTGCATTCTGGGAGGTTTGCGGTGTAGAGGGAGCAGAATGTGTGAGAGGGGAGCGCAGTGAGTGGGCGAGCGAGTGGAGCGCTCATTAGCATTAGGTGTTCAGGGCTTCAGTGTGCTGTGTGAACTACCCCGTCCAGTAACAACAGTCATACATGATCAGAGAGGAGCCATGGCTTTAAACTCTAAGGGTCTGTATTTGTGTCTTCGGCTCCTCACTCTCATAACTACAAAGCTTAGCTATTAGTTTCACAGCAGGTTAAGTAGCAGTTGAATAATTCTTAGTAGTTACTGCATAATTCAGTAATCATGGAATAAATTGTTGTAGTTGCTGAATCGTCGTTACTAATTTATAGTAGCTACTGAGTAATTCACCGTAGTTGCTGAATAGTTTATATTAATGATTATCAGTAATAAACAGTATTGGTAATTCGTTGTGGCAGAGTAGATTCAGCTGCAATTTTGGAACATTTGAAATGATTATAAATGATTATTCTAATATTTTGTAAAAGATGCTTATTTTTAGAGCAAAATAAAAATTTTAGTCTATTTTTAAATGTAAAAGTAATTAAAAAAAAAGTTTGGTGTGTTGTTATTTATTGTCTAAATTCCAACAAGTCATTCAAGGATGAATTATAACGGAGTCAAATCATTGTGAGCCTTAATAGTTACTGAATAATAAGAACTGAATGATGAGCTGTTTAAGGGGATTAAGTGACAGGCAGCATAATGTATTCAAATGTACAGGGTTTTAATGATCAATTGGTGTGTTCAGACGGTTGAAAGTGGTTAAGCTGAACCATCTCCTCTCTCTCTCTCTCTCTCTCTCTGTGTCTCTGTCTCTCTCTCTCTCTCTCTCTCTCTCTGTCTCTCTCTCTGTTTTTAGGAGATGACCTATCTCTGTATCCCGGCCGCTGATCTGCCTACGCAAAACCTGTGAGTAGCTCACGCGCCACATCTGACTGCGATGTTTTCTCGCCAGTTTAAAAAAAACAGAGCCAAAAACGTCCCCGATCATCCTCTCCTCCGCCAGCGGGCTGCTCTGGTTACTCTGGCAACCCAGGAGAAACCAGAATGTGGTGCAGAAAAAGGATGAAATACCAAATTAATCAATAAATCACCCAAAAGGCACACACTGTACTGAGGAAGAGAAGCTGCTTAATGCTTATTATTGCTCTCATATTCACTCACTGGCCACTTTTTTAGATATACCTACCTTGTTTCTACACCATGCTGTTGTTACTGCAGGGCTGCCAGCAGGTGCTGTTTAGGGGTCCTGTTAGGGGTCACTCATGAACCGGATAAAGGGAGACTAATAGATTGTGCAGAGAAATAGATGGACTACAATCTGTAACTGTAGAACTGTAAAGTGGTAAGTGGAGCTGATAAAATGGACAGTGAGTGTAGTTCACCTAGTTAACTAGGGGGCAGTTGTGGGCTGGAGGTTAGGGAACCAGCCTTATGACCTGAAGTTCACCGGTTCGATCCCCTCAGCTGACAGTACGTGATACAGTAAGTATACAGATCTTTCTAACAAACTGCCCAGTGAGTGGAAGAAGGAGGTAGGTGTTTCTAATAAAGTGGCCAGTGAGTGGAAGCACATGGTAGGTGTTTCTAATAAAGTGGCCAGTGAGTGGAAGCACATGGTAGGTGTTTCTAATAAAGTGGCCAGTGAGTTGAAGCACATGGTAGGTGTTTCTAATAAAGTGGCCAGTGAGATGAAGCACATGGTAGGTGTTTCTCATAAAGTGGCCAGTGAGATGAAGCACATGGTAGGTGTTTCTAATAAAGTGGCCAGTGAGATGAAGCACATGGTAGGTGTTTCTAATAAAGTGGCCAGTGAGATGAAGCACATAGTAGGTGTTTCTAATAAAGTGGCCAGTGAGTTGAAGCACATGGTAGGTGTTTCTAATAAAGTGGCCAGTGAGATGAAGCACATGGTAGGTGTTTCTCATAAAGTGGCCAGTGAGATGAAGCACATGGTAGGTGTTTCTAATAAAGTGGCCAGTGAGATGAAGCACATGGTAGGTGTTTCTAATAAAGTGGCCAGTGAAATGAAGCACATGGTAGGTGTTTCTAATAAAGTGGCCAGTGAGATGAAGCACATGGTAGGTGTTTCTCATAAAGTGGCCAGTGAGATGAAGCACATGGTAGGTGTTTCTAATAAAGTGGCCAGTGAAATGAAGCACATGTTAGGTGTTTCTAATAAAGTGGCCAGTGAGATGAAGCACATGGTAGGTGTTTCTAATAAAGTGGCCAGTGAGATGAAGCACATGGTAGGTGTTTCTAATAAAGTGGCCAATGAGTGGAAACAGGAGGTAGGTGTTTCTAATAAAGTGGCCAGTGAGATGAAGCACATGGTAGGTGTTTCTAATAAAGTGGCCAGTGAGATGAAGCACATAGTAGGTGTTTCTAATAAAGTGGCCAGTGAGTTGAAGCACATGGTAGGTGTTTCTAATAAAGTGGCCAGTGAGATGAAGCACATGGTAGGTGTTTCTCATAAAGTGGCCAGTGAGATGAAGCACATGGTAGGTGTTTCTAATAAAGTGGCCAGTGAGATGAAGCACATGGTAGGTGTTTCTAATAAAGTGGCCAGTGAAATGAAGCACATGGTAGGTGTTTCTAATAAAGTGGCCAGTGAGATGAAGCACATGGTAGGTGTTTCTCATAAAGTGGCCAGTGAGATGAAGCACATGGTAGGTGTTTCTAATAAAGTGGCCAGTGAAATGAAGCACATGTTAGGTGTTTCTAATAAAGTGGCCAGTGAGATGAAGCACATGGTAGGTGTTTCTAATAAAGTGGCCAGTGAGATGAAGCACATGGTAGGTGTTTCTAATAAAGTGGCCAATGAGTGGAAACAGGAGGTAGGTGTTTCTAATAAAGTGGCCAGTGAGATGAAGCACATGGTAGGTGTTTCTAATAAAGTGGCCAGTGAAATGAAGCACATGGTAGGTGTTTCTAATGAAGTGGCCAGTGAGATGAAGCACATGGTAGGTGTTTCTAATAAAGTGGCCAGTGAGATGAAGCACATGGTAGGTGTTTCTAATAAAGTGGCCAGTGAGATGAAGCACATGGTAGGTGTTTCTAATAAAGTGGCCAGTGAGATGAAGCACATGGTAGGTGTTTCTAATAAAGTGGCCAGTGAGATGAAGCACATGGTAGGTGTTTCTAATAAAGTGGCCAGTGAGATGAAGCACATGGTAGGTGTTTCTAATAAAGTGGCCAGTGAGATGAAGCACATGGTAGGTGTTGCTAATAAAGTGGCCAGTGAGATGAAGCACATGGTAGGTGTTTCTAATAAAGTGGCCAGTGAGATGAAGCACATGGTAGGTGTTGCTAATAAAGTGGCCAGTGAGATGAAGCACATGGTAGGTGTTGCTAATAAAGTGGCCAGTGAGATGAAGCACATGGTAGGTGTTGCTAATAAAGTGGCCAGTGAGATGAAGCACATGGTAGGTGTTGCTAATAAAGTGGCCAGTGAGATGAAGCACATGGTAGGTGTTTCTAATAAAGTGGCCAGTGAGATGAAGCACATGGTAGGTGTTTCTAATAAAGTGGCCAGTGAGATGAAGCACATGGTAGGTGTTGCTAATAAAGTGGCCAGTGAGATGAAGCACATGGTAGGTGTTGCTAATAAAGTGGCCAGTGAGATGAAGCACATGGTAGGTGTTGCTAATAAAGTGGCCAGTGAGATGAAGCACATGGTAGGTGTTGCTAATAAAGTGGCCAGTGAGATGTTTTGGTGAAACATTCCTTCAGCCTGCAGGGTTCTTAAGCCATACGGAACATTAAGACCTAATACTCAGTACTATTTGGGAACCACACTACAACTTATACAGTTACAAGAAAGAACAGCTTGAGTCTCATGGAGTTTAAAGGGTTAAAGGGGAACGCCCCCCCCGCCCATTCTTTTCAGAATTTTAGTGGTTGAGATATAAAGTCATTCATATTGGTTTGGTGTGAAATGGTTCATTGTAGACAGTTTATTTATTGTCTACAACATCTAGTGAACCTCCACGTCTATTTTCCATGTAATGGTGATAATGGTATAATATTTTACCTTAGAATATCCTACACATACCTTTCTGTCATGAGTGGATAAATACACAAAAAACTGGCATAAACCTTTGTACCCATTGCACATCATAACTTTCTGTGAAGGAGCTTTCAGAGGCATTTAACTCTCAGATGTCTGTAAGATGATGAATATTCAGATTCTTCAAAAATATTCAAATTTCAGCAACAGGAATCAGAGTAAGGACATTACTGAGCTGAGAATCAGGTCTCCTGGCCTTAATCCGATCTAGGGTGCTGTTTATATGACCACTTAAATAAGCTGATAACGTGCCTGAAATCTGATAGTGATTGGTGTGCATGTAAACAGTCATTGAACAAATTTGTGGCTACTTTAATAGTTGATACCAAATAAATTGTAAAATGCAGTTATTAAGCTGGAAAATCATCATCAGCCAAAATGTCCTAAATGTCCTGCTACACAGGCCTAATAGTGTGTGTGTGTGTGTGTATATATGTGTGTGTATATATATATATATATATATATATATATATATATATATATATATATACACACACAAAGAAATACACAATAAACCCAACCAGTGAAACAGAAAACTGCAGAGGATGCCACACACACACACACACAGCCAAACACACTCTCGCACACACATATGCACACGAACATGCATACACACACACGCTCGCATACACACCACTTCCTCTTGTGGCTCTGTGTGTTCAGGAAGGAAGTTATGAGCTGTGTGTGCTGCTGCTCTGCCTGGTCCCCTCTGCATCTCTATTTATAAACCCCCCCACCGCCTCCCCCGCCTCCCAAACCCTCTGTAAACCCCTCCCGGCCGTGTGAAACCTTCGCCACACGGAATCTGAAACTCACTCTCTCTAACAAAGCTGGACGCAGGACACTTTCTCATCCTGATCCTGTCAGGAGGATACGCACATCACAGACAGCACTGACACCCACCCACCAGCCCACCACACAACATGTGTGGGATAATAATAATAATAATTATAATATGTTATCAACAACTTATCAGTTTGTTAGTCATTATCACAGTGTAGGCCTTTGCATTGTGCATATTGCGGAAGGCTGCAGTATGCAAATCAACCCACTAACCAATCACACTTCTTTACGGTGTGCTGTGAGAATTCTGACCACTCACAGTCGTATGGGAGTGCAATGCCGTGTTGGTTGTGGTTGTTCAGTTTGTTGTTTTTGGTAAAGTATCTTTGAAAAGTCCTGCCACCACAGCGGCCTGTCAGAAGTTTCACTTCTTTAGGTTTAGCTGTCAGCTGCAGTGGTTGAATAACCCAGATGTTTATATTCTTGAAGCCGAACATCTTATAGTCAACGTCCAGATGAGCCCAGTGTCATACAGCAAAGA
This sequence comes from Pygocentrus nattereri, assembly GCF_015220715.1. NCBI lineage: Eukaryota > Metazoa > Chordata > Actinopteri > Characiformes > Serrasalmidae > Pygocentrus > Pygocentrus nattereri. The sequence continues at coordinate 10,252,824 of NC_051212.1, forward strand.
ATAAAAGAGTACAGAGAGTCCACCTCGAATAAACCATCTGAACTGCTAAAGCTTTTCTCTGAAAACCATGCATGGTCACCGCAGATGCTGTCACCACGCCCGCCGACAGCTAAACGTAGTTAGGCTTCAAGGCGCTGTCTATGGCTTTGAAGTGCACTGGAATAAATCATATTTGTTGTCATCAAATCTTTATAGCCCGGCGTAACAGCTTAGTGGCTAACGCGACAATAGACCTTTGAAGTTGAGCGTTAATCTGTAGTCGGCATCATGCCGGGATTTCCTAATACGGGCCTGACGCCAATTACAGAATGAAGACATGACTTCATAGCTCTGTAACAATAGCCTGCATGTTCACTTTGGACAGTGAGCTTTAGCTGTTTTGTTATGTGGTATAAATGTGAAGTTTATAAAGCATAAAACCAGAACTACCAAACTGTACCAGGAACTCCTGAACCATACCAGGACTTACCAAACCACACCAAAACCTGCCAAACATTAACAAGAATCACCAAACCGTGACGAGAACTACCAAACCTTACCAGGAACAACCAGACCCAACCAAGAACTGCTAAACCACACCAAGAACTACCAAACCTTACCAGGAACTTCCAGACCCAACCAAGAACTGCTAAACCACACCAAGAACTACCGAACCTTACCAGGAACTACCAGACCCAACCAAGAACTGCTAAACCACTCCAAGAACTACCAAACCTTACCAGGAACTTCCAGACCCAACCAAGAACTGCTAAACCACACCAAGAACTACCGAACCTTACCAGGAACTACCAGACCCAACCAAGAACTGCTAAACCACTCCAAGAACTACCAAACCTTACCAGGAACTACCAGACCCAACCAAGAACTGCTAAACCACTCCCAAGAACTACCAAACCTTACCAGGAACTACCAGACCCAACCAAGAACTGCTAAACCACTCCCAAGAACTACCAAACCTTACCAGGAACTACCAGACCCAACCAAGAACTGCTAAACCACTCCAAGAACTACCAAACCTTACCAGGAACTACCAGACCCAACCAAGAACTGCAAACCACTCCAAGAACTACCAAACCTTACCAGGAACTACCAGACCCAACCAAGAACTGCTAAACCACACCAAGAACTACCAAACCTTACCAGGAACTACCAGACCCAACCAAGAACTGCTAAACCACTCCAAGAACTACCAAACCTTACCAGGAACAACCAGACCCAACCAAGAACTGCTAAACCACACCAAGAACTACCAAACCTTACCAGGAACTACCAGACCCAACCAAGAACTGCTAAACCACTCCAAGAACTACCAAACCTTACCAGGAACAACCAGACCCAACCAAGAACTGCTAAACCACACCAAGAACTACCAAACCTTACCAGGAACTACCAGTCCCAACCAAGAACTGCTAAACCACACCAAGAACTACCAAACCTTACCAGGAACTACCAGACCCAACCAAGAACTGCTAAACCACACCCAAGAACTACCAAACCTTACCAGGAACTACCAGACCCAACCAAGAACTGCTAAACCACACCAAGAACTACCAAACCTTACCAGGAACAACCAGACCCAACCAAGAACTGCTAAACCACACCAAGAACTACCAAACCTTACCAGGAACTACCAGTCCCAACCAAGAACTGCTAAACCACACCAAGAACTACCAAACCTTACCAGGAACTACCAGACCCAACCAAGAACTGCTAAACCACACCAAGAACTACCAAACCTTACCAGGAACTACCAGTCCCAACCAAGAACTGCTAAACCACACCAAGAACTACCAGACCTTACCAAGGACAGCTAAACCACACAGATTAACCCCACACGTACTGCCAAACCTTAACAGGAACAGGTAAACCTCGTCAATAACTACCAAACCATCACTATCACATTTACCTGCCATGCCGAAATGTGTTACTGGAGACAAGTGCCTTGAACGTCTACGGAGAGTTCTGTCCGTTGCAGCTGGGAGCGGCTCAGTTTCCACGACTCCTTTCTGTTATGTGTGCTGAAAACATGCTCAAACGGTGAGCTTGGGGGCTTATGCACAAATATTTCCTGACCATATTGTCCATCCTGGGAAGGTGTCCCTTTATTATTTATTTATTTATTCAAAAGGGTCATTTTACTGGTTGTCAAAAATTTCTGCGTAGTACGCGTTCAGTGTGGTCTGGTGTGAAATGCTCCATTCTAGAGGAACGTACAGAGTCAGAATTGTTCACAGTGTTGGTGATGATGGGAACCAGATGTCTGAAGACTTAAATGCCTCTGAAAGCTCCCGCACAGAAAGTGATTATGGAATGGCTCCGAAAAACACTGCCTAATGTGTGAGACATTGTTTTAGAAGGTTTTTGCCGATACCCCACCCCCTCCCCCTTCATGACAGAAAGGTACATGTAAGATGTATTGTGTACTGTTGTATATTATATATTGTACTTTGCAGATTTTGTGCACCATGTTACCCTTCTTAACATTACATGGAACAGACGTGTGCGTTCACTGTGGTTTTGATAGTAAATAAAATGTCTGGATTTGTGTTGTAGTCATTGTGACTCCTGGTTCCTATCAGCACCATTGTAAAGAAAGCTCAGTCAGTAAGGTTCTCTACCACGAACCATTTCACACCAAACCAATCTGAATGACTTTATATCTCAACCACTAAAATTTTGAAAAGAATAGCGGGGGGGGGGGGGTTCCCCTTTAACCCTTTAACCCTTTAAACTCCATGAGACTCGAGCTGTTCTTTCTTGTAACTGTATAAGTTGTAGTGTGGTTCCCAAATAGTACTGAGTATTAGGTCTTAATGTTCCTTATGGCATAGGAACCCTGCAGGCTGAAGGGATTTTTCACCAAAATTTCCAAACTTACACAATTTCCCCACTTACCCTAAACATATTCGATCAGCCAAGACATGATTGGTGGCTAAAGTGTGCTTTGTTTGTTTGGCACTGGACCTACAACTCAAACACAATAATAATACTAGTAATTCAGTATTCAGTATTATTATGTAATGCAGAGTGTCCATTGCCCGCTAGCTACATTAGCCTCGTACGGCAAAAAATGAAAGAAGAAATCTTTAGAGACCAAACGTGTCTTGGCTGATCAACTAGAATCATCTACCCTTGGCTTCCACTCACTGGCCACTTTATTAGAAACACCTGCCTTGTGCATCCATGTCCTGGCCACTTTATTAGAAACGCCTACCCTGGGCTTCCACTAACTGGCTGGTTTATTAGAAACACCTACCTTGTGCTTAAATGTACTGGCCACTTTATTAGAAACACCTTAGGCTTCCACTCACTGGCCACTTTATTAGAAACGCCTACCATATGTTTCCACTCACTGGCCACTTTATTAGAAACGCCTACCATGTGCTTCCACTCACTGGCCACTTTGTGAGCTGTTTGGTATTCTGGTTTTAGCTTGCTCCAGTAGTTCTTATAACACCACAGCCATTAATAAACCCAACAGCTTCCCATGTGCTTACAAACGTGCAAGAAGTCAATCTAATCTAATTTAACAAGATAACAAGAACAAGACGACGTAAGAGGCGAAATACCATTTTATCCACTGTGAAAAATGAATGACGTGTATTTGATTAATATCACTTTAAAACATGCAAAGAATACAAACGATCTGATAAATAAACGATGAGTCCTTCAAACGTGCACTTCAGAAAAGATGCCACACATGAGTGACGCCATAGAGGAACAACGCAAAGGTTCTTTACTAATAGAAGAATTCTTCCTAGAACCTTTACACTTTGTAGAGGTTCTTTAAGCACGCACATCTCATTTAGAAATAATGGTTATCCGAAGAGCCAACCATTTGAAGGTTCTTTAGTCAGCCAAAAATAGGTGGTGCAGGTTTCACCAGGGGGCTTCTTGCCTCAGGTAGGGGGCATCCTGCCCTCACAAGTTTTCTTTTCTTGTGCAATAACAGCCATTCAGGATTATTTCCCTAAATGCGTGGTAGATGTACAAAGAAAAACAGTGTAAAATGACAGATTTTGCTCGGTTGTATTTCTAATGTGCAGCTCAAATTGCTTGAATATGACCTTCAGTTTCACTTTGTTTTGTAGTATAACAATACATTGGGGCAGTCGTGGGCTGGAGGTTCGGGAACTGGCCCTGTGACCGGAAGGTTGCCGGTTCGATCCCCAGCGCCGACAGTCCATGACTGAGGTGTCCTTGAGCAAGACACCTAACCCCCAACTGCTCCCCGGGCGCCGTGGATAGGGCTGCCCACCGCTCCGGGCAAGTGTGTGTATTCACTAGTGTGTATGTGGTGTTTCACATCACTTACTTACTTATGTGAAGGCACAGCTGAACACAACAAATAGCAAATAGCCGTCACATTACAGCAGCCACTGCACTTACACAACTACAAAGACAGCAGTAGCCAAATGTCAATTAAGTGTAACATGACAGGATGAACTAATTCACTTGAACACAAGCACCATTAAAAAAAAAGACCAAGCAACCAAAACCACAGGGAAAGGGGGGGAGGGGGGCCTTATTGGAGAAGAGGCCTCACACCCTCCTGTCACTACAGTGCACTGCCCAAGGCTGCACCGACTACCACTCCCTTTCTCAATATGCTTTGCAAATAACAGCTATTTACTCTAAAATCCAGCAAAAATCCACCGATTTTTCTTTTTTTTCAGAACGTACCATTTTATGGCACAGAATTTGTGCCAAATTGAAGAGCAAAACCCCTGTTACATTTTTTATCATATTGCTTGACCCGTCTACTGAAAACAGAGCACGAGGATTTGCATTTAAAAACAGAAATGCTGAATTTGTGTCAGAATGGAGTTCAATCCACTTTGAACAATGAAGGTGCGGCGATATTACTTTCCACCGTGTGGTACTTTGGATGTATTTGCGTTACTGAACTACAGTCATAACAGTGAAATCAGTCAAATGTAAGGCACACTTCACTAAGTGACATGCAGAATATGAGCCAAAGCAAAACCTCTGCAATGCTTTCATGTCACCTGACCTCTTTTGGTAACTTCACAGTAGAAGGAAAAAAAACCTACATTATTTTTCATGTAAGTCATGGGAACCAGACTTTTTTCCTAGTCATTTTGGGCCGTTTCTTTTGGTCCATTCATCATGAAATTTACACACAACGTCAAGCGCAACAAGCATTTTCAAATGATGTCAGAAACTGGAAATCGACAATGTTTAAACACTGACGTGCCAAAATGAGTCTAATAGAGCTGTTACACTGATTTAATGCTGTTTGCAGTACAGTACGGTGGAAAGTGATGGGATTGTATAACCCCTTAAACAGTCAGGGCCCACTGGTTTCATTACACGCTTTAGTATATACACCGAGGAATAGCTCAGCCTGTTGGCATTGAAGTCCCTGTAGTTACTGAGTAATAAACCTTAGTATGTCACAGTCCTGGGATTTTAAGGGGTTAATTTAAGGCGTTTTTTTTTTTTTTTTAATCTGACTGCTCATCTATTGTTTTTCAGGAAAGAGGTCAAGTGACGTGAAAACAATGTAATGGAGGTTTTGGCACATGTTCCAAATGTCGTGTTATTCCACTGCGGTGATTGCGTTTTGCAATTTGGCACTAAATTGTGCCACATATGAAGGGGAACTCCACTGATTTTTCAAATTTTCTTCAGAATTCAGTGGGTGAGATGTGAAGTCATTCAGAGTGGCTTGGTGCGAATCGGTTCAATGTAGGGAAACGTCCTGACTCAGATTTCTTTACAGTGGTGCTGATAGGAACCAGGGGTCACAATGACGACAACACAAATATAGCCGTTTTATTTACTACCCAAAACCACCAGAGAACCCACACGTGTTTCCTGAGTCTTTATACAAAACTTTTTATAACATTTAACCAATTTTAGACGTTAAGTTAGTAAAACAGTGGTAAATCTGAGAAAGTAAGTTTTCTTCGGGGACTATTTTGCCTCACCACACCCTGCATGTGCCCTTCCACCATGAATGGATTTTAAGAATACATTTTAGGTCAACGGTTTATCTCTGGTGTACCATAATAAACGAGTTTCTTAGGCGTCGGCCACATATTTATTACCGTTTAATGTAGTAACTTTCTGTGAGGGAGCTTTTAGAGGTGGACGTCTGGTTCCTATCACCACTATGAGGAATTCTGACTGTGAGTTTAACTAGAACAGAGCATTGAATGACACTTACATCTTAAACCTTTAGTCATGAGGAAATGCTGCAAAAATTTGGTTTAATTCAGTCTATCATTCTCTCTCTCTCTCTCTCCCGCTCTCTCTCTCTCTATAGGACGCAGCATTTCAAAGAGAGCATTATGTTCATGCATGAGTCGAGGCTGAAAGGAGAGGGATGTCTGGTCCACTGGTGAGTATGTGCATGTGTGGCCTCTACTGCTATATCTTATTTCTGACCATGTTTCTTATTTGGTCTCTCTCTCTCTCTCTCTCTCTCTCTCTCTCTCTCTCTCTTTTTCATATGCATGCACTCTTCGCACATTCATACACTGAGATGCATGATGTTATCACATTAGGGGACTGCATGTGATTGCACAAACAGCTGAGTTTATGCCCTGCGCTGAACCGAGCTCCGGGGCGTCATTGTGTCAAGCTGATAACTAGGTGTTAAAGGGGAAGCCTATTTTTACACTTCCCAAAAATCCAGCTACAGTAAACAGCAGCAGTTTGATTTGAATAGATGAGGTGGCCAAGACAGGATTAAAGCGATTCTCAAAATCTCCCTTTTTTTTTTTAACCTACACCCCAACACAACACAGACCAAATCAAATTTGACATTTATGCCCTAAACAGCGAAGCGGGTGCTGTGTGTAGTGCCGCTTACAGGAAAACAAGGGGTTGCCACTTGTGTAAAAAAAACCAACTGTTAATCTCATCAGTGAACTTTCGAAAAACGCCCACTTTTTGGGTGGGTAACCAAACTTTACCCATCCTTTTTTTGTTTTTTTCTTTCAAGGTTTCATGATGCTACCATTGATTATGGTATACAGAGACAGGGCCAGTCAAAAGTTTGGGCGCACTTTCTTACTTTCCGTCCTTTTTTTTTTGTTTTTTTTTTAATCAAAAGTATGACACACATTAATTTTACACCGTCAGTCAAACCAAAACGGTTTTGTATATATTTTTTTTTTCTTTGTTTTACACATCTTGATGACGTTTTAAGCACTCATGGCATTCTCTCGAAGCAGCTTCATGAGGAGCCACCTGGGATACTGTCCCTGACTAATAAAAAAATATACAAATGAATCAATAAATAAATAAACACTCCTTTATTTTCAGGGACAGGTTTCTTTAATAAGCAGAATGTAGCCCCAGAAGCTTCTTTGTGTCGTTAACATGCTTAAATAGGCATTTTACTGCAAATGACAGTGCACAATTTCTATTTAGTTGCTTTGATTGAAAAAGAAAAAAAAAACGTTTGGCCACGTTTTGTGTGTCTTATGTTTTTTCTAATATGTTAAATTCACCAAAAAAACCAAAACAAAACAGTAATTGTGTGTGAAAATGTGCAGAGGCGTGTTCTCTGTAGAGGATGTGTGGCTTATTTTCACTTAGAAACTCAGTAAGAACGTGCCACTTAGCCAGGGGTGTGCAAACTTTTGCACACATCTGTAATTTAACCTGATGTGCACCAGAGCAGAAACGCACATCTAGCACAGTACACAGACTAATACACAGTACTTTGCAGAGGTCAGGGAGCACCGTTTATTTATTTCATTTCAAGTCAGAATGTCAGTTAATTTCAAGTTATTCACTTTTTCAGAGCGAGGGAAAAAAACCAGAAAGCACGTGTTTAACAGAACGTTAACTAGAAACCTTAGCAACAAAATAGATCTCGGGTTGCTTCACTGTATATTGTGTCCACTCGTTACTTTTATTGCAGCTTCTGTTCTTTTCAGGAGGCTCACTCTTACGGTTTTTTCTAAGAAATCTGCAGGGATATTTTAACACCTGCAAAGTTCAGTCTTAGAAGCTGGTTTTGCGCTTTCTGCTTCACACAATCCGAGTAACCCCACTTTCAGTGATGTTGAGGCCTGGACTCTGATATGGTCACTCCATTGAGTGGTCTTCTGACAGTGGAAGGATGGACAGGGACACCTGCGGATGTTTTCACATCTGACGCAGCTTGACCTTCTCCTCTCTCTCAGAGATGAAAGTGCTGTTTATCTGACGGAGACCGTTTTGGTGTCCACCAGGTCTTGCACAATTGTTAAGAGACCTATTTGCTCAGTGCCTTCTAGAACTTCTAAGAACGTTTAAGCATTTGGCCGCATTTGAAACAAAATCTTAAAAATAACAGTAATGAATGGGTTCGATTCCCCGGCCGGGCGACCGGGGTCCTCTCTGTGTGGAGTTTGCATGTTCTCCCCGTGTCTGCGTGGGTTTCCTCCGGGTTCTCCGGTTTCCTCCCACAGTCCAAAAGACATGCAGTCAGGCCAATTGTGTAAACTGATCAAATTGTAAGTCGCTCTGGATAAGAGCGTCAGCCAAAATGCAGTGAATTAATTAATTAATCAATCAATTAATTAATTAATTAATGAACATACATTCAGGCAGGCGCGTCCAAACTTTTGAGTGGCACTGTGTAAGTCGGGCTCCTCCCAGGCCGCATTAGTTCCAGTCCTGTTATACTCGGAGCAAGTCACAGAAATATTAACCCAGTATTCAGTGTCTGTATTACATCTCGAAACTTACGATCCACTGCTGAAGTAGCAGTATTACTCCCTGCCTGCTGCTGATGAAACAGTGAAGAATTGGTGACCCTGTCTTTTTAAGTACGACTGCTTTAAGGTAAAACCTCAAAGGGAAGTATCTCGGCATACTGAAAGTATGAAACATGCGGAGGGTGGGAGTCTGTTTTCTAACACAGCCTCTTTACATATGAGCACGAGAGTAAGACGGTTACTTCAGTGATGGATCATGAAGTTTCAAGATGTAATACATGTACTGCATATTGGGCTGATATTTGGTGTGCATATCGGTCCTCGTGTAACGGACGGAGAGCTGTGTTAACAGCGGCAGTCAGTACACAGTTATACCCTGATTAGGCCATAGGACCCAGTTTAAAACTAAGATAAGATAATCCTTTATTAGTCCCACAGCGGGGAAATTCAGTATTACAGCAGCAGCAGAGTAATAGAAGTGAGGCACTCAGTAATAGAAACAGGAAACAGTATAAACACTATAAACATTATAAATAATAAAAATTAAAGTTAAATCTCTAGACTATTTACAACAAAATAAGAATAAGAATTAAAAAAGAGTTGCATACGATCTGCACTGCACTTATGAACATATTGCACCATGAAAATGTTTACATTCTGAATATAAGTGTGTATTGTATGTGTGTGTGGTCTAGTACCAGTCTGTACAACTGGGCTTTATGGTTGTTAAAAAACCCCCAGTTGCTCCCTGGGTGCCATGGATAGGGCTGCCCCCTGCTCCGGGCAAGTGAGCTCTACTACTACTACTGCTGGTACTACTACTGCTGGTACTACTACTACTACTACTACTACTACTACTACTATTACTACTGCTGCTAATACTACTACTACTACTACTACTACTGCTAATACTACTACTACCACTACTACTACTACTAATACTGCTACTACTACTACTACTGCTAATACTACTACTACTGCTGCTACTACTACTACTACTACTAATACTACTAATACTACTACTACTGCTGCTGCTGCTACTGCTACTACTACTACTACTACTACTACTACTGCTGCTGCTGCTACTGCTACTACTACTACTACTACTACTACTACTACTACTACTACTACTGCTGCTAATACTACTACTACTACTAATACTGCTGCTGCTGCTGCTGCTACTACTACTACTAATACTACTGCTACTACTACTACTACTACTACTACTAATACTGCTGCTGCTGCTACTACTGCTACTAATACTACTACTACTACTACTACTAATAATAATAATAATAATAATAATACTGCTACTGCTGCTGCTACTACTAATACTGCTATTACTACTGCTGATACTACTACTACTACTACTGCTAATAGCTGTAATGATAATGATAATAATAATGATTCTTATTCATTTTATTACTATTGTTGTTGTTTTGTTGTTGCTGTTGTTGTTGTTGTTGTTGTTGTTGTTGTTGTTGTTGTTGTAATACTAGTAGTTGTATGAGTAGCGCATTTCTGTATTTTTAGAAATTGGCTGGTAAAAATCTGAGTGGACATACAAAAGCACACATAAGACACCAGTGGACTAAAACCTATACTATACTATAGAATGACACATGTAGAATGTAGAATGACACATGTACACATAATGTAGAGATGGAGCCGATGTCGGTCCAGCAAAACCTATTTTTAAACGTGAATAACGTGACTGACTTTTTGTTTTATGTGTCTTCTTGTTGTCATATGTCCCTTTTTTTCTGTTTTCCTCTTTTCTGTTGAATATTCATGCTCAGTAACTGTCTGCGATGAAGCTTGTACTGAATCTGAGGACGTGGATCACGTGTTTATAAACGTTTGCGTACGTCTGTATATGCTCAGGTGGGCTCAGTTAGGCTTGGTTCTTCCTCCAGCCAAAAAAAAAAATCTCTGTGCAGATTTACTACAGAAATGTCAGCATTTGAAACCAGCTAAACGAAAGTGTTGTGCTGGTAAGCGGTGGTTTTCTTTTCCTCCTGTGTGTGCAGTCTGGCGGGTGTGTCTCGCAGTGTGACCCTGGTGGTGGCCTACATCATGACGGTGACAGGTCTGGGCTGGCAGGAGGCGCTGGCTGCCGTGAGGGTGGTGCGACCCTGCGCTGGACCCAACCCTGGCTTTCAGAAACAGCTGGAGGAGTTTGAGAGCACGCAAGCCCAGGAGGTGAGAGGGAGGGAGTTACAGCAGCATTAAAGCGATAGTTTGATCAAAAAATATAACATTGACATAACCACACCATAACCATATCAGGACTGATTTGTTCAGCAGTATCCTGGGGTTTTATCCTGTGGTTGGATAGTGTAGTGATTAACACCTCTGTCTTCTACACTGTAGACTGGGGTTCAATCCCCACCTGGGCAGCGCCCTACACTATACCAATTAGAGTCATTTACGGCATTTGGCTGACGTTCTTATCCAGAGCGACTTACAATTGGATCATTTTACACAGGTAGGCCAAGGTGGTGTTAGGAGTCTTGCCCAAGGACTCCTATTGGTATAGTGCTGGGTGTTTGTCCAGGTGGGGGATTGAACCGCAGTCTACAGTGTAGAAGGCAGAGGTGTTAATCACTACACTACACCAACCACACTTGTCCAGTCCTTGGGCAAGACTCCCAACACTACCTTCGCCTACCTGTGTAAAATGATCAAATTGTAAGTCGCTCTGGATAAGAGCGTCAGCCAAATGCCGTAAATGTTTTAGCCTCGTTATTTTTCTGTTGCCACCACTATATTTGGGACAGATTCTTGGCTTCACTGCTCTACATAACTAGAGGTAAACGATGGCTAAAATTACTTTGGAAGAGAAAAAAAACGTTCCCTTGATAAAGTCACCTCAAGAAAGTCACCAAACTCCTGGTTACGCTTAAACTGACGGAAGAGCTGTCAAATTTGTGTTTTCCTGACATTTATATGCATCTCATTCACAACCCCTCTCCCTAATCTGGGAGTCTCTTAAAGCATCGAAAAGCACAGAAGCCCACCGGCTCTTCTCGTCAGGGTGGGTAAAGGATCCCATAGTTTTGCATATAGAGGAGAAAACACTGTGGTCATAGGAAGGTAACGACATCAGCTGTGAACAATGCAAGCCTTTAGAGAACTTTAACTAATGTTCACAGTCGAGAGATGAACAGTCGTCCCGCTAACGGAGCTGCAAACAGCCGGTGTAACTTTACTCTCTGTTTCTGGAGATTTACATGACGTTTGAATGGAGGAACAGAAACGTGAAATATAAGACTGGCTGTCGAGGTCGGAAAACTACGCCGTGTTTCGACAGACGTGATTCTGTAAGCTTGCTAGTGCAGTTAGTGCAGAGTTCAGCTCCAGTCCTGCGACCCCTGCACTGCATGATTGTGGTTTCCCTGGTTAAAATACCTGATGTTATCAGCTAATTAATCCCTTCCTGAGCTGAACGAGGTGAGAACAGCAGAGAGAAACACTAAACTATACAGTGCAGCAGCTCCAAGCCTGGAGTGTGAAAACACTGAATTAAAGGTCTGAGTGGTCTCTTGTTGTTCTCCGCTTCTGTCGCGTCTGGCAGGTGAATCATCCACAAAGCACAGCAAAGTGAAGGCGTCACGCAGCGCAGTCGCTTCCCGGTTTGGTCTGCGAAATGACGGCGACTATACAGTGTGACGTCACGCGAAACGCGAGAATGAAAGTGTCGTGTCAGGACTAGTGTTTATTTATGGTTGCCGTAGTTTTCGAAATCAAGTATACCTTTTTAAGACTTAACAGAAGTATAAGTTCCACCTAGTAGCAATAAAGCGGTGCTTGAAACTTTGTGAAGAACTTAGAGTTTCCCATGGTTTCAAGTTTATTTGATATTTATGCATTGAAATGCTTGTGGTGAGGCCCAGGACATCACTGAACAAGCTGAAATATATTAAATATACACAAAATACAGAGAAAATATCGAGAAAATATACATTTTAAAGTGACTTGGTGTTAAAGTGTTACTGTCCATATGAGATATGATATAATCTGTAATCAACAGTTACTGGAAAGGTTAAGTTGCTGCACAAGGCGCGTCACACCAGATACTGAAAGCAAAGATTTCATCCTTTTGCCACTGACAGATCTGTAATACTGGATCATTTTCCTCAACAAATAAGTGTCCATGTCTAATATTTTTGTCTCATTTGTTTAATTTGGTTCTCTTTATCTACTATTAGGACTTGCGTGAAAATCTGATGACGTTTTAGGTCACATTTTTGCAGAAATATACTGTAGAAAATTCTGTGGGGTTCACAAACTTTCCAGCACCGCAGTACGTGATGTATCAAATGTCTGTTTTATGAAAATCGGCTGGAAAAGAAACACATTCGACGACACTCCTCTGACTTTGGCCGTCCTCTAGTCCTTCATCAGTGGTCAGTTTAGAGCACAGGACCGCTGTCGGCTGGATATTTTGGGCTGTTCTGGATTAGATTAACATACGCTGATATACATTAAGATGATTCAACAATTTTCAGCAGTCTTGAGGCTTTATTTTACAGTTTAGTCAAGGATGTTCCAGTTTATTCCCCACCTCTCCTTTGGATCCTAGTCCTTTAATATTGAGTGTGAGCTGATACCAAGTCTTTCTCGATATTGAAGATTATGCTACTAGTTAATACTACACTAACATCAGATCATTTTAGGGTGTTTTCACACTTTTCAGCGCCTCATGCGTCTGAAGGCTGCCGAGTCATGGTTTTTTGTGCATATATGAACTTGTCACTTCAAGAGGTGGTCTCAGTGTGGTCCATTTGTAGTTTGTTTTGTGGTCCACTTGACTCGTGCACTGCGAAAAACAAAACGGCCCCAAGTCCACTTTGCGTTTTGCTATGTGGTTAAAGCTGCCCTTACACTGAATGTGGAAAATTCACCGAAATTTAGATGCAGATTTTCAGCTCAGTGGTCAGTGCAGTGGAAGAGTACACCGCAGCAGGCGGGCAGGGTAATCTAAAGTTCAAACGTTTAAACTTTTGCATAATGCGCTTCGGTGAAGTGTCAAAGCTCCTCTCGCTACCCAGACCCCGAAAATACGTTCAGTGTGAAAGCTGCTTAAACCCCTGAATTGAAATCACTGTAAAGCAGACTCGAGAGGCTTTTTTTGATTTCATTAAATGGTGACAAAGATAAAAATATGAAGAAAAAAAAAAGATCATTTAGATGAAACATGATTTTGTGAACAGCGGCGACCATTTAAAGAGTTTTAAAAAGCTTAGCACTATTGGAGTTGGAGTATTTTATCATAGATGCAAACATATATGATGAACTTAAGCAACACTACCCAAAATTCGATGATTCCTGGGTGGGTTCTGAGTTCGGGTGTGAACAGCGGCTGGTCTGAGATCTCGTCGTGGATGCTGAAAAGGGAAATCTAATGGAGTGGATGTCTTTAAAGCTCACTTGCGTTGTAAACGCAGAAAGCACAAGCAGTCGGTTCCCTTTGAGGTTTAACTTTAACAGAACTGAGTTTGGTTAACCTAAAAAGAGCTGTATGTGAAAACAATCATAATGCGACATCCTGGACTGATGGGTTTGGTTTTATTTAGCCAGCTTGATCAAAAGGACCATGTTATAGTGCATTTAAACTTGGCGCCTTTCATCTAAACCTGAGCTTTCTGCTGCTTGCGGCTTCAAAACCATGTACTTAGCAAACTCCTGCACTGTTTCTCACTCTCGAGTTGAAACCAGTTACAGCTGTGCTATCACGGAAACGTTCTTCTTTACCTGCCGCGTCGCCTTTTGTGGTTTCAAAGTGACAGCAGAAATGTTAGCACGTTTTAAAGGTGAGAGGAGGGAGCGGCGTGGCATGTTACAGCGATTTGAAATTCAAGCATAATTAACACCATATTTAACACTCCTACACCACTGAAATGCTTTCACTGCAGAATATGAAAGTAAGTGGCAGCCAAGTCAACAGATCAGCCAATCAGGTTGGATCATATGCCAATATGAACCCCTTAAAATCCCAGTTTTATTACATACTAAGACTTACTACTCTCTGGGTCGGGGATGAGCTCTTGCCTCAAGTGGAGGAGTTCAAGTATCTCGGGGTCTTGTTCACGAGTGATGGTACAAGGGAGCGGGAGATTGACAGGCGGATTGGTGCTGGGTCAGCAGTGATGCGGGCTCTTTACCGGTCTGTTGTGGTAAAGAAAGAGCTGAGCCATAAGGCAAAGCTCTAGATTTACCGGTCGATCTACGTTCCCACCCTCACCTATGCTCATGAGCTTTGGGTAATGACCGAAAGAACGAGATCGCTAATATGAAATGAGTTTCCTCTGCAGGGTGTCTGGACTCTCCCTCAGAGATAGGGTGAGAAGTTCGGTCATCCGGGAGGGACTCGGAGTAGAGCCGCTGCTTCTCCACGTCGAGAGGAGCCAGCTGAGGTGGTTCGGGCATCTGGTTAGGATGCCTCCTGGAAAAGTTCAGTTTATGTTCCCTGATTAAAGGTCCTGAGATGTACCTTTGAGGGGACCACCCCAGTGACAGTTTCGTAAAGCTTCCTTTTTAAAACAGTTCAACTTTGCAAACATTTGAACTTGTTACTTTCTCAATGTGCTCCTCACTGCTGCAGGTTGTGGATAATGTCTGTTTATTACTCCTTTTTGAGTAAACATCAGCTTGGGCATCTATAAGTGTTAATATATAAGGTTTTCAGACATTTTGTGGCCTTACATTGATTGGTTTTAAGACTTTACCAAACTAATGACCTGCAGGAACCCTGTAACAGTATGTAAAGCAGGCTAACTACAATACACTAAGCAGTAATATAAGCTGGACTTCAAACAAAAACATCATCATGGCAGTATGTCATAACAGTTGCTGGTATTGGCAACGTGATGCTGTTATGCTACTGAACAAAACAGGCCACTATTTCTCATGGTTATGTCAGTGTTACATAGCAGGGGTCAGGTCAAGTGTGCCAAAGCAGACTTGTCTTGGTTTACTGGCTGTTTGTCTGTGGTGAGGGAGAAAATGCAGTACATTGGATTGTTCACTGTTGTTTTAAGCGTATAGTCAGGCCTCAAGCCAAGCCCTAAGAACCGAAATGACTGGCTTTGATCTGTACCCAGCATCGTTTCCATTAACGCTGCAGCAGTTTCACAGTCGCGAGGACCGCTACAGTGCCCTTTATTCTGTTTTCTTCCCACTGATGCAGTTGCTCCGTGACTTAGGTAATGTCGAGCACCACATGAAGGTAAAATCAGCTCCCACATAAAGAATAAACATTCCAGAATCAGCCTGGGGCGAAGAAAAACAAAGATGCCTCAGTTTCCACCACAACTGTTTTGCTCTTTTGTAGAGCAGTAAAGATCTTTAACCCTTCCAAGTCTGTTGTAGTGCTGCACATTCAGCTTACACTCACTGAGCACTTTAACAGGAACACCTCGTTTCTACGCTCGCTGTCCATTTGATCAGCTCCACTTACTGTATAGCTGGACTTTGTAGTTCTACAGTTACAGACTGTGGTTCATCTGTTTCTCTGATACTTTGTTAGCCCCTTTTACTGTTCTTCAGTGGTCAGGACCCCCACAGGACCACCACAGATCTGGCCTGGTGGTGGCGTGTTAGTGTGTGCTGTGCTGATACGAGTGAATCAGAGGAGTTTTAAACAGCCCGGTGTCGTTGCTGGACTGAGAACCAAAATTGTCCAGCCAACTGCGTCCTCTGACCACTGATGAAGGACTAGAGGATGACCAACACAAACTGTGCAGCAGCAGATGAGCTGTCGTCTCTGACTTTACATCTACAAGGTGGACTGACAAGGCAGGAGTGTCTAACAGAGTGGACAG
Organism: Pygocentrus nattereri; assembly: GCF_015220715.1. Taxonomy (NCBI): domain Eukaryota; kingdom Metazoa; phylum Chordata; class Actinopteri; order Characiformes; family Serrasalmidae; genus Pygocentrus; species Pygocentrus nattereri. Next base: position 10,269,331 of record NC_051212.1, read on the forward strand.
TGTTTCAAAACTCCAAGAGCTGTTCCTAATAAGTGGTCAGTGAGTGTATAAACAGTTGCTTAACTACTTACACAGATCGTAACACAGAGAAAGCACACTGAAGTGAAAGTGTGGGTACTGTGTCAAAATCTTACTCACTCAAAAGTGGAAGTGCGGAGCCACAAATATGCTTGAGTGGAAGTCAAATAGATCTACATTTAAACATACTCAAGTATATAAAAGCCAGAAGTAAACGTGAGGCATTATAGTGGCTGTAATGCTGGGTACCAGGTGCCATCTCTATTTAACTAACACTGATTATGCACTTGATTAGGGTGATGCACCGAAATGAATCAGCGTGTTGTGGGCAGTGTAATTTGACACTGATATGAGTTTAGAAATGATAATAATTGCACAGGAACTTGACTGATTGACGAGAAAAAGTTCACACATGGTAACGCTTTTAACACGTACATCAGTGATTCCTGGCATATTCATGAACTTCTGTCCTTATTTTGTAACATTTAATCAATACATTTAGTAATAAGCACATTATGTAATGGTTTGACAGCACATTAAGTGATGCTTATTGTATCATTTATATGTTTATGAAGAAATTCAAATCAATTCAGAGAATAATCAACCTGCAACACTGAGTACATGGTAAGCCTACTCAACAGATATCCAAATTACATTCATTACATTCAGGTGCAAAGTGTTTATGTTCTTAAAGCTTTTCGTCTTGAAAATAGATGAGTGAATATATAATCACTTCCAGGAAACAAGACTGTACCCTCAACAGTAGCTTGTGGTATTTAATTTCCAGTCTAAATAGCTGTTAAATACAAGATATTCTTTTTTTTATGATATATTTCTGACTCCACTTCCCAGGTTCCCTCAGTTTATCATGTGACCACTAACCAGTCATACACCAACCACCAGCTGTCAGTCACCTGAGTATTGATTATCAACATCTGTGTTTCTGTGTATATAAACCTGTCTGTTTGCACCCTGGGTGGTGGCGCAGTGGGTAGCGCCTCACAGCAAGAAGGGCCAGGGTTCGATTCCCCAGACGGGCGACCAGCGTCCTTTCTTTGTGGAGTTTGCATGTTCTCCCAGTGTCTGTCTGGGTCAGGCCAATTAGACATGCTAAATTTCCCCTAGGGGTGAGTGTGTGTGTGGATGTATATGTCTGTCTGTCTGTCTGCCCTGCGATGGACTGGCGACCAGTCTAGGGTGTATCCAGCCTTCTGCCCAATGACTGCTGGGAGAGGCTCTGGCACCCCCTGCAACCCAGAAGGATAAGCAGTTGAAAATAAAAAGCACTTAAAGCTTTTATCTTTCATCATATTTTCTCACACTGGCAAATAGAAAACTTGGACTTAATGGCTGTTTTGACTGGAAGTTAAATAAATGAAAGTTGGCCTCTTCTGACTTTAGCAGTACTGGGTGATTAAACCAGATATAAGAAGAGGTGTTTCAAGGTGTGCCCACTGTTGGAAAGCTGAATGCTGTGTACCATCAAATTCGGTTGCCTTTGATGATATTTGTAAATAGAGATGCACTGATAGCACTTTTTCCCTTCTAATACTGATACCAATAGATCCATTAGCATCGTCCAGTACTGAGTATCGATACAAATACTACCGCTATCTAATCTAACTCACCTATAAATCCTGATATTTATACAGTTACATTTTAAAATTTTTTGTTTTGGTAAAATCGATGTTCTGCGTCACAAATAAAACATCCTCATCTATCTAGCTGCCATGTATTTGTTGGATTATATTTATGAGATGCTTGAGAAAGCTTATGTGTTTGTTTACTGTATACATTTAGTATTTACTATTATGTAATAAGTAATAAGAACCATGTTTAACAACTTAAGCAAATGTAAAATATTGTTGATGTGCAAAACAGAACTGAAGAGTATACAGCTAAACCAAGGCTAAAGGCTATCATTATGGCAAGAGTCCTGCGATTCTTTCCGCTCGCTCAATAACATTGTGAGTGACCACACAGTGACAGACGAGTGATTACTGAGAGATGCAGCTCAGCCGTTCAGGTTAGCGGCTCAGTTAGCCGGTTCTGAACACCAAAAACTGGCGTTACAGATTCAGCAATGGGTTCCACTAATGTGGTGTTAAGTTCTGTCTACTGGCTTCAGAAATTGGTATTTGTAGCATAGGTCATATGTATTATCGCCGATACCGATGCATTCCTTGTAAACCCATCACTCTTATTCTGACCTTTCATATCATGTTCCAGTTCAGAGACTGGCTAAGGAGGGAGTATAAGGAATATCCATTCAACGATGAGGAGCACATCCGAAACCTGCTGGCTCAGAGTGCTTCCCCCAGCGGGCCGGTGCCTGGAGAGGCGCTGACCCACCTCAGGACGGTGGACACATGAGGAGAACCAAGCCAGACGGTACAGTCTGTATACTGAAGCATTCCGCCTCATTATGAATACGTGTTGGCGATGGCTGCCCTGTCACTTCACACGGGCCTGGCATTTTGATCTGCACCCTCATGCAACTTTGTAACTGTGTCTCTTACGTCGTAGGCTAGCACTGTTCCCTGACTTATTGCCTTTTTGTAAATGGGTGGCGTCAACGTTTTTACTGAAGCGATGTTGGAGTTTGTTTTTCATTGTACTCAGGAATAGAGGTCAAAGTATTAAATCTAATACATTTGGGGAATATACTTTGGAGAATGTGTGGGGCTTGTACTGATTCCCTTTAGAAATCCATGCTTGTATTCATACTTTTTTCAATAAAATTAAAACCGTTATTTATGCTGAGTGGCCCAGTTGTCTGAGTATTCATTTGTACAGGGGTTGTGCTAAGACGATACAATAACATCAAACATCGTCACAATACAGCCTTCCCAAACTACATTAGATATGGTTTTGTACCAAAAATAATACATTTTTCATGACCGTTTTCCAGCCTCTCCTTATCCCTTTCAGTTAAATGATCATTCCTGTGATTCTTTGAAATTTCTTTATATCGTGATGTAATCAGCGACACTCGAGTGGTTTGGTATGAAATGCTCTTTTCTAGAGAAACTTGCCGGGTCAGGATTGTTCAGACTGGCGGTGATAGGAACCTCTGAAAGCTCCCTGACTGAAAGTTATCACATGAAATGGAGGTGAACACACAACCTGATGTCTGATACAATGTTTCATGATAGTTTTAAGAAGATTTTGGACTTTTTTACCATCATCAACATTACATATCGCTGCTGTCTGAAGGAAACCTCGCATCTCTCTCTTTGACGTTTTTCAGAGTTTGACATCATTTGAAAATACCTGTTGCCCTTTACATCGCCTGTGAATTTCATGATGAATGGACTAAAAGAAACGGCCCAAAACGACTTGTAAAAGATTCCGTTTCCACTGACAGTTAAAAGTAAAGTAGGTTTTTCCTTCTCCTGTAAAGTTACCATTCTGGAGATACAAGGTTTTCTTCTGTTAACAGCGATATACAACTCAGAACACACGTGTAGGACCACTAGTGCTTTCAGATAGTTAATAAAATACCTACCGTATATTTGAGTTCTCTACATTGTGGCCCCTGGTCCTGATCAGCACCACTGTAAAGAAATCTGAGCCTGTGAATTTCTCTACAATAAACCATTTCACCCCAAACCACTCTGGATAACTCTGTTTACATCTCAACAACGGATGATGCGGAGGTTTAAAAGAATCAGTGAAATTCCCCTTTAAAAGGTCAGTTTCTGTTTCTGACTAATATTGTTCCTCATTGAAAAAGCAGTCCAGGCTGAAACACTCCTTAGAACTTCAGCCTGAGTGGGTGGGGCTAAACTGCTGTAGGCATAGATTTTTGTGACATCACAAAAAAGATAAAAACGACATGGCTGTATAAAGAATGGACACTAACAGCCAGTATTTAGTAAGAACTGAATTGCGCAATGCTAACTGGCAACCATTCACTTTCATTCGCTGTATAAAACATATTTGACCGAACTGTTTCTTTAAGAAGACGAAGTCGTGAGTTGTCCAACCATCGGAGCAGATCTTTGTTCACTGGACATGGCGCTAGGTGTACACGCTTATCTAGTGGTCAGATCAGACGCTGCTGAGTGTGCACTGATCTAAAGTCAGATATTAGCTTAAAAATGTGCTGGTGCCATGAAAAAGCTCATATCCTACGTCTTGTATTTTATTTTGGTCCACTTATAACATCTGTGTGGTTTTATGTACCAAACACGGTCATAATTCAACTTACACGAGCATTTTCTAACTTTTGCTCATCCCTTAGACTTTAACCAATTGCTGCTCGTGTGATGTGTGTTAATGAGCTCTGTTCTGATTGGCTGTCATGTTGTACTTTGTTCAAAAAGCACTCAAAGCTGAAAAACTCCTTCAAACTTCGGCTGAAATTGGTGGAGCTAAACTACTGTAGGCTGAATTGGTGGATACAAGCTTTTGGTATAAGATTAGTCATGGACCGGACATGTTTCTAGATGTAGGCGACATCAATGTTCAGCCACTCTTGCACCAAAGAATTGTGCAGTTCGGACAGATTTTGTGGATCCCTGGCGTCTTACTCGTTGTTCCAGGGCGTCCCACAGATGTTCAAGATGATTCAAATCTGCGGGCCAGTCCAGATGTGCGAATGCTCCTGAATGTTAATCATGCCAATCAGAACTGTGAGCACAAGAATTGTCATCTTGGAATACAGGGATACCAACGTTATGTTCCTTGGTAAGATGATGAGCAAAAGGCAAAACCTGGTTTTCCAGCAGCTCAATGTTGGCAATGTGGTTCAAATTTACTGTCACCTCAACCAAAGGACCCACTGCATAATTAAAACACCCCCAGAACATCACGGAGCTCCTCCAGCTTGAACCATACCTTACACACAATCCTCATTAAAGGATTCCTGAGGTCTAAGGTGAACACAATGCCAAGCATCATTCACATACAGGCAGAAACGAGATTCATCTGACCAGATAACACGTTTCCGGTCGTGAACAGTCCCGTTTTTGTGTCTCTTCATGCACTGGAACTGGGTGAAGGCCTCTTGTGTGCCGCTCTGCTCCGTATGGTCATGGTATGCAGTTCCCTGTGGAGCGTTCTTTCAGAAATTGGTTGTGAAGAACCTGCACTGACTTCTAGAAAATGAGTTGTTGTGACATCACAGTTACAGTGAATTTAAAGCAGGCTGCTGTTGCAGTTTCGTTTTCATAGATGGATTTTATGGACTGGGTATCGATGTTTTTTAAGTATTTAATTTAACTCCTTAATTAAAAAAAGCTGTACATAACATTGTATTAGGAAGCTACTGTTCTACAACTGTATAGGGTTTAAGGTATAAAAGCTATAAAAGAAGCTGTAAAGAAATCTGAGAGGTGTCCAGAATAATAAAGAGAGCTGTAATAATTTGATAATAACAATAATAATTACTTTATTTACAGAGCACTTTTCATACTGGTGGCAGCTCAAACTGCTTCACGGACTGCTTTAAAGCTGAACAGTCATGGAAGAAGCTAAAGATGAGTTTTGTTTTCTTCTATATAGTTATTGTTTGATAAGAGCAGTATTATCAGTTAGCAAGACCAGATAAAAGATGAATTAAAAACTAGAGCTAGAAACTGAATTAAAATCTAAATTAAAGAGATACGTTTTCAAATGTTTCTTAAAAATAAGTTGAGTGTCTAATAAAAGATGAATTAAGCTGCACAGTTAAGATGCAGAATAACAGAAAGAGTCTCTCACGCTTTCTGTATTTTGCGGAAGGTGTTTGCAGAAGGCCAGTATCTGCAGATCTAAGATTACATGCTGGAAGATAAACAGACAGACATTCTGTGATGCGAGTGGGTGATTTATGGTCATATAGAACATTAAAAACTAGTAGCAGATCCTTTTTATGCTGTGTAGTGAGACCAAAAATGATCATTTTTCACACGTATTCAACAGGTAAGCCCTTAAATGTCACAGCGTTTTATCACACACTTCTAGAACCTAAGAAGAGCTCAGCCAGTGTGTGGAAGTGCCTGTAGTTACCGAATAATAAGCCTTAATATGTAAAAGGCTGTGATTTTAAGGTGGTTATGACAGGTGGGCAGACACATGTTATATACATGTATGCAAAAGATTGAACACATTGATGTTGATTTTCTCAGTGAAAAATGAAAAAATCCTCTACAGAGAACAAAAAACTTTCACAGGGGCACAGTTTCTATTTACTGTCTGAGTTTAACAGAATATAACACAATATAAACAACAATTAACAGTATGTTAAATACAGCAAATGAGTGCACCAAAAAGTGCAGTGGTGTGTTCACTGTAGAAGGTGTGTTCACTGATTTTCACTTGGAAAATTAATGCAAACATGTAATTTGACCAGTTGTGCCCAATCTTGGCTGACTATTTCAGAGAAATAACAATACTTTTACTCCACCTGCTTCTGGAGGTCCATGACTGACTATATGGGTGACTTGGCGATTGACCACAGGGGTGACCTTGGTGACTGACCATATGGCTGACCTGAGGACTGACCGTACAGGTGACCTGGGTGACTGATCGTACGAGTGACCTGGGTGACGGACTGTATGGATGACCTTGGTGACAGACCACATGGATGACCTGAGGACTGACTATATGGGTGACCTGGGTGACTGACCGTCCATTCACCAAAAGTTTGCCTCAAAAAAGTGCACAATTTTAAATTATTTGAATCTAGCAACATCTTTCGAAACGGTCAGTTTACTGTAAACCTACTCATACGCCACAACAGTCAGCCATAAATAATAATCTTTACTGATTAGAAGTTTGACGGACAGTGGGGTCTATGTGGAAACAGTTAGGGCTCGGTCTCTGGTTATTATCAGTGGGATGCTGCAGTTAGGGCTCGGTCTCGGGTTATTATCAGCGGGATGCTGCAGTTAGGGCTCGGTCTCTGGTTATTATCAGAGGGATGCTGCAGTTAGGGCTCGGTCTCTGGTTATTATCAGAGGGATGCTGCAGTTAGGGCTCGGTCTCTGGTTATTATCAGAGGGATGCTGCAGTTAGGGCTCGGTCTCTGGTTATTATCAGCGGGATGCTGCAGTTAGGGCTCGGTCTAGGGTTATTATCAGCGGGATGCTGCAGTTAGGGCTCGGTCTCGGGTTATTATCAGAGGGATGCTGCAGTTAGGGCTCGGTCTCGGGTTATTATCAGCGGGATGCTGCAGTTAGGGCTCGGTCTCGGGTTATTATCAGCGGGATGCTGCAGTTAGGGCTCGGTCTCGGGTTATTATCAGCGGGATGCTGCAGTTAGGGCTCGGTTTCGGGTTATTATCAGAGGGATGCTGCAGTTAGGGCTCGGTCTCGGGTTATTATCAGCGGGATGCTGCAGTTAGGGCTCGGTCTCGGGTTATTATCAGCGGGATGCTGCAGTTAGGGCTCGGTCTCGGGTTATTATCAGCGGGATGCTGCAGTTAGGGCTCGGTCTCGGGTTATTATCAGCGGGATGCTGCAGTTAGGGCTCGGTCTCGGGTTATTATCAGAGGGATGCTGCAGTTAGGGCTCGGTCTCGGGTTATTATCAGTGGGATGCTGCAGTTAGGGCTCGGTCTCGGGTTATTATCAGTGGGATGCTGCAGTTAGGGCTCGGTCTCGGGTTATTATCAGAGGGATGCTGCAGATAGGGCTCGGTCTCGGGTTATTATCAGAGGGATGCTGCAGTTAGGGCTCGGTCTCGGGTTATTATCAGAGGGATGCTGCAGTTAGGGCTCAGTCTCGGGTTATTATCAGCGGGATGCTGCAGTTAGGGCTCGGTCTCGGGTTATTATCAAATCGATGCTGCAGTTAGGGCTCGGTTTCGGGTTATTATCAGAGGGATGCTGCAGTTAGGGCTCGGTCTCGGGTTATTATCAGCGGGATGCTGCAGTTAGGGCTCGGTCTCGGGTTATTATCAGAGGGATGCTGCAGTTAGGGCTCAGTCTCGGGTTATTATCAGTGGGATGCTGCAGTTAGGGCTCGGTCTCGGGTTATTATCAGTGGGATGCTGCAGTTAGGGCTCGGTCTCGGGTTATTATCAGCGGGATGCTGCAGTTAGGGCTCGGTCTCTGGTTATTATCAGCGGGATGCTGCAGTTAGGGCTCGGTCTTGGGTTATTATCAGAGGGATGCTACAGTTAGGGCTCAGTCTCGGGTTATTATCAGTGGGATGCTGCAGTTAGGGCTCAGTCTCAGGTTATTATCAGCGGGATGCTGCAGTTAGGGCTCAGTCTCGGGTTATTATCAGAGGGATGCTGCAGTTAGGGCTCGGTCTCGGGTTATTATCAGAGGGATGCTGCAGTTAGGGCTCGGTCTCGGGTTATTATCAGCGGGATGCTGCAGTTAGGGCTCGGTCTCGGGTTATTATCAGAGGGATGCTGCAGTTAGGGCTCGGTCTCTGGTTATTATCAGAGGGATGCTGCAGTTAGGGCTCGGTCTTGGGTTATTATCAGAGGGATGCTACAGTTAGGGCTCAGTCTCGGGTTATTATCAGTGGGATGCTGCAGTTAGGGCTCAGTCTCAGGTTATTATCAGCGGGATGCTGCAGTTAGGGCTCAGTCTCGGGTTATTATCAGAGGGATGCTGCAGTTAGGGCTCGGTCTCGGGTTATTATCAGAGGGATGCTGCAGTTAGGGCTCGGTCTCGGGTTATTATCAGAGGGATGCTGCAGTTAGGGCTCGGTCTCGGGTTATTATCAGCGGGATGCTGCAGTTAGGGCTAGGTCTCGGGTTATTATCAGCGGGATGCTGCAGTTAGGGCTCGGTCTCGGGTTATTATCAGAGGGATGCTGCAGTTAGGGCTCGGTCTCGGGTTATTATCAGCGGGATGCTGCAGTTAGGGCTCGGTCTCGGGTTATTATCAGCGGGATGCTGCAGTTAGGGCTCGGTCTCGGGTTATTATCAGCGGGATGCTGCAGTTAGGGCTCGGTCTCGGGTTATTATCAGAGGGATGCTGCAGTTAGGGCTCGGTCTCTGGTTATTATCAGAGGGATGCTGCAGTTATGGCTCGGGTTATTATCAGAGGGATGCTACAGTTATGGCTAGGTCTCGGGTTATTATCAGCGGGATGCTGCAGTTAGGGCTCGGTCTCGGGTTATTATCAGAGGGATGCTGCAGTTAGGGCTCGGTCTCGGGTTATTATCAGCGGGATGCTGCAGTTAGGGCTCGGTCTCGGGTTATTATCAGTGGGATGCTGCAGTTAGGGCTCGGTCTCAGGTTATTATCAGCGGGATGCTGCAGTTAGGGCTCGGTCTCGGGTTATTATCAGCGGGATGCTGCAGTTAGGGCTCAGTCTCGGGTTATTATCAGAGGGATGCTGCAGTTAGGGCTCGGTCTCGGGTTATTATCAGAGGGATGCTGCAGTTAGGGCTCGGTCTCGGGTTATTATCAGCGGGATGCTGCAGTTAGGGCTAGGTCTCGGGTTATTATCAGCGGGATGCTGCAGTTAGGGCTAGGTCTCGGGTTATTATCAGCGGGATGCTGCAGTTAGGGCTCGGTCTCGGGTTATTATCAGCGGGATGCTGCAGTTAGGGCTCGGTCTCGGGTTATTATCAGCGGGATGCTGCAGTTAGGGCTCGGTCTCGGGTTATTATCAGCGGGATGCTGCAGTTAGGGCTCGGTCTCGGGTTATTATCAGCAGGATGCTGCAGTTAGGGCTCGGTCTCAGGTTATTATCAGCGGGATGCTGCAGTTAGGGCTCGGTCTCGGGTTATTATCAGAGGGATGCTGCAGTTAGGGCTCGGTCTCGGGTTATTATCAGCGGGATGCTGCAGTTAGGGCTCGGTCTCGGGTTATTATCAGAAGGATGCTGCAGTTAGGGCTCGGTCTCTGGTTATTATCAGCGGGATGCTGCAGTTAGGGCTCGGTCTCGGGTTATTATCAGAAGGATGCTGCAGTTAGGGCTCGGTCTCGGGTTATTATCAGAAGGATGCTGCAGTTAGGGCTCGGTCTCGGGTTATTATCAGAAGGATGCTGCAGTTAGGGCTCGGTCTCGGGTTATTATCAGAAGGATGCTGCAGTTAGGGCTCGGTCTCGGGTTATTATCAGCGGGATGCTGCAGTTAGGGCTCGGTCTCTGGTTATTATCAGAGGGATGCTGCAGTTAGGGCTCGGTCTCGGGTTATTATCAGCGGGATGCTGCAGTTAGGGCTCGGTCTCGGGTTATTATCAGAGGGATGCTGCAGTTAGGGCTCGGTCTCGGGTTATTATCAGCGGGATGCTGCAGTTAGGGCTCGGTCTCGGGTTATTATCAGAAGGATGCTGCAGTTAGGGCTCGGTCTCGGGTTATTATCAGAAGGATGCTGCAGTTAGGGCTCGGTCTCGGGTTATTATCAGCGGGATGCTGCAGTTAGGGCTCGGTCTCTGGTTATTATCAGCGGGATGCTGCAGTTAGGGCTCGGTCTCTGGTTATTATCAGCGGGATGCTGCAGTTAGGGCTCGGTCTCGGGTTATTATCAGCGGGATGCTGCAGTTAGGGCTCGGTTTCGGGTTATTATCAGAGGGATGCTGCAGTTAGGGCTCGGTCTCGGGTTATTATCAGAGGGATGCTGCAGTTAGGGCTCGGTCTCGGGTTATTATCAGCGGGATGCTGCAGTTAGGGCTCGGTCTCTGGTTATTATCAGCGGGATGCTGCAGTTAGGGCTCAGTCTCGGGTTATTATCAGCGGGATGCTGCAGTTAGGGCTCGGTTTCGGGTTATTATCAGCGGGATGCTGCAGTTAGGGCTCGGTCTCGGGTTATTATCAGAAGGATGCTGCAGTTAGGGCTCGGTCTCTGGTTATTATCAGCGGGATGCTGCAGTTAGGGCTCGGTCTCGGGTTATTATCAGAAGGATGCTGCAGTTAGGGCTCGGTCTAGGGTTATTATCAGCGGGATGCTGCAGTTAGGGCTCGGTCTCGGGTTATTATCAGCGGGATGCTGCAGTTAGGGCTCGGTCTCGGGTTATTATCAGAGGGATGCTGCAGTTAGGGCTCGGTCTCGGGTTATTATCAGAGGGATGCTGCAGTTAGGGCTCGGTCTCGGGTTATTATCAGCGGGATGCTGCAGTTAGGGCTCGGTCTCGGGTTATTATCAGAAGGATGCTGCAGTTAGGGCTCGGTCTCTGGTTATTATCAGCGGGATGCTGCAGTTAGGGCTCGGTCTCGGGTTATTATCAGCGGGATGCTGCAGTTAGGGCTCGGTCTCGGGTTATTATCAGCGGGATGCTGCAGTTAGGGCTCGGTTTCGGGTTATTATCAGAGGGATGCTGCAGTTAGGGCTCGGTCTCGGGTTATTATCAGAGGGATGCTGCAGTTAGGGCTCGGTCTCGGGTTATTATCAGCGGGATGCTGCAGTTAGGGCTCGGTTTCGGGTTATTATCAGCGGGATGCTGCAGTTAGGGCTCGGTCTCGGGTTATTATCAGTGGGATGCTGCAGTTAGGGCTCGGTCTCGGGTTATTATCAGCGGGATGCTGCAGTTAGGGCTCGGTCTCGGGTTATTATCAGCGGGATGCTGCAGTTAGGGCTCGGTCTCGGGTTATTATCAGCGGGATGCTGCAGTTAGGGCTCGGTCTCGGGTTATTATCAGCGGGATGCTGCAGTTAGGGCTCGGTCTCGGGTTATTATCAGAGGGATGCTGCAGTTAGGGCTCGGTCTCGGGTTATTATCAGCGGGATGCTGCAGTTAGGGCTCGGTCTCGGGTTATTATCAGCGGGATGCTGCAGTTAGGGCTCGGTCTCGGGTTATTATCAGTGGGATGCTGCAGTTAGGGCTCGGTCTCGGGTTATTATCAGCGGGATGCTGCAGTTAGGGCTCGGTCTCGGGTTATTATCAGAGGGATGCTGCAGTTAGGGCTCGGTCTCGGGTTATTATCAGAGGGATGCTGCAGTTAGGGCTCGGTCTCGGGTTATTATCAGCGGGATGCTGCAGTTAGGGCTCGGTCTCGGGTTATTATCAGAGGGATGCTGCAGTTAGGGCTCGGTCTCGGGTTATTATCAGAGGGATGCTGCAGTTAGGGCTCGGTCTCTGGTTATTATCAGAGGGATGCTGCAGTTAGGGCTCGGTCTCGGGTTATTATCAGAGGGATGCTGCAGTTAGGGCTCGGTCTCGGGTTATTATCAGAGGGATGCTGCAGTTAGGGCTCGGTCTCGGGTTATTATCAGAGGGATGCTGCAGTTAGGGCTCGGTCTCTGGTTATTATCAGAGGGATGCTGCAGTTAGGGCTCGGTCTCGGGTTATTATCAGAGGGATGCTGCAGTTAGGGCTCGGTCTCGGGTTATTATCAGGGGGATGCTGCAGTTAGGGCTCGGTCTCGGGTTATTATCAGAGGGATGCTGCAGTTAGGGCTCAGTCTCGGGTTATTATCAGTGGGATGCTGCAGTTAGGGCTCGGTCTCTGGTTATTATCAGCGGGATGCTGCAGTTAGGGCTCGGTCTCGGGTTATTATCAGTGGGATGCTGCAGTTAGGGACCAGAGGCACCACAGGATGTTCACTGGCCCTGCCTACGCCCCTCTGTCTGGGCAGGTGAGCCGAGCACAGGCGCTGTTCCGCTTCCGCACGCCAGATGGCGCTGTTTTCACCGCTGATGAGACGCTTTGCGCTCCGGGCTCGTTTTCTTTTACAGACTTCACCGACCGAGAGCCGTCAGATCCAAACTGTGGAAAAAGAGCGAGTGTTTTGGCGTCGAACCGTCAGAATCCGGACTTTCTGGGCCCGCGAGTTTACCGGACCCATCAGACCCCTCTGACTGTTCGTGTAAAGCCGTTCAGTAGAGCAGTTCGGTAAAACTTCCCCGGCCCACTCGACAGAAATACAGCAAAACAAGACCGGCGGATGTCGGAAAGGATTAGTGTGATGACGAGCGCGCGCAGGGAGATTTTTCTTCTCTTCTCTTTATCCGTAGCCGATTGTTCCGTGGCCCGTGTCTGCTCGTCGCCTCGGTGGGATTTCCCGGATTGGATGTTTACTTGTGGCTTCTCTCTCTCTCTCTCTCTCTCTCTCTCTCTCTCTCTCTCTCTCTCTCGCGGCTTTTTTGGTCCGCGACGTTTTTCAGAGAAACCCCTCGAGCACGTATAGTGGAGGAGGCCACGCCCACCTGCGAAAAACCCTTCATTATAGCCTTCATCACTTACAATTAGTATTAAACAGCAGTCTTATTACTGTAAGCGGCGCCAGTATGAAACACGGCATAAAGGTTTCTTCATCATCATCATAACCATCATCATCATCACCATCATATCCATCATCATCATCATCACCATCATCACCATCATCACCATCATCATCATAACCATCACCATCATCACCATCATCATCATAACCATCATCATCACCATCATCACCACCATCATCACCATCACCACTATCATCATCATCATCATCATCATCACCATCATCATTCATCCATCATTAAAACTGGTGGTTCTTCAGGGGCTCTTTAGTTTAAAAAAATGGTTCTGTATGACATCACTAACACTCAAAGATCCCTTTGTGTGATTAAAGGGTTCCTTACATCGTGAAAGGGTTCTTCAGATTGATGGACAACGTGTTGTGTGTGGTTCTATCTACAACCTTTGTGACAAAGGTTCTAGATAGGACCAAAAAGGGTTCTTCTATTGTTACGATGCCAAGCTTGCAGTGCACCCCTAAGCACCATTACACCATTATTATTACTATTATTATTAGCAGCACTAATTGTAGTAGTAGTATTAGTAGTAATAAACTCATTATTACTCAAACACAACATTATTTAACCTTTATAATGCACCCCTACTACACCATTATTATTATTATTATTATTATTATTAGCAGCAGCAGCAGCAGCAGCACTAATTGTAGTAGTAGTATTAGTAGTAATGAAGCCATAAGCATTATGTAACCTTTATAATGCACTCCTAAGCACCATTACACCATTATCATTATCATTATTATTATTATTATTATTATTATTGTTGTTGTTGTTATTAGCAGTAGTAGTAAAGCCATACGCATTGTGTAACCTTTATAATGCACTCATGAGCAGAATTACACCATTATTATTATTATTATTATTATTATTATTATCATGATTATTATTATTATCATGATTATTATTATTATTATTGTTATTGTTATTATTATGATTATTATTATTGTTGTTGTTGTTGTTAGCAGTAGTAGTAAAGCCATGAGTGTGTAACCTTATAGATGCACCATTAAAAGTCATTAAATCATTACTGCTACTACTATTAATATTATTATGATTACACAGACGAACAGATTATTTTTTGGCAGAAAAGTTGTTTACTCGACTGTACAGACTGCAGTAAACATGTTATGGAAACACAGCACGTGTTTTTTTCCGCCTTAAATCTCCATCAAACATGTAATAACTTTAAAACGTCTCGTGACATTTCTGGAATGGAACTGTCACTGGCTCTTCAGAGGGAACGCCCCCTTTTTTCGGAGGTCCCGCCCACCGTCTAATCTAAAGCTATTTAAGGTTCTGGTGCGCCTTAACGCGCGAGCAGCGTTAGAACCCCGCCTGCGGAGCGAGTGCAGCGCGTTCACTGAGGTAAGAGCCGCGCAGCCCGGTCAGGAGAGCGCTGGAGTCCTGCTGGAGCAGCGCCCAGAGAGCTGCTCAGTTAGACTGCGAGAGACTGCTTACCTGTGCAGGCTGGTTCAGTTGAGTGCCTGCTTTCTTAGGCTCAGTGAAAGTGCATGCAGTTGTTTCCCATTAGGCTTGTTGTCTGCAGTCACGTTGGCATTTGCATGAGCCGAGCTGTGCACCTGCATGTCCGGTCACCACTGTCGCATGCGTCCTTTAACAGGCATGAATGTAGATGGGGACTGCAGCATGTCAGTCAATTGTGGCAATGGCAAACTTAGGCAGTGGCTCATCGAGCAGATTGATAGCGGGGAATACCCCGGCCTGGTCTGGGAGAATGACGAGAAAACCATTTTCAGGATACCCTGGAAGCACGCGGGAAAACAGGACTACAACCGCGAGGAGGATGCTGCTCTCTTCAAGGTGAGTGAAGAACTTTAGGTCAAGCCAAAGCCAAAGAAACCTTTACAGACCCTACTTGAGTGACTTGTAGAACTTTTCTAGAACTTCTCGGTATCTTTCATTTTGGATCCTTTTGGTCTGGAACAAATGGCACACACCTAAAAAGTAAAGGCAATGGTTCTGGTTAGATCCAAGGGTTCTACACACTTAAAAATGGTGGTTCTTCAAGGGCTCTTTAGTAAAAAAAATGGTTCTGAATGCTCAAAGAACCCTTTGCATGATTAAAGGATTATTTACATCGTGAAAAGGGTTCCTTAGATTGATGGAGAATGTCTTAGGTATCGTTCTATCTAGCACCTTTATGACAAGGGTCCTATATAGCACCCAAAAGGGTTCTTCTATTGCTATGGTGTCAAGCTTGTTACAATAGAAGAACCCTTTTTGTTTCTTTTCAACAGTTCTGCTTGGAACTACCTGTAGCACAGGTTCTCTATCAAACTGAGGAACCTGTTCGTCATGCAAAGAACACTTTAATCATGCAGAGGACTTTTTGAGTGTCCGTGGTTCTATACAGAAACATTTTCTTTCCTAAAGAACCCTTGAAGAACCGTCTTTTTCATAATGAACCATTCCGTGCTGTGCTTGTTCTTCAGATTGATGGAGAATGGGTTGAGGTTCTATACAGAACCTTTGTTAAAAGCATCCTATATGGCACCAAAAGGGTTCTTCTGTTGTGTCAAGCTTATTACATTAGAAGAACCCTTTTTGGTGCTATATGGAACCCTTTTCAAAAAGATTATAAGACCAGCTGTAGTACATTCTCCATCAATCTGAAGAACACTCACAATGCAAAGTACCCTTCGGTCATGCAAAGGGTTCTTTGAGTGTTCATGGTTCTATAGAAACGTTGCCTTTACTAAAGACCCCTCGGAGAACAAACTTTTTAAAGAGTGTAATAGAAACATTCCATGCTTAAATGACTCACCAGTTTGTGGTTCTATATAGAACCTTTCTGAAAATGGTTCTGCATAGCAGCAAAAGTGCTTCTTCTGTTTTTAAGCTTGTCATCGTGATGATAGTAGAACCATTTCTGGTGCTAGGCATGACACGGTGCCTAATAGAACTCATGGTTCTAGGTAGAACCGTTGCCTGTACTAAAGTATTACTGGAAATGTGTTGCGGTCACTATTACAAGTATCATTAAGTGTAACAAGTGACTACTCACCTCTGATCGTGGTTCAGCGTAGCCATCATCATTATCTTCATGATCACCACCGCCATGGTCGTGATCTTTCACATCACCTTCCTCACCTCCAGCACTGCCATCCTGACTACCATCATCATCGGATTGATCGTTCATTTAGGCTTCAAGTCAATTACTTTGTGTTTACTACTGTATTACTATGATTATTACCGTTATTAATAGTACTGGTTGGTAAGGGTACTTCAGCAGGCATCCAGTAGTGGCCTAAAATTTCACTGGAAGGTAAAGAAATTTGATGTTACACTACGAGAAGCAAACTGCACAATGGTGCGAGTGTTTAGACTGACAATCAGTACTCGTGCGACTGTCATGCTCAGACCGTTGCTCATTCAGACCGATGTTCATTCATATTTTTCTCTCTCCTTTTCCTCTCAGTCACTTTAGATAATGGTAGAAACAGAAAGTGGCTTCAGGAACTGGCAGACGATACATAGAAAACCTAATCCAGAGTGATGTGTTGTTTTTTCTTGATGCTGCCAGGCTTGGGCGCTGTTCAAGGGGAAATACAGGGAAGGGGTGGACAAGCCGGATCCCCCAACGTGGAAAACGAGACTCCGCTGTGCCCTCAACAAGAGCAATGACTTTGATGAACTTGTGGACAGAAGCCAGTTGGACATATCAGACCCTTATAAGGTCTACAGGATCATACCTGAAGGAGCAAAGAGAGGTAAACTCCACTCCTGAATCCTGCATATGGGTAGCAGGAAACCCTGGGTTAGGTTGCTGACCATCACCTTCTTTGTCATCCTCAGAAGGCTTTATGCCTCCGGACTGAAGAAGCCACATTTTAAGTGGGTTTTTGGGTTAAGATGGGTAGCAAAATATAAATGCATGCCTTGTTCAATCATGCACGATTGGCCTGATTGACCTGATGTGACCTCTGGCTTAGCAAACTTTGGTTTCATCCAACCAAAATGTTCAACGTCCAACATAATATAAAGTACTATGTCTTACAGGTGATCAGTCAACTTTAAGATGACTTAAAAATGTCCACTCAAGATGTCTCCAAGTGTCTGGACATCATCTACACCCAATATGCGTCCCAGTGAAAGGTTCTGGTCTTTGTTTAGCATGCTGAACTGTCTGTAACCTCTGTAGTCACCATGTCAAATTGCTCTGCCACTTTGCGTTTGAGACGGTTAAGCGCACAGAGCATCTCTTTTGATGTTTTAGAGCGTCGTGTTTGGTAAATCACATGCATCGGATCATATTTCTTTGCCATGCTGCAAAGAAAAACCAAAACATCCTGATGCGTCTGCCTTGCTTCAGCACACTGCATACATTGAGCAAAAAACGAAGACTTTCTGTGCATTGACTTTGAGCACTGTGACTTGCTCTTTCACTCAGTAGAGCAGGAAGCTCAGAGGAAGCCACCACATGTGCTAAACTCCCTCAATGCTTTTTATAGAGGGCTTCGGTTACCAAGTGCACAGGACCAAGCAGCGCTGCTGCCCCTTGGGCCTTGCATAACCTGGGCCTGTGCGATCAGGGGTCAAGAGAATTGAGACTTGCTTTGCCTTTCACACGTTTAAACAACTGGCCGAGCGAGGCTGGCTAGTGGCTCAGATAAGAGAGAAGTGTCACGGTGCTACATCTATTCTTGTAGCTTGTATATCAAGGCTGGCTATAGATAATTACCTCAGGCTAGATGTGAGCAAGTCACAAGCAATTCGTAGACAAACACACGCTCTTTTTCTGTTTGATTGGATCTGAAACTCAGTTATGTGAAGTACAGAATTACTTAGCAACTTAATAATAAATTTAGGCATGACAAAAATATATATGACTAGTGTTCTAGCAATTTGTCCTACCTGTTGGGGGTGTTATTGTACATGTGTGTATCATTAGTGTAGTGTTGGACTTTAGCTTTTCTATGTTCTGTTCAATGCTTCATTGTGTTTTTAATGTGAAATCAGCTTAACTTCAAGTATATTATAAAGACTTGGCTTAACACTTTTACTTACCCTGTGATAAGGTCATTTAGGCAGCCAAAAAATGTCAGTTTTATGGAAGGAGCTACCTATAAATATGCTCTACTGTATGATATTTTGGTAGGACAATTAGTAGGTAGGACTTTACTATTATAATGTGAAAGCATAAGTTCCGAAAGTAATATTTCACCCATTTTATTTCACTTGATCTACTTAAAATATTGGCCCTGATGCACAAAAGATGACCTGGTGTTGCGAGAAACTGTTGCATGTTCGCTAAAATGAGATGCATCAAACATCAGTCCGTCCAGGGCTACATCTTTTTTAGATTGTCATTGTCCCTAAACCTATTTCTGCTTTCCAAGTGGAAATAACTGTGTTTTTCTCTCATTTAGGCTCCAAATCTAGCAGCATTGAGGACACATCTGCTCACGTGACCCCTCTTGGTTACTCCATGCATTCTCCTTATCCTCCTCTCCAGTCCCAGGTAAGCTAGTAGTGAACTTTGAGTGTTTTTAGTCCTTGTGTATCAGGGCTACTTCTCAGTGACAGCAAGCAAACGACCATTTCTGGTTGCTATTTTCAGTTGTTCCCCTGTTCATTCAAGCAGATAACAATGAAAACATCTTAGATGTGCAATATTATATAACGCTATAAGCTGTCCAAGGAATGTGCGACTACAACTGCTACCTCACCTGTCTATTGTCTATTGACTGTTTTAGAATATATAGTTTTATAGTCCTTTATCTTTATATTTAAGATTTTTGATACAGTTTTTTTTCCCCTTCTTAAATCTGATATATATTTCAGCCTTTTGTATGTAAGAAGTGCCGTTAGATTGCTGCTCAGTTTCGTTGTACACTGTGCAATGACAATAAACGCATCTTATCTTATTACCAAATGCATCTCACATTATTTCAGAGGTCCAAGTTAAATAAGATAAGATAAGATAAGATAAGGCTTTATTGTCATTTGCATCACATGTGGTACATGGGGTGTAACGAAACTCAAGGTCCCAGTTAACTCCCAAGAACAAAAGTAACAATAAACAATAAATAGAAGGTGCAAATAACAGCAGCATGAAACACAGCAGCATGAGGATGAGGTAGAAGGTGTACATTTTAATACTGATAAAGTATAAAGTGACATGTAGGGGTGATGGAGTGGAGGCACTGGTTCAGTACAGCAGCAGAGATAAATAAGTGGACATGAAGTGCCATTGCAGTGATGTCTAAATCTTCAACTCGTGAGACTGAATGATCTTTTTGTCAAATTACACACCGGTTCTTTTGTCCACAGATGCCGAGCTACGTGCTGTCCCCGGAAAGGAGGGACTGGAGAGAGTACAGCACAGAGCAGCCGCACCACCAGCCGCCGCACGCAGAGCTGTCTTATGGCTGCCCTTACCCTCCTGCAAGGCCTCTACAGTGGCACGCGCCGCCCTGCGATAATGGTACACCCTTAGAGTTTTCTACACCTTCACATTACACCACTGTGAATGGACTGTCACATACCTGAGAGTTCCATTTGTGATGTCATAATGGCCAACGCAAGTTCTAGAACATTACTGAAAGTTTGAGAACTCTCACAGTTGTACTTGTTGGTAAAGTAACTATGGCCAACGCAAGTTCTAGAACATTACTGAAAGTTTGAGAACTCTCACAGTTGTATTTGTTGGTAAAGTAACTATGGCCAACGCAAGTTCTAGAACATTACTGAAAGTTTGAGAACTCTCACAGTTGTATTTGTTGGTAAAGTAACTATGGCCAATGCAAATTCTAGAACATTAGTGAAAGTTTGAGAACTCTCACAGTTGTACTTGTTGTTAAAGTAACTATGACCAATGCAAGTTCTAGAACATTACTGAAAGTTTGAGAACTCTCACAGTTGTATTTGTTGGTAAAGTAACTATGGCCAATGCAAATTCTAGAACATTAGTGAAAGTTTGAGAACTCTCACAGTTGTACTTGTTGGTAAAGTAACTATGGCCAACGCAAGTTCTAGAACATTACTGAAAGTTTGAGAACTCTCACAGTTGTATTTGTTGGTAAAGTAACTATGGCCAACGCAAGTTCTAGAACATTACTGAAAGTTTGAGAACTCTCACAGTTGTATTTGTTGGTAAAGTAACTATGGCCAATGCAAATTCTAGAACATTAGTGAAAGTTTGAGAACTCTCACAGTTGTACTTGTTGTTAAAGTAACTATGACCAATGCAAGTTCTAGAACATTAGTGAAAGTTTGAGAACTCTCACAGTTGTACTTACCTTTAATGTAACTATGGCCAATGCAAATTCTAGAACATTAGTGAAAGTTTGAGAACTCTCACAGTTGTACTTGTTGTTAAAGTAACTATGGCCAATGCAAGTTCTAGAACATTACTGAAAGTTTGAGAACTCTCACAGTTGTACTTACTGCTAATGTAACTATGGCCAACGCAAGTTCTAGAACATTACTGAAAGTTTGAGAACTCTCACAGTTGTACTTACCTTTAATGTAACTATGGCCAATGCAAATTCTAGAACATTAGTGAAAGTTTGAGAACTCTCACAGTTGTACTTGTTGTTAAAGTAACTATGGCCAATGCAAGTTCTAGAACATTACTGAAAGTTTGAGAACTCTCACAGTTGTACTTACTGCTAATGTAACTATGGCCAACGCAAGTTCTAGAACATTACTGAAAGTTTGAGAACTCTCACAGTTGTACTTACCTTTAATGTAACTATGGCCAATGCAAGTTCTAGAACATTACTGAAAGTTTGAGAACTCTCACAGTTGTACTTACTGCTAATGTAACTATGGCCAATGCAAGTTCTAGAACATTACTGAAAGTTTGAGAACTCTTATGTCATAGTTGTACTTATTGTTGATGTAACTATGGCCAACACAAGTTCTAGAACATTAGTGAAAGTTTGAAACTTTTTTGTCACAGTTGTATTTGGTTTTGATGCAGCACAAGTTCTTCAACACTACTGAAAGTTTGAGAACTCAAGTTAGAGTTATGCCTATCTTTGATGTAACTATGGCCAATGAAAGTTGTAGGACATTATTGAAAGTTCGAGAACTACTATGTCATTGTTATACATTGTTTGTGCTGTAGCAATGGTCAACATAAGTTCTAGAACAGTGGTTCCCAATTGTGCTGTTGGAGATGTACCTACCTGCAGACTCACCGCCAACCGTACTTTACCCCACCTGCTCCATCTAAATATTGCCTTCAAAAGTCCTTGATTTTCTGAACGAGGTGTGTTCGATTGGGTTGGAGGTGAACCCTACATGAAGGAAGATCTCCAGAATGAGGATTGGTGACCACTTTTCTAGAGCATGATTGAAAGTTTGAAAGCAATCCTAATCATGCCTTGTTTGTGACATAACAATGACCAAAAGAAGTTCTAGACCATGAACAAAAGTTTGGAAGCTATCATGGTGTAGCTTGTTTGCGATGTAGCCATGCCCAACATAGGTTCTAGAACATTGCTGAAAGTTTGAGAACTTTTATATAGTCAATGTATACATTCTTAACATCTTTTAATGTAACCTCAACAACTTCCTCTATTTCCCACTTTGAACCTTTTCTGCTTTCAGAGAAGAGTATTGCTAATGCTGTGTTGAGTAATAGAAAGCCACTTTGAATGGCTGAATGTGGTATATCGCTTTTCGGATTCATTAGTATTGATTTTAATACAGATATAACAAAAATGTTTAAAAGTTTGCTGTGTTTTCCTGCAACAATATCCAATTTATGGGCTGTGTGAAGACACTTCATTTGTGAAAGTTTTATTTTACGAGTAACATAATCTAATGTAGGCCATCTGATCCATTACGTCTTAGGAAAAGACGCAGTTATTTAAATACATGTACTTCCAAACTCAACTTCGTTTTCAAATAGCTTGCATCTTTTTTAAATTGCAAATTAAAAATTTTAAATTTGCAAACTGGAAATGCAGTGAATGCGGAAATGGATGTGACATACTGACCAAAGGAGAACAAATAATCCAAAATTGTAAGTTTACAGGGGTTTCAGTGTAATGTAAGTTAATGTAAAGATATTTTAGTCCAATCAATTTTGGATCACTTCTATTGGTCCATTCATCCTGAAATTTTCACACGGTGTAATGGTCATCTGTTGGGCTCAAAGGATGTAGCAAAGTAAAATTTGAAACGTTTGAAATTTTGGACAGCGATAATATGCTTACAGTCACAAACTGCATGTATATGATATAAAGTGTCTGGAACCGTACCAAAACATACCCTGTGTAGTTTAACTAGCTGTTAGCCGAACCACACAGCAGATTGCTCAGATGTGCTAACAGGCTAAGAAGCTCCATCAATAACTTTGACAGTAAGGCTTTAAGTTAAAATATTTTCTAAGGAGTTCATAAAAAACCTGCTAAACAAAGTCAAAAATATGTCATATGTGTATCTTACCAGCTTCCGACGTCCTCATTTACTTCTATGTAGAGCTGCCATATGCAGCAGTAAGTCCAGTGTGGAGAAGAGAAAATGCACCTGTTAGCTTGATGCTAATGTCATATGGTGATTTTATAGAGATGCTAACAAAAACTAGCGTTAGAGTAACAATTGAGTAACAAAGACTTTTCAAACAAAACATCCTATATATGTATATAGGTGTGTGTGTGTGTGTGTGTGTGTGTGTGTGTGTTAGCATCTGGTACAGCAAGCTAAAGCTAAATGAGAGACAGTGAGCTTGTTTTGAGCAGCCACGTGCTCCATGTAACAAGAAAGCTGTGCTCACATTTTTCTGTTGCAATTCATTTTTTGATAGTACTGTCTTTGAGAGTTTATCATGGGTTCTCCATTTATCTTAGTTCTTTTTAGAACCGCATTGGCTGTCATTAGCCTCTGTTATCTTGTCGGTGCAGAATGTCTCAGTCAGTTTCTCTGCAGTAGCCTCATCACACTCGTTAGGTCATTTTCAAGCCTTGCTTAAATGAACGCAGTTTGTTAGAAACCAAACCGAGAATGGAGTAGCCGGAGCGGAGGCGTCTTTAGATAGCAGACCTGAGAAAGTCTGTTCTTTACACTTAGTGGTTGCTGATGCTTCACGCAGCTTTTGTCTTGTAACGTAGGGACTCCACAAATAGAAACTGCCCAGAGATATGTATGGCCGAGAACCTTTGTGCCTTCAGACACAAGTTGAAGAATGCAACATTCCAGTCCACCAATACACTACTGCATGCTTACAAGTTAACTTCAAACCACTGCACTAACTTGAATTTTTTATTATCGTTATTGTCAATAACTCATCTTTACAGCTTTACACTCTCATGCAGCTTGCAAATCAGTTTGTGTTAAATGTATAAGTGCTCAGTTGCGAGTGAACCAATATAACAAGTTGTAAGGGGCTACAGATTCTGATAACCAATAATATTATTGATTGATGTAATTTTATATTTTACATTTTACTGTTTATTCCAGTGGGGTTTAGTTCAATTGCACTGATAAGATCGTATGCCAATTATAGTTTTACAATAAATACATTGAATGGTACAGTTATTCACTGTGTCCACAGTTATTAGTGTGGAATCACCTTCACTTGAGTGCTAAAATACCCTCCAGTCAATTTAAAGTGCCTTTTAAAAACGGGATCGATTAGAGTTGCATGCGTTTTTCCTAATTTCATGTCATTTCTGCCTTGTGTATTTATTTTCTTTGATATAGGATTTTACCATGTCTTACAGGCCCTTGGTCTCAGTGGGCTAAGCTGCCCCTGTATAAATAAAATAAATAAATGCATTCATTCCTGAATTAATTGAAGTAATTTTAGGATTGTGTAGACTGGTTTGATTGCAGTTGTAAACTATGAATTAAATATTCACATATATTACGTTTTTCCTCAAAAGCCTTGTTTCTTGAACTCAAACAACAGCAGGAACTCAGTTTTAATAATAAAATAATAAAAGTATTATAGCAGAGATGGTGGAGAATAATTTGCATTTTCAGATTCGCTTAATTATCTTCTCTTTTTCTTCTTATTTTTTATGTTTTTTATTCAAAAAAGAGATTATTTTTGTCATAACATGGAGCCCTTTGGGCGACATCCCGTATAATTAAAAATAGTGTACGGCCGCAACTTAGTAAGGTGTGGGAATGAGATAATTAAGTTGTGGTCGCAACTTACAAAGCCGTGGGGACAAGATTCAAATGCATGGCCACGACTTAGCAAGGGATGGGAATGAGATCATTTAGCCTTGACCATGGCTTAATGAGGTATCATCTTGTTCTCCCACCTTACTAAGGCCATGCATTGTTTTCATTTATACAGGATGTCACCAGCAGGGCTCCGTAATAATAACAACATGTTATTCTAATGGTAACGGTTATGTTCAGATATCTAGGCCAGTCAGTATATATCAGTCGAGCTCTAATACTTAGAAAGGGGTAAAGAAATGTCATGCATTTAAGGGTTAATAAGGTGAAGCTGAAGTAAGTGAAGCTGAAGAGTTTAAAACTGGCGTTGTTGAAATTAATATGCCCTCTAATAGTCTGCAATCTCTTCCAGGGTACCAGATATCCGGATCCTTCTATACCTACACCCCAACAGAGTCCCATCCAGTGTCAGTGGACCCCAGTATGAGATCAGCAGAAGCCATGGCCATCTCTGGTAAAAACACACACATACACATCTGAACAATCCCCACAGATTTTGGGCCATTGGTGTCCTTCTCTTGAAACCTTACATCGCTAAAATTAGCTTTACATCTTTGTCCTAATTTGGTAGAAGTCAGTTCCAGGCGGCGACGGTTTCCCCTTCTAATACACCAGCTTCCTATCTCGCATTAATAATGAGACCTGTGTATTTACAAAAAGAGGAACGCACATAAGGATGTAGTTCATTTTAAAAGGCAGATATCATGGAAAAACAACAAAGTTTCCTTCTTGAAATGAGTTTGTTGTACTGTGTAAACTTTAAAAGCTTCAAAAAGCAACAGGCCCCCTCAGTTCAAACAGCCCATGTGTGGAAACTAAGCTCCAAAGTCAGTTTATTTGAAGTTCACTGTTTTGTGGTCACAAAAATTTGTGTTTCTATATATCCACCTTAGGAGTGGATTTTAGGGGCAGTC
This sequence comes from Pygocentrus nattereri, assembly GCF_015220715.1. NCBI lineage: Eukaryota > Metazoa > Chordata > Actinopteri > Characiformes > Serrasalmidae > Pygocentrus > Pygocentrus nattereri. The sequence continues at coordinate 10,294,559 of NC_051212.1, forward strand.
GTGGGCTGGAGGTTAGGGATCTAACCCTGTGACTGGAAGGTTGCTGGTTCGATCCTCAGCGCTGACAGTCCATGACTGAGGTGTCCTTGAGCAAGACACCTAACCCCCAGTTGCTCCCCGGGTGCCATGGATAGGGTTGCCCACCACTCCGGGCAAGTGTGCTCACTGCCCCCTAGTGTGTGTGTGCTCACTAGTGTGTATGTGGTGTTTCACTTCATGGATGGGTTAAATGCAGAGGTGAAATTTCCCCATTTGTGGGATTAAAGTGTCACTTAAACCTATGCAGCCCTGTTGGTTTAGCCCTGCCCATCCACACTGAAGTTATAAGCAGTGTTTCAGCCCAGCCTGCTTTTTGAATGAGGCACAATAACAGTTTATTTACATATATCAGTCCTAACGGGCAGCAACAAAAGTAGCTTAATTGTAAGTAATAAAGAGACAAAATGGTCATATAAACAAAAATGATGACTGTTTTTTGGTACATAAAACCACACAAATGTTAGAAATGCTCACTTCAACGCATGTGGAGTTGATCAGACTCTTGTCTGGTCTTTTGTCCTTTTTTAAAGCTTTTTCTGTTCTCATCCTTCCCTCTCTTTCCAGATTTCCGCCTTCACGTGGCCCTCTACTATAGGGAGTCCCTGGTGAAAGAGGTGACCACCACTAGTCCTGATGGCTGCCGCATCTCCTCCTCCCCCTCTCCATCCTCTCCCTCCTCCCCCTCCTCTCCATGCTCGGAGGACAGGCTGTATGGGGGGGCGGAGTCTGTGCTTTTTCCCTTCCCCTACCCGCAGTCACAGCGGCGTGGCGCCGACAAGCTGCCCAACGTGCTGGAGCGAGGTGTCCTGCTGTGGCTGACGCCTGATGGACTTTACGCTAAGCGGCTCTGTCAGAGCAGGGTGTACTGGGAAGGGCCACTGGCGCAGTACTCGGACAAGCCCAACAAGCTGGAAAAGGAGCAGACCTGCAAACTGATGGACACACACCAGTTCCTCTCAGGTAAAAAACAGATCCGCCACTGCTTTGTGATGCACAGCAAACCAGGATGAATTTTAGAATTTAGCTAGAAATTGGCAAAAGCATTTGTCTGGTTTTGAAATCTGTCCGTCAAACCTGGCATCGCCATAAACTAAAATAAGAGGGAAAAAAACGGCAAAACAAGTAAATGAAAAGCAGACTTACATGATTTTTTTTAAATGCAAAATTGAATAAAAGGAAATAAAAACATGCTAAAATATGTTGCACATGCGCTGCTGCTGCTGTGTTAGGTCTGATTTGGCAGTTCGTTTTCTTTAGACATCTTTATTCATGAAAGCCATACAAAAAAAAAAGAAGGGTTGGTTCAATGTTTAGGTCTTAAAAGCAAAATCAACATTACACTGATGAAGATATGAGAACAATAATTCCCTCACGTCCTCAGAAGAAACGTGCAATCATCACATTCATCCGCTTGAGGAAGGGGTCCTAAACCCAGCCCACATTATGAATGTTCCTCTGTGTTGTTGCAGTGCTAAATTATTAGTCATTATAAAGTCAATATTTGGTGGCATAGTGACAGGCTGACAATGTGCAGACATTGTCGCTAAGCCACCAAAGGAGATCTGATCACACTAACAGACCTATAGGCATCACAAGCTTTCGTGACTAGCATTAATCCATCTATCTGTGTGCTGTATATCCATCTGTCAAGGCTTTTAAATATTAATCCAGCAAGAAACCTAAACTGGTTGATGTTCAGCAAATGCTCTGCAGCTACAAGATGGTATATCTTGTAAAACCAACTGTTTTCTTTAATTTTGGGAGAGCTTAGGAATGACATTTAGGCTTAACATTTGGTTACAGATGGTTACAGTCATAGGTGATTGAGACTGAAAGCATGAGCTGGAGCTCAAAACCACCAATGACTATTGCCTGCATTTAAGGCTGGTTTTCTGAGGTTTTCTGACCTTCAGTGTAAGGTTTCCAAGCAGGCTGTCATGTTTGAAATGCAGATTTTTTGTAGCTGAGAAGGAAGAGTCACATGATAATGCTGTTGTTCTGATGATGTTGATAATGAAGAGAAGGGTGGCAAGTGGAGAGCAGACCTGGGCTGTAAATCAAAGAAAATGATATTTCTTGTGATGAAAACCATCAGGAAATGTACAAGAGAGTCACGATGAGAAGGAAGATGCTGTTTATGCCCTTTGAAAAGTATTAAAATGTCAGAGTGTTATGACCTTGAAGTGTCATCACTTTGTTATATCATATCCCCATATATGAAGTATCAGTAGCACCTAGTCATTTCTTACTCTGACTAAGTGCTAAGCTGTTAACTGTCTGCTACTAAAGCAGTCAGCTGAGTAATATATATTATAGAACCAGTTTGGGAATTACACAAAAGTCTTAATGGGGTTAATGTGCTTATGATTACAATCTGAAATGAAAGCTGTGTAGTGAATCTGAAGATGGGTAGATGGTGTAGAAAGGCAGCCGTGCCTGATTCAGGCCATTGGTGGAAAATAGTGCCAGCCTATCGGTGGCATGTACTTGTAACCTTTTTCCTTCAACCTGTTTGTGGTTCACCTCATAGCATGACCACTGTTAGTTCAGTCCCCAGTGTCACATATTTCAGTCACTTTAGAATTTCAAACTCAGAGCCTGAGGACTTTCCAAGTAACTTTCAGGCAAATGCTGTGGACCCCCCAGTTGCACAGCCCCTTATGTAAGTACACTTGCCATCTCATCTCTCTGAACTAGTCACCAGGGCCCCACTGCAGAGTGGGAAAGGGGTCTTATGGTCACCATATTGCTCATCAGGTGCTTTTGTGCTGGACTGGAAGAAGGAAACAGAATGACTGTTGGACCAGAAATCACAGTCCTATTTTGATGATTCCTAGCAGAGGTACTAGCCTTCAGTCCCAGGGGCATACACCCCCCCCTTCAGTTCACATTCAAGTGTTTCCATACAGTATGTTAGTACCTGAATCAAAGGAACTCAATCTAAGCCTTTAACAGAGTACTGAAAATGCTAACTTAAGTAGTGTATTGGCCTTGAGTTGCCAGTTCACAAGCAGCATTATTAAAGAAAATTAAAAGCAAGTTGTTTATCAAAACACCTTCAAACTCAGATAAGTACTTTGAGTTACCTTAAGTCAATTTTCGCCTTCCATAAAGAGGATCCAGTGCTAAAGGCTGGTGTCATCACTATACTAAGCTGCCTGTTAGCACGCTATAAACATTAACTTGTACATACATTAGCTAGTTAACGGGTACTTGGAATATAAGCAACAGTTTTGTAATTAATAAATTGCTATCGTCATAAAATGACAGTATATAAAAAAGAAAACAGTAACAGAGCAAAGTAGCTATTAAGCTCAGAGTTAGCCAGTCAAATAATTACTTCCTCAGGTTAGTAAAAAGTTGAGTGAAAAGTGTTTTCACTCTGTAAGTTTATTGAAAATGAAATGTGTAATAATTTACAATAATAATTCAATAACAAAAAACTCAAGTAAACAGTTTTTTAATGATTTTTTTAAGCTCAACAAAAGTACCGTAAACTCTGCAGCGTTGTGGCCCTGACACACAAAAAATGTATGACACACAGATTTATAATCTTGCCGATCAAGACATTCGATTAAATTTGATCTGGAATGTTTAGATGTTTTGCACTGACAGAAATTTTTCACAAAATGAAACACATCCTTTGCATGTCGTGCCACTGCCTTGTAATCTGTAGCCCGTAATACCAAATTCTAGATTACAGTAACTGTGTTTGTCTAAAATCTATTATAAGCAGTAAAAGAGCTGGGAGGAGTACTATTCTAATGAGGAATATTAATGAAGTATTACACTTTTCTGAATTTACAGTTTAATCATGTTACAGAGGTAGGTAAATGGAGTGTTAGGAGTCTTGCCCAAGGAGTCTTAATGGTATAGTGTGGTGTTCTTGCACAAGCAAAGAACTGAACTTCAGTCTGCTGCATGGAGGAGTTATCCACTATGCTATAGCATCAACTGAAACTACTCAAATAGCAGGTCCTTTTAATTTTGCCATTCTGTTGGCTCCTAATCTGTTTCCGTAAGCTAAATAAGTCCTTCTCCTCTGTTCACAGAGTTGCAGGGTTATATCCATCATGGACGCCCCATGCCAAGATACCAGGTGGTGCTGTGCTTTGGAGATGAGTATCCAGATCCACAGCGACAGAGCAAGATGATCACAGCTCAGGTGCGCTTGACATTTTTAAAGTAATGCCTCAGTGGGGCTCTTGGTGTGTTATCAGTGGGGGATGATCATAATGCCATCCAGATGTACATTTTATTACCTAGCCTTAATTGCCAGTTGCTTTTTAAGGACCAGAACCATAATGTGTCTTGGCCTAAAAGCCAGTTATTCACAATCAAAGAAACTTTACACATTATTGAATTTGTTATGCTCTGTTAAAGTGTGTAATGAGCTTGTTTGCTAAGTGGCTACATAGCTAGGTAGGAAATCACAGCAACTAGCTAGCAAGCAAAGTGAAAGAATTGACTAGCTGGTCTACGTGTTATTACTATCATCTACACTTATATTGTTACTAATGCAGTGCAATAACAAACACTATTGCCAATGGATATTACTTTATTATCTCATGTCCAAGAAACTAGAGCTAAAGCCAATGTTCCTGAAGTCATGGACCACTGTTTATACAATAATAGCATTCGGCCAAAGCTCTCTAAAAGGCTTTAAAACAACACTAATCAGAGACTGTGACTGGCATATTCCTCTAAGTGTTGCTTAATGCAGCAGAGGGACTTGAAATTATTTGCCTAAAGGGTTTTTGGAAAGTCCTCAGGCTCTGGGGTGCTGAAGTGACTCAAGCAGATGAAACATGATACTGGTAACCAGACTAATAAAGTTTATGCCATCTGATTAGAGTTTATTTTTACCAAATCTTGAAAAATACTACAGAAAATATTTTATAAAACTGGTATTTGCCCTGTGTATTATAATGCTAGTGTTGTATCCCGTCCAGAAATGTGGGTTATTACTTCCTCTCACTTCTCAATTGACTTGACTTATTTGTTCTCAAAGACGGGTGAAAATGGAGGCAATTGGAGCTTCGCCCTTGAGTAGAACAGGATTTAGTGGTAAAGTCTAATGCTAATCCCAATATTGGGGCTAGAGCTGGATTCCAGTTCAGTCATAGTGAGTCTTGGCTGCACTGTTCTTTTGGTTTTGCATGCAAGTTCACATGAAAAGTTACTAAATTTAGCAGTTTCCTTTTATTTTGTCAGGTGGCATCCAAAAGACTCGCGTATGAAATCTTTTTTTTTATCTATTTTTAATTAGATAATGAAAAATAAGAAGTCATCAAAGTGCAGTGGAAATACACAGGAACATGTAGGAGGTGACTAAGAAGTGCCTTAAATGAGGAAGACCTTGAACCTGAAGAACATCGCTCTAAATGTCATCAGCTCAAGTAGATTAAAAAGTCTGATTGACTCAGTCAACACCATTTCAAAATAATAGTATTTTAATGGATATACAAGTCATTGCAACATCCATGTGTTTTTGCATGTCTGAAAGAGTGTTTTTGCTTGTATCCTCAACCACAGGGTACAGAGCAACACTTTTGGCCAAATCCTACTGCTGCGAGGAGAATATCGCTATTGTCTGACGAAATGCTTGCATCTTCATTTATGGTGTTTTCTCAGTTTTGACATAATTTGAAAGCACCTGTTCTGCTTTACACTGTGTGTAAATTTCACGATGAATGCACCAAAAGAAATGACCCAAAATGACGTGGAAAAAAAGTCTGGTTCCATTGACTTACATTAAAAGTAAAGTAGGGTTTTTTCCTTCTCCTGTAAAGTTACCATTTTGGAGATATGAGGTTTTGTTCCAACAACAGTGATATATTTAAAAGTACATGATGATGGCCAGACGCACATATTTGTTAATAAATGTTGAAATCCTATTTCGAAGTAGCTGAACTTGCTGAACTTACCGTAAGGGCTGTGCTCATTGGTGCACAAACTTTGGACCATCTGTATGAACTGTTCCGTGTGGTCATTTAACGGTACTGCAGTATCTAAAAACCCTGAATGGTGCACAAGCTGCAGCGGTTCCCAAGTTGCCCAGTTTAGAACAACAGTTTGAGGCATATTTGATTGTTGCAGCATCAAAAACCAAGAGAAATAGAGGGAAAAATGCTAACATGACATTTACTGATAACTTTCGCATAATCAGTGTAGCCCATTTCTGTATAAGGTGCATGTGCTCTGGTTTGATGAACACTGTAAAGGCTATAGTGCTTGAGGATAATGTGCTATAGCACTGCCACAAAAGAATGTGTCACGTTTTTGTTGGGTTACAGTTAGCAAGTCACTTCATTTACAGTTTACAGTGCTTTTCATTGGTTTCGTCAGTTTTCAAGGGTCTTGGCACCAAATTTTAACCAGTCATTTGCATTCTGGTAGTCATCAGCATGTTGTAAATGTATCACTTACAGTATATCTGCCGGCATGGACCAATGCTAGCTTGATATATTCCTTTTTAACACTATATATTCCAATATTAACTCAGACTTTGGGAGCCATTTGAGTGCAGCTTCCTTGTGGAAAACATAAAAAAATACGTTGCACCATAAATCAGCCCTTTTGTATGAAACAAACCCAGTTTTTTTCAGCCAGTAAATTGGTGTGGTTTCAATACTCCAACCCTAAACCAGCTAATCAAGATGGTCTGAAGATGAAAAGTTCTCTCTAACTTAGAGGCTTTTCCAGTTCTAATAGCCATTGTTTCTCTTGTTTCCCAGGTGGAGCCCTTGTTTGCCAGGCAGCTCCTGTACTTTGCCGGCCAAACCAACGGTCATTACTTGCGGGGTTATGAGATTCCTTCTCAGGGGGCACTGCCTGTGGAGGACTACCAGAGAAGCCTCCAGCACATGCAGGAATGAACTCCTAATAAGGAAACCCAGAAAAGACTCCCTCAGCAGTGCTCCTCTTCCATCAGCCTGCCCTGTTTCTCATTGTGGAAAGACGTCTACAAACAGCCAAAATGTGGAAGTCCAAGCAGGCGAGAAGAGTCAGGACTGAGATGAACTGCAAAACTGTCAAAAAAAGACAATTCTTGATGTGCCAAAAAACTTAGAACCAAGGAGACCAGACAGGTACATATCTTTTTGCCCAAGACCATGATTGTCAGCATTTCATGCAACTTACATAATGAGAGAAATCCAAAATATTGATGAGAGACCTGGTGCTGGGCGATGCTGATAAAATTCAGTGGGCCTCATTCGCCAACCCAAATTTCTTCTTAAAATACACTTACGCAGTTTTTACAAAGATTCTGACATTCACCGATGTTTTCTTACTTGGGATTTTTTCAAGAACAAATTTAAGAAAAAAATCTAGGAAGATATTAGCGAATGAGGTCCGATGTTATAACATTTATCAATACAGCTAAAATTAAAAAACAGTACTTTTGTGAGACACCATTGCTGTTATCTGAGCGTGGACAATATATCGGCCAGCAGTAGACGGATCTCTAGGCTAGGTACTCTCATGTGGACATAAAGTATGAAAAAGAAGCCTCGAGATATGCAAACTACGTGACATTGTAACAAACTTTGCATTGCAAATGCTGCCCTAGCAAAGCAGACACGGTGTAAAATTACACATTTTTCATGTGCATTTTGTATTTGTTTTTATACTTCAGTATTAGAATTTTGTAATAGTTTCATACTTTGTATAAAATGTTCTCAGGACCATTTTCAGTGTAGTTTTCCTTCTCGTTCTATGACCAACTTTAACTTTTTGACTTTGACATAGAAATCAAGCTATCTTTTTTTTTTCTTTTTTTTTTGTAGTGTACATTGTTCGACATGATTGAAAGTCTATTTATATTTTTATACGGTGTGATATTGTATGTAGGTTTCTGTGTCTGACCTGAACTGTGTCTTAATGTTTAATCTTGAATGTAATCAAAGCTATTTTGTTTTCCCTGAATGAAGTGTCTCAAGTTATAAAATGCCCGATACTAAGAAGGAGTAAGTGCTTCTGAGAGTTGTTTAGCTACAGATGAGTCTATATCTTACAATCAAAGTCTGTCATCTTTTCTGGTGCCGAGTGAGTGTGCATGTGTGAGTGATTGTGTGTGTGTGTGTGTGTGTGTCTCTGTGGTGTACTGAGTGCTGATGGGAAACTGTCACATGCAGGTAACTGCCCACAATACTGTGGTAATAGTGTAGAAAGGTTACAATGAACATGATGGGAGGGGAAAGACCTTTCCTTCTCCCTCTATCTATGTCTTCTCCCGATTTTGGTCACTCTCTATCTCTTTTTAGTCTTAGATTTTTTGTAAAGTTGTCGTTGATTTCTGTAATTCTTTTTTTAGCCTGTCATTGTTGCTGACAATCATGTGATGAAATATACGATGGAAATAAAGATTTGTTTGTCCCAATGTTTGTTTTTTTGCTCCCATTTATTAGTGTTGGGATGATAACTGAAATTACGGAATATTGCGATAACTTGTATAACTGTTATTATGCAAATGAGCATTCTTTCTTTCTCTGTCATTCCTTTTGTACAATCATTCTAATCTTTGGCTAGTTTGAAAATGTATATGATAGAAAAAGATGCACTTAATTATTGGTTACATAGATCACATCACCAACTCATTAACTACATGCGTACTTTAAACACTTGCCATTCACATGGACTGAGTAGATTTGAAGTGTTTTCAATTTCATTAGCATACCCACGCATGATAACGTCACCAAAATGTGAAAACAGAGCCATGTTTCATGTTGGTTTCATATTTGCATATTCAGATTTCTTTCTTTGCCTTCAATCTGTGGGTGGAAAAACAATGTAATCATTTCTGTGGCCAGTCACAACCACTGTGAGAGCTAAAAGACTCTACAACTCACATCACTGGTGGCAATCACAGGGTTCCAAGCACTTTTTACATTAACAGCATTTGGCTGACGCTCTTATCCAGAGCGACTTACAATTTGATCATTTTACACAATTGGCCTGACTGCATGTCTTTTGGACTGTGGGAGGAAACCCACGCAGACACGGGGAGAACATGCAAACTCCACACAGAGAGGACCCTGGTCGCCCGGCCGGGGAATCGAACCCAGGCCCTCCTTGCTGTGAGGCGACAGCGCTACCCACCACGCCACCGTGCACTGTGAGCCCTACAGAGCCAGTAGAGCAAAAATGATGGGCGCAATTTTTAGAATGGCATCATTTTATAATAGATGTCAACCAACCCAATATGGAAACCCGCTGGGGGATTACCAGTGTCACAGGGGTCTAAGCACTCTGAGCCCTGTAGAGCCAGCAGAGCAAAAATGAAGGGCACAATTTTCAGAATGGCATAATTTTATAATAGATGTGGGGTCTCAAAAGATGTCTGCCAAACTTCATACACTGATCTTTTGTCAGTACACAATATGTGGACATGTTTGCATAGTTGCTAAACTCAATGAGCTAAGTATTTGCACAGTAATTACCTTGTACCGTTGTATTGTAGTCTCAGAATACACTACAATTTCATAGTGAAATAATCACTACCATTTTCTCCTAGGAATGATGCAATTGGACGCTACTACCAAGGCATTGGTTTCTGAACTTGTCGTGAGTTTTCATGACTGTAAATGCCACTTGGAAACATTATAATGTAGATTTTTAGTCTGCTGGGAAATATGCAAATGAAACAAATAAACTGACACAGAGGATAGTTTGTGTAGAAGAGCTACATGAAATCTACTCTGTGTTACAGAGCAAGATGGATGAGCTTGTGCAAACACGCTGGTTTGACAATATTTTGGTTTTCAACCAAACCAACATGGAAACCCACTGGTGGTTACCAGTGTTACCTGTATTTTGTACAGAATATAATTAAGCAACTTTAGAAGATAGCCTAATTGGTAGTTATATGGTAATTATGTTACCATCTGAGAAAATGGCACATATAGGGTGAGACTCATGCACGGTACTTTGCAAATGAATCAACGTATTGTTCAATGCAATGCTACAACAATTGATCATTGCCTCGGTTTATAAGTCCAAACTTATCATACATCATACTGTTAAACGACAAGTAATGTGGGCGTACGAGCACGAATGCATGCTGCTGCGTGTACATGTGGCCATCCATGCATACAAGTGAGCTTATGTGTATCTATGCATGTATGTTTGCTCACTTATCAGTGCGTGCTTGTGTGTCCTCATGTTTAACTTTCAGATATGCTTGAGTGATGGCAGTCGAGAGGGGTGTGTGGTTTGGGGGGCAATAAAAACAGAGTGACAGAGAGAAAGAAAAAAGAGAGAGAGAGAGACAGGAAGTTACATTCACAGGTGCACAGGAAAGGCTGGCCCACAAGAAAAACAAAAAGAGAGAGAAAGATGGGGAGGGGGGGTGGGTGGGGGGTGGGGGGGAGTGGTTGTGGAGGCTCAAGGGCCCCACTGTGTAACGCCACCCATTATGGCTATTGTGCTCAAACTACACTTAAACACAAGCTTGAATGATGTGGAGTCAATGATAAAAAAAAAAGGCTTTCATAAAAATGGCTTTTCTGAATTTGTCTAAATCACGACGAGTGGAAGGTATAAGAAAAAAGCTGATCAATTGGAACAGTGCAGGTTTTTTTTTTATTTCAGGCTATATATTCTGATACAAATGCAAACACTATAAATATACTAAAAATAGTATAAAACAGTAAAAAAAAAAAAAAAAAAAAAAAATAGTAGTAAAACTGCAGCCCCCTAAAGGCCATTCCAACAATGGAATCAGAATTCCAATTGCATATATTTAACAGAATTTCTAACAAATTTCTAAGTGGTACATCATTTTGGGGCATTCTTGTTACTCCATTTATCAAGAAATTTTAACACAGCATCTGGCATTTTCAAATTCTATGTGTGTGTGTACATATAATCCTCCCTCAGGCAGCATTCAATTCTACGGGGTGCCAGAACAGAGAGAGACTAAGGGTTGCATCCTCCTGCAGCAGATCTCCTCACTGTTCACGGTGTCAATCCTTCAGCTATGTGGCAGAAACAGCAACAGTAATGCTTCCTTTGCTGCTCTCCACTTTCTCTGCCGCCCACTATGCTATAGATGCCAGTGAGGCTGCTGCTTGTTTAAGCTGGAACTCTGACACTCGGCCTTGAACCACAACGGTGCTGTTGTGCCTTGCCGTGCTACCTCCAGCCTCCAGCTGCACCATACTGGTCTCACTGGCCAGGCATCCTCAACAACAGACTCTGGTGATTTTATGTTGTCCTCCAGTAAGTCTCCAACATCACGCCTCCTCATGCTGTCTTAATGGTCTTCTTCTTCCTGTCTCGGTCCTCCTCACAGTCCCGCCAGGCCCTGCCTTCTCCGTTGTTTTGTTGCTAGGTTCACTACTCCTCTCCAGACGGCTAGGGGACAATCCCACATCTGACACCACTGTGGTGCTGTCATAAAAGAAGAAGATGTGGGAAACAGCCCTTCAAAATACTAAAATTTGTTGTTATTTTAAAAAGTTTGTTATTTTAGCTTCATATACCAAACCTGGAGCATGAAACCTGTTTGCAATCTTAGACTATGATATTTCTTCAACCCACGTGTAAACACAGTTACTAAAGAAGCTTTTTATCGTTTGATAAATATTGTTAAATTTCAGCCTTTCCTGTCTCAGAGACTCAGAGAAAATGACCATAAAGCGTCTGTCTGTAAATGTTCCAGCACATAATCTTAGATCTGCAGATACTGACCTTCTGCACCTACACCTTCTGTAAAATACAGAAAATGTGGAGGCTGTTTCTGTAAAATACGTTCTGAAAACCATGTTCTTTAATGTTTGAAAATCAAGCTGCTTCGGATCTCAAAAAATCCACAGGTGTTGCTGTCAGAACAATGACATCCAGACTGAACATGTTTGTAATTACTTGGATGGTGAGAAGCAGAAACCAACCAGCTTCAAAAACGGAACTTTTGCGGTGTGGAAAAATATCCCTGCAGATTTCTTTAAAAACTGAAAGTGGGTCTCCTGAAAAGAATGGAAGCTGTATTAAAGCCGAAGGGTGGACATCAGGTTTGATATTATAGGTAGTTGTGTCATTTTCCGTTAATTATGTTGAATGTTTATTTCTGATAATAAAAAGTGACCATGTATATATATAAAACACTTACGAGCAGTCTTCTGTGTTATGTAAGATGTGTGCTGTGACACTTCTGGTAAGTGTGTGTCACTGCGCTGAAGCAGAGAGCAGTTAGAGGATATGGTGGGCATGGGTGTTAGGGGATTCCTCCTCACCCTAAGCCTCGCTTTGAAGTGTCTGCCTAAAAATGTGCCAGTCCTTCCTTGCAGATGGCTGTTTTTCAAGACAAACATCTATCTGCCCTCAGTAGCCTCTCTGCTGCCCACGTAGTGCAGCCAGGCCTTTGAGCATGCCCGCGTTCACAGAACACACAACTCTCTCACCCGCACACACTCCGGGTTTCAAAGAAAAAACACTCGACTTCTTTGTGGACGAGATATTCTGGGTATCAAAACTGAGGTTGTTGTCTTTCTCTTGAGTCACCAAAAGCTTTCAGAGTTTAGAAACTTCCTGAGGATGGCAGACCAACAGTAATCTAGTGACTAATTGTCTGTATACATACACTCACTCAATGCTGTCTATAATGGTGAAAACGCTGCACCGGTAAACAACATGGGTTTGAAAATTTAGTGTGGAAATTTCGTCAGTTCTAGAGTAAATTTCCACTGCAATATCACCCAGTGAATGTTGTATTGTAAACCCACTGGAATACTGTACAAACAGAATCTACTTATAGGACTTTTCAAAAAAAAAGTGTGGGTTCAACAGCACCTTCTGCTTGTTCATTTCATTTCTGAAAGTGATGAACAGCAATAAATAGTCCAAAGATAGCACAAGTCAACTGAGGGCACAGGCCATCTCAGTCAAAACAGAACCAAAACCGCACGGTCTGGAAATGATCCAAGTGTTGCAGCAGAAAGAGCTGAGAAACACGAGTCAGATCAGGAAAAAAGTGTTTCTTTCAATAAAGGCCCTCCAGTTTTAAATCAGTGCATTGCTCACATATGAGCAATGATGTGGCATATGAGCTATGTGATAAGGGGGGAGGGCTGTGGGGTGGCACAGGGAGCTGCTGTGGCAGCGTGTTGGGGGGCTAAGGGGGCATGGGGGCCTGTGGGAAGTGTGGGGGTCTCTTGGGGGGGCTGCTGTGGCAGGGTGTGAGGGATTTGTGGGCGGTGTGGGTGTCTATGGTAGGCATGGCTGGGGCTGTTGGGGGTGTGGGGAGCTGTTGTGGCAGAGTATGAGGGGCTATGGGAGCATGGAGAGGCTATGAGGGGTGTGGGGGTGTTATAGTGAGGCATGAGGTGAATTCAAAACAGTGGTTAAGCAGGTCGAGGTGCATTTTTGGATGCATGTCTGCCATGTTTGGTGTCAGAGTTTTGCACTGAGGCTATGAGACTAAATAACAAGGAAAGGAAGCTTATAGCCCACCAGTTAGCACCGTGCAGACTGCATGCCTATATTACACACTTGCCTCAAACCACAGAGTTGGATAAAGTCACTGTCTCCCCATTCTTATTGTTTACTTCTGACTATATATATATATATATATATATTATATCGAGATGTTTTAACAATGAACCAAAAGAGAAAGAATGCTGTTGGTCTTTTCTGTTGAGAATTATTTTTAATTACTTTTTTTAGTTCGATTTGAGTTGCGTGGGACTCAGATGATGTCAAATCTGCCAAGGAACCAATCAGAGTTAGTATTATGTACATATCAGCTGCTTGTGTTCCTCTCTCCAACATAATGACTGATCTCTCACTACCTCGAGTCCAAACCAGACCTCCCAGCATGCACATTAATAAAGCTTTTCTACATTTGTCTACGGTGCTTGTTATGAAGGTTTATTGCGTCCTTATTTTTGCGGAGATGCTGTTTCCTACTTGTGTTAGCCCCCTAATATAAGACACTAACTTCATTTACGACAACGCAATAACTAGTTGCCCACTGGAGGAATCAAATGACATGTTCGCTTAGTGTTGCATTAGCTACCCTTCCTAACATCAAGACTCAAGGGGTTTCCCGCAATTGTACTTCACAGGCGTGATGCACATCAAGGCACACGAGAAATCTCTCCAGAGTGTCTGCAAATATGACCATGTTGACTCATGAGGGGAGCTTATCTGACCAGTTTCAGAAGTAGAGCCCAGCAGTTAGCTAAGTATACGTTATGGATATTAACATCTGTGCTCCTGAGCGTTCAGAAAGCAGACACTATGTCTGTGGTCTACCCATCATAAGGAGACTAAGATCTCCAACAATGGCTGTAAAATATAATTAGATCTCTAAAATGACTGTTAGACAACTTGTACTTGGTTTCACACTTTTCACTCACCATTCAGAAACTGGTCGGCTAAGAAGAGCAAAGTGGTCTATTTTTCCGCTGGCTCACTCATTCATTGGCTCACTCATTCATTGGCTCAGTAACTCAATCACTGGCCGGCTCACTTACTCACTGGCTCTATCACTTACTAGATCACTCACTCACTGGATTGCTAGCTTGCTCACTTGCTCAATCACTCACTTGCATACTCAGTGACACACTGGCTCATTCACTGGGACTTACTGCTCTCCCATTCATCGCACACTAGCTCACTCACTGGCATGCTCATTGGCTCATTCACTGGCACAGTTGCTCACTAGCTTGCTGACTGGCTCACTCATTGGTTAACTGACTTGCTCACTGGCTCACTTGTTTACTTACTTACTGGCTCACTCACTCGCTCACTGCCTTTTTAGCTCGCACACTTTCTCACCGGCTCACTCCCTAGTACACTGCCTCATTGTATAACCATAGATAACCATGAAAATCACTATGATCTGCACAAAACATAGCGCAAGTCCTCATGAAAAGAAATGTAAATCATTTTTCCCATTAGTCCCATTAAACTTAATAAACAAAGCATTTATTCTTGATGATTTGTTGCCACCATTTTTCAGGGTAAATGTGATTCTTTCACTTTAATATTGGGATTATACTGAATCTCTAGGTATGAGTCACACACCACATATAACAAAATTACTGGAAAGGCTGCAATACATGGTTGCATCAAACCAAACATTGTGCATTATGAAATAGAGCAAGAAAGGAAAAGAAATACTTCAAACAATTTCTTTCAATTTACCAAATAATTCTATATATTGCTCTTCCTCTATGTCTCCGTCCTTTATTTTCTTCTTCAGCGCTATGGCAGATCTGCCATCTGAAACTGTTTCAGTAGTGAGTCTGATCTTATCGCTAGTCTGATAGAGCAGGAGAGGAAATGGTTATCAAAAGATAGTTTCCGTTTGGCTTTGGGATGGGGACATTTTCAGCTAGAGTTGTCAGTGTTTTCATGCAATAGATTCTGCAATCAAAAAACCATGGAGGGTTTCATGATGAAGCGGCTGAACTACTTCAGTCCATTGATAGCTGTGGTATTCATAAACAGGCAGAGTTTGAGAGGAACGCCTCCAAAACCCTTAGAAAACCCCGAGAGCCCACTTAGATTAGCTGGAAAGAAAGTGATAATTCATTGAGACAGTTTTCCTGATTATTAAAATCAGATATAAGAGAATGTTTGTTTTGATGCTTTGTTAAAGGCATCCTCAGTATATTTCGGTCATTGGATTGGGTAAAAAGCTTAAATCCTGGAATATATAATATATTTCAAAAATGCCAGCCTAACCCTCAATCTGAAACCTAATTTGGGAAATATGTGAAAAGCTACCAATTCTTTCCATTAGGATGCCACCTGTGAACAATAGGCTCTTTTGTATTTTCATTTCCCCTCACATCGGCTGAGCTTAACCACGGAGTTGCCTCTTCGATCGGGCAAGCATTACCAAGGAACAAGAAAAAAAAAAAGTTATAATAATTGATAACGTTTTGAGTTCTCGAATTTTGATGACGAGTTTTCTTTTTCCATTACCAAATGTTCTGAACTATTCTGAAGTATGGTCTGTTCAGGGAATTTTGCTGAGATATTTCTGCGATAATGCTGATGACGCCCTCATGTACGCTGACTCAAGAACAAACCATTTTTACCTGAATTTATCAGATTATTAGCTGATTCTAAAAATACATTGTAATGTCTTCTATTTAAATTCTGGGTTATTTGCCCACACAAGCCGAATATGAGAAAGGTTTGTTCGCAATACAATTGATATCTTCATTGATATCTAAGCCTCAGAGTGACAAGATGTTCTCAACTTCATGTTATTAGGAATAAATGGTAAACAGTATGTTTGATGCAACAGTTGGGAACGAATGCTTTTGTCTGTAACATTTCACAATTAATGATAATGATAAAAATGTTTTGTCATTTATCGATAAGAACAGTAGTTCTCCTCAAGCAAATACATTTTTTATTTGCTTTTATGATCATCTGGATGAATATGTAATGTTTTTACATGCTATGTTAAAACTGCAATCCTTAATTAGAAAGAAACAGAAGCTCTCAGGTAGATTCTGTAAAATCAGGGAAAATGAACTATAAAAAATGCAATGTAGATTTAAATGTAAATTTACAGAAAAAGGTGGTAAAAAAACAGGAGATATTTTGTTAAATAATAAAGAAAACTTGTCCATTTACAGACAATAGTTTAATGGATGAAGGAAACTGATTTAATCGAAAAAGTCTGTAAAAAAAATGACATTTTTGTTAATTTACAGAAAAAATCTGTTTAATTGATGAAGGAACACTCTGTAAAATAACAGAAAAAAAATCCAGGTAATAAACTGCCAGTCCATTTTCTGTAATTTTCCTTTTTGCTTTACAGTGCTGTAAAGTTCACTTTGATTCAATAGGTTCGATGCAGAAATGATTTGAACTAGTCATTTTATGAACTGCAAATCCATTATCAGTTTCATAAATATTTCAGTATAAGTTGGCTTGTAACACACATTGTGCATTATGCACACTATAAAAATGATAAAATTGCAATTGCCATACATAAATACGGATAATAACTGTATTTATAGTTTTTTTTCCCTGTACTTATGTAGCTCATATTTACTCTAATATGAACCCACAGCCGTCTAAGGACCCCCATGTAGTCCAACATGTAAAGATGAGAAAAATGGTGAATGAACATTGAATTACAACAGTTAGGCTGTGTTCAGGTGGCAGAGCATATTTCACCCAAAGTTACATTATAAAACGGATAGTTCTAGTCCCAAAATCTGAGCTGAGCTACATTTAAATCTGTTGTAAAATCCATAATATACCACCTCACAACAACTGAATTATGCATTACTGCAACACAGCACAAAAAAAAACCCTTTCTGCTGTTAATGCAATAATCTTTGACTCTTATTCTGCTCACATGGAGCACTGAGTGTACTGATAAAGTAAGAACCCATTTTGGTTTAAACTGAGAGGCTTGCAACTTATGTTCTTAACTAGAACTACGCTGGCCATGCTGGGCAACCACAGGTTTGAATTAAAGTACTTACAGTATGATTAACTGTAAAATTGCAGAACAAAAGTCTAAAAGTCACTTAAATGGATTAGACGCTTCAAATGTTTGTAATTTAGTCAGAAGTTGTGTTAAACCCAGGCTGAATCCCAAATGGCCCTGCATTTCCTAAATAGTGTGCAAGCCTCTACATCCAAATAGTGCATCATTTATTGAATATAGATGTGTCCCAAATGAATACTTCTTAGCTAAATCTTGCACTGTTAGGGTGCAGGAACCAGGAGGCATTTGAGATTCAACCCCAGTTTTAGGCACTCTGCTAAGAACACCCTTCCTTTGATAAAAATGCAGTACTGCATGGCCTTTCATGGTGTCCTGTGGCAGGACAGGACATGGATTTTGTGGGCTCCTCACATTTGAAGTTGAAAAAAAGCTTTGCTCATCATGTGCCCCTTTTGAAGGGACAACCAATCAAAAAAGAGGTTGGGTAAAACTGAACTGGAGGATGCACACAACAGTTTTCAGCTTGAAGATGCCAATTAAGTCACCGGCACATGTACCATCCGCTGCTCTCCTATCAGAGAGGTTTGCTTAAAGACCTTCAGAAATAGACTAGGAGTACCTTCACCGCTGTTGCTCAGTGAGTAGTTTATTTACATGAAGTAGCGTCACTTTGCTTGCTGGTTGTGGCGTTGAAGGCTCTTGCTAACCTCGTTACTATTAACATGGTCTGAGTGGGACAAACGAAACCTGCTTGACTGTTTCCTCCTGCTAGTTTACAAATCTTTACGTGGTCTAGCCCCTAGCTGATTTCCTGCACCCTTACTGCCCTGCCTGACCACTTAGGCCCTCTTTGGAGGCAGATCTTTCAGGGTCATGTCCCCCAAACTTTGGAACACGTTATTATTTATTCCTGCCTCCGTAAAGTGACCTTGGGTTTGTGAAAGGTGTTATATAAATTGAACTTACTATTATTATTATTATCAACTTTCTCCTCCAGATAGAAGCACAGTAAGCGCTAGTTTCTGTAGTTTACATTGAGCATGAAGTGTGATGTAGTATCGACACCATCCATGAAGCTCTAAGTTTGCTAAACCTGAAGAAGGTGGAGTCCTCATGGTAGAGTTGCCGAATACATTCTGCCGTGTGGATGCAGCCTTATGTGCACCTATACCAGTCATTAAAACTACTACAAAGACTACTACAGATTACCAAATCAATATCAACTATATTAATTATATATTACAAAATACCGGCCACTTTCCCAACATGCTTTGCAAATAACAGCTATACTATAACTATTACTATATAACAGCAATACTATACGGATAATAAATGTTAAATCACAATCTCATTTTGACAAACAATGAACTCCATATCATTCTTTCTTGTCACGATACCTCCAGACAGTGCACACCAGCAAGTGTTCAGTAAGGTCAATCGTGAGCAAAGGCTGAGTCTAAGCGGTGGACAGGACATGTTTTCGCCCACAACCTTAATGCGAAACTGGACATCTATGTACAAAATGGCGAACCTGCTAACCAACCAGGTGTTTCACATCCACTTTCCCACAACCTCTTTCTGTGTCTCCATAGAAACATGCTGGACTGCAGAACTCATTCCATTGGATGGCCTCTCCGCTGCGGTCATACTGGCTGAGACCAGAGGAGAACCTCAGAAGCTAAAGTGAATCTGTTCACATGCCAACATTACATAAAGGTTTACTCCGCCTCCACACGAAAGAGCATATTGAGGATCAGGCCGGCATGCGTCGGCACATTCTTGGGTTCATGGCTGATCTTCATGCAACAGCATGGCATAAAATCAGATTTGCACAATTTCTTCATCTTACTGCAAATGTCAATCAACCAAAACATGTTTAGTGTCATCCCTGTCCAATGAAAAAACATGTATCTCCATTTTTCTTTATATTTTCCTGCATCATTTCATCTACTTTACACTGTGTGAAGAATTCATGATGATTGGACAAATAGAAATGCTCTAAAATTGCTTAGAATAAAATCTCTTTCCATGGACTTACATTGAAAACAAAGAACGTTTTTGCCCTCGCCTGTAAAGTTACTATTTTGTAGACACTTGTTTTTCTTTGGGCAGCGACGATGCACCGAGACTGATGTTCTTCAGGTTTGCAGCTACTGTGGCTAACAATTTGTAGACCCTAGCACTTGCGAAGACAGAAGCCAGGGGGGCTTGAGCCCCTGACCTATTCCCGTCGGACTGTTCAAGTGGCAGTGGTGTCTCGGTTGTATTATATATATTATTATATATATTATATATATTATATTTTGCATCACCACATCATGACTGCTTTGGAAATCCTGCACAGAAAGCCTCAATATCATCCCTCATTTCATATCAAGATTTTTTCAACAACGTGTACCTCTTATAGGCATTTGATGCACTGCATCTAAATATTTGAGCAGAACTTAATGCAAGAGGACTGAGTCAATGCAACGTGTTTGACCAATCAGGAGCCAGCTATATTTGCATGATTCCTGTCAGCAGCTCAGCTTATGGGCAATTCATTATATTTTAAATGTTCACCTGTCTTTTGGTGTTGTTTATGCTCATTTCAAGACTTCTGATTTGTGATCTACAGGTTAACACGCATTGTGCATTTGCTGGTTTACTTACTGTTCACCTAGAGAGTTCACTGCTCGGAAATATTTGGGGAAGGGAAAGCATGGCTGAGTTTCATTACTTTATAATCAGGGATGTTACGGTAGACAAGGGAAAAAAGGCCTCGAAAGGTACCCGTCAGCCTTTATAGCAACCAAATATAATGTCTCCAACACATTTGACTGATTCGCTATCTTAACAACTCATGAGCTAATTAATTGTATTAATTATATAGCAGCAACTCAAAAAATGATTTGCCTTGGGCTTCTGTTTGGATCAATATCTAAAAAGTTTATTAAATATTACATATTGCATCCTGGTCTCCTCTACCCACTGAAAGAGATGGTTCTTCACTTGTTCTTTAGTAAAAAGCAGTGGTTCTGTTTAGAACCATGGTCAAATGGTTCTTTGCATGGTGTAACTGTTCACCAGATTGGTGGAAACTGATTCTATATGCACAATAGTGTTCCTCTATTGTTACAATGCCAAGCTTGTGACAATAGGAGAACCCATTATAAATAATGCTTTTTTAATGAATCTTGAAGATGCCTGTACCTCAAAGTGAACACGATGGAGGATGAATGTTTTCTGTGGTCTAACGCAGCTGAATCAGTGTTCACAAAGAATGTGGTAGTTGAATTATTGTGGACAAACTTTGCTTCACATGCCTGGCAAAAGGGCTGTAGTACTAGGAGACAACTGTAATGAAGTGATTTACATTTGCTGATGTCTCATTACCTGCTAACCTAGAGAGTTATTTCAGACAGTTATTTACGGAAGGGAAAGCATGGCTGAGTTTCATTACTATAGAATAAGAGATGTTTCGGAAAACAAGGCCTTGGCTTATTCTACAGCCGTGTTCCTCACTCATAGTGATGTGTTGCTGCGCTGTTCTGTTTGTCTCTCTGACACACCTGAATCAACTAATTCGGTCTAAAGCTGAAAAACGTTCAGTGCATGAGGCACTTGCTACTAGGACTGAGGGCTTTGAACCTACAAAACATGCCTCTACCAGGACTGATGGTGCTCAGTATCTTCTGCACAGAAGTCAGAGTAATCTGATGCAAAATAGGCCGGGGTGCAAAGCAGGCTTGTACAATGTTGGCCGCAGTTTACCATTTTTCAAAATCTTGTAGATGAAAAATAAAAGCTAAAATTAATGAATGGCCCAGTTGAATGTCATTAGGTATAAAGAACAGGAGCATCATATGACAGAACATTCAGGTCGAGCAACCAGTGATAAATAACGCCATCCTGAATGAGCTAAAGTGTAATAATAATAATGAAAATGATAGCAGTGATGATGCAGTCATGCTGAAGCTTTGTACCATTTTGGGGGCATGCCGAGGGAGAGTAAGCTCAGTTTGGGTTGTCTGAAGTTGTCAACTTGTGCTCTCCTTTTATAGAGTTTGTTACTCCTGGATTTAAGTTGTGTCTTTGGATTTTTTTGTTTGCCCTTAAAATGTTGGAGGCTTTATCCACTGTGCTGATCCTCCAAGGAAGCTTGTAGAGCAGCAGCTATGGTCACCTGGGAAATAGTTGGCCTCGAGTTATTCTGACTGTGATTTCGACTCGCTGCAGTGTGCAACACCAGACATGTATGGCTGTCAGTCAATACCTGAAGCTTTACCGTCTTTTGTGAGTATTTGTTTATTGCAGTTTTTACATTGCTGCTCAGATTGAGTGGTTGGCCTGAGTGGTTCTCTGGGTTTAAATCTGAAACAATGGCCAGATCGGGCCAGATTCCTTCCATTTCCTACACACTGTTGTGTTCACAACAGATGGTTTCCTAACAAGGCCATGTTCAAGCTACTCAACTAATGCAAAACTAACAAGAAAAGGCTAAACAGAAGATAAAGTCTGACATTTGGATCATTTAAGAAGAGGGAATTTGTGAGCTAATTTGCAAGCTTGTGCAATTGGTGAAACAATATGGTCACTGGCAGTGTGAAATTGTTTAGAGAGCTAGTCTGAAATAGACATTTATCTAATTATGGCATCACAACTGTAATCAGCTGCCAATGCAATGCACTACAGTGAATAGGTTCCTTTATGTTAGATAAGAGCAGCATTGTTCACTCATGAGGCAACATCTTCACAATATCATACAAACGAGGCATGAAAGATCAGTTATCTAGATATGACATCACGGTTCTGAGGCCTGATGGAAAGTATTTCAGAGCAGGCATAAATCTGCTATTGCATTAGCCTCAAGTTACATAAGTGAACAATAATAAGCCTCAAAACAGCCACAAGATAACCTCATTAGGGGAAAATAAACTGAAGGCATTAGTCAATGTGATGGTTGTGATGTGCTGTGGGAATAAACTCTTTTAGTCCCAGAATCTACCCCCAATGTTTATAATAATAGAGTAGCCAGTCCTTTAAAACCTGACGAACGTCCCAGTGTGTCTGCAGGATTTATAACAACACACTCAAGATCAGCCAAATGTCCCGCTAGGAGTTCAACAGATGATAAAGAGCAGATGATTTATTTACAATAATTCAAATGAAATGCAGCTATAATAGTACTATAAGGAAAGGGTTTGGATCATTAAGCACACTGACATTTATAAAAATCACTATTTTTGTATTTCTTTTAAAGGTGGTGTTTTTCTGAGCAAACATGCAAACACTCAATGCCCAGATGAAATTTAGCTTATTAAAAAATAATTTTCTCAGGTGGGTAAAACCTTAGCAGTGCAATATACATATATATATATATACTGTTGCTTGTTAACACAAATAGCTAATCAGCCAATCACACGGCCGCAACTCACTGCATTTAGGCATGTAGAGGTGGTCAAGACAACCTGCTGAAGCGCAGGCTGAGCATCAGAACGGGGAAGAAAGGGGATTTAAAGGACTTTGAACGTGGCGTGGTTGTTGGTGCCAGACGGGCTGGTCTGAGTATTTCAGAAACTGCTGATCTACTGGGATTTTCACACACAACCATCTCTAGGGTTCACAGAGAACGGTCCAAAAAGAGGAAACATCCAGTGAGCGGTCAGTTGTGTGGACGAAAATGCCTTGTTGAT
Organism: Pygocentrus nattereri; assembly: GCF_015220715.1. NCBI lineage: Eukaryota > Metazoa > Chordata > Actinopteri > Characiformes > Serrasalmidae > Pygocentrus > Pygocentrus nattereri. Next base: position 10,317,701 of record NC_051212.1, read on the forward strand.
GTGAGAGGTCAGAGGAGAATGGGCAGACTGGTTCCAGATGATAGAAAGGCAACAGTAACTCAAATAACCAACCAGAATCTCTGAGGAACGTTTCCAACACCTTATTGAAAGACTGCCAGACAAAAGGGGGTCCAACCTTTTACTAGCAAGGTGTATAAAGTGGCCAGTGAGTGTGTATATATATATATATATATATATATATATATATATATATATATATATATATATATATGTGTGTGTGTGTGTGTGTGTGTGTGTGTGTGTGTGTGTGTGTGTGTATGTGGAGCTGTTGGATCAGAACCTTGCATCTCCAGAACGGTAACTTTACAGGAGAAGGAAAAAACATACTCTGCTTTTAATGTAAGTCAGTGGAACCAGATTTTTTCTCAAGTCATTTTGGACGGTTTGTTTTAGTACATTCTTCATGAAATTTACACACAATGCAAAAGGCAACAGGTATTTTCAAATTACATCAAAAACAGAATATATATATATATTATATTATACGCACACACCTCTGCAGTACAAAGTGAGACCACTTATTGTAAATCTTCCAGCAGTATATGAAAACAAAAGCTGTATCCAAACACTGACAGAACGGTCTGTCTGGTCCCCACCCCACCCTACTTTCATTCTTAACCATTTAAAGAACTTCCCAGAGAAGCCTGAGCGTTTTTTTTGTAAATCCTGGTTTGCAGCATTGTTCTCTGACCAGGACTTCCTCCATACTTACAAACCGCTACACTTTCACTACGGCCCCACACACATGTAACAAAACCAAACCATTCTTGTGTGTGTGTGTGTGTGTGTGTGTGTGTGTGTGTGCGCTTCTTTTCTGTCTTGGTGCCTCATTTTTAAATGCTGGGTTTCTTTTCTTTTTTTTTTATTCTTCATTTCATTAAACTCCTTTATTTACTATAAGAGCATATTTGACTTACTGTGTCTGAGAACGAATACCAGAAGCAGGTGTGTGTGTGTGTGTGTGTGTGTGTGAGCGTGCGTGCATGCGTGTATGTGTGGATTGTGATAGGGCTTTAATGACATTTCGACTCACGAGAACAGGAGACCATATGTAGCTCCCCCACCCACATGGCAGATAACTAGGTTAGCTGAGCTAGCTCGCTGACTAATACTTTTCATTCTTTCTAACACACAAACATTTACTGTAAGAGGATTCAACAACAAAGTGCACAGAGGCTGAGATAATAGCCACTCATCAGAGCACTGTAACCTCTAATCAGATCGATTCTTTCTGGAAAGTTGTAGAGGCTGGCCGGCCCCTGATTGGTCTCAAAGTAAACAACTGGATAATGAATTTTTCCCGAAATCATATCTGCTCGTAATCTGGACACATTTATTATTATATTAGCGTGAAGTCATGGAAGCGATCGCGGATTGACCACATCCTCATAATAGCCTAAGATAACTTTGTTAGGGGAAAATCAACTGAAGGTGTTTGTGAATGTGGGTATGACCTCCCTTAGTTCTGGAATCCATCTATGCTGTTTATAAGAAGGATGTTAGAGTAGTTCAAATATATACACATACATATATATATACATACATATATATATATATATATATATATATATACACATACATATATATAAATATATCTCGCTGTTGTCGGAAGAAAATCCTCAAAATGCTAACTTTACAGGAGGAGGAAAAAACATGGTTTACTTTGAATGTAAGTCAATAGAACTTAACTTACATAGTTACAATAGAAACTAGAGTTTTTTCCAAGTAATTATGGGTCATTTCTTTTGGTCCATTCATCATGAAATGTACACACAATGTAAATGACAGGCATTTTCAAATTATATCAAAAGTGAAAAATGACAAAAATAGAGATATGAGACTTTGTTCCGACAGCAGCGATATATATATATATATACCTGTCCAGGGTGTATCCTGCCTTCCGCCCGATGACCGCTGGGATAGGCTCCAGCACCCCCCCCCCCCAACCCTGACGGAGAAGCAGCTTAGCAAATGGATGGATAGATGGATGGATATATATATATATATACACACACACACACACACACACACACACACACACACACATACACACACAATTTCTGCTATGATAAAGAAACACAAAGACAATTATTGAAAGTGGTGACTGATGCATTTTGGAATTAAAATCTTCATATATGTATATTATCTGACTGTATTGGCTAACATCACGCTGAGTGTATCATCACTGAACTCACTGAACTCACAGTGTCCCCAAGAACAGGCAAACAGTGGAGCCCCCCCGATATTTGTTTTTAGTTTTAACGTATGAATTGTGTCCTATGCATCTTAAAAAGTGTTATTTACACCTGAATGCTAATATCACCGTCTAATTAATAGGCCATTTTTATATCACTGCTGTCAGAGCAAAACCTTGTATCTCCATTTTTGTTATTTTTCAGTTTTTCACATAATTTGAAGTGGCCTGTTACTCTTTACACTGTGTGTAAATTTCATGAAGAACGGACCAAAAGAAACAGCCCAAAATGGCTTTGGAAAAAATTCTGGTTCCATTGACTTACATTAAAAGTTCAGTAGGTTTTTTCCTTCTCCTGTAAAGTCACCGTTTTGAACATACAAGGTTTTGTTCCTGCAACAGTGAAATATTGCTCCTTCAGCAAGCGTTATAATTCAGACAATGTGGAAAATCACTGTACAGTTGTACTACTACTAAGATATTAATCACAAGGATCGCATGAACTGGTCGGATTACATTAATCTTGAACAGAACCAGTGATGCCAGGCTATGTTGATACAGTGGTGTACAGGAAATTATGCCTGGTTTTTGTTCTTTATTGTAATTGCTCTACATTTCACATGCATTTGCAAAGGCGCCTTGCTCCAGATTTCTGGGCAATTTCAATACATCACAAGTAAAAGCTCACAGAGATTTTCACACTCTGCCTCTTGGTGGGATATTTTTGGGTGGTGGACCATTCTTAACCTAGCCGTGACACTAGCGTGTCTAAGAACCCCAGCAACCTGACACACCTGTGATGAATAAGGTAAAGGTCTGCATTTATACACCCGTGCAGTGGACCTTTATCTCCTTTAAGGAACTACAATGTAGGTGTTTCTAATAAAGTTGCCATCAAGTGGAAGGACCAGGTAGGTGTTTCTAATGAGGGAGCCAGAGACTGGAAGGATAAATGGGGGGGTTTCTGACACCATGTCAAGTGTGCCAGTAGCCCACTTAGTCATGCTGTACAAGCATCAGGCCATTTCCCGAGTCAAATTTACACACTGACTGCCAGCTCAGGGGCCCAGACATCAAGACCTCAATCTAGATCTCAAAGCATTATGATCCAGCCACCATTGAAATGAATGGCTACGGGAGTCAATGACTGCCTACACTATTTCAGTCACCCTCTTGATTGAGGGCACTCTAGTTCATTCATGCTCAGGAGCAGTTTTTCCTACACAGAAGTGATTTTGTTGTTGTTGGAGCCTACAGACAAAAAATTTCTGATAAGTCTATTTATGTATTTCAAAGAACTTCGATCACCAGGTTATTTCCCCACGTTTCACCCTGAACCTCCCCCGGCCTCAACCACAGCCTGACGGCCCACACCACACACTCTTCATTCACAACTCCTCTCGAATCATCCGGCAGCGACGGTTAGAGCGGCGAAGTAAATCAGCGGAGATTAGCTTCCATGAACTGCGAGCCGTTTAGCAGGATGACCATTATCTAGAAACTAATTGGAAGAGGTTTCGTGGTAGTGCCGAAGGTGAGTGTGAGCGGGAAGAGCGGTACACCCGCATTCGAGATGGTGCTTTCCCCAACAGGAAGGCATCTTTCCGTGAGCTACGTCTCTTACACTCACAAACACACCGCACTCGCACACACATATACAGAGTCAGGATGGCCCCGTTTTTCACCTTTCCCGCAGACGTGGAGAGAAAGTGCTGTCTGTCTGTCCCGATGTAAACAAATGATATTATCACTTTTGTCAAAGAAATGAAAGTCCAACAAGGCGTGGGCACACACAGGAAGAGCCATTTCCACTCTAGCAGGCTACACCATTCAGTTATTTTTCCAGTTTCTCAACCGCAAGTGCTGGTGTCTGACATCAGAGCATGTAAACAGGATATTTAGAAGATGGAGACAAAAGTTACACAGCTTCTTAAGGACAAACAAGGAAGGGGGTTGAGGTTTTGGCTAGGCTTGTATAACCTCGCTCCCAGTGACTCAAAGCAAAAGAGGCGAACATTCAAAACAGGTTACCACAGCTAGAGCCCTCAAACGCCTCACTTCTCACAAGTAGTTGTACATTTTATCTGTAGACAATTAAGAGATCATCAATGCAGTATTAACAACGCTGGCATGTCTGAGAACACTGCTAGCGAGTCTAACAGCAATGCTCGCCAGCCAAAAATGTGGCTAGCTCAAAAATAACAGTGCTAGCCCAGCAATAACTTAGACGCAAAAGCAGCATGTTGTGTTTCAGGGGCTGGTCAGCAGCAATGGAAACAGTTACGCTGATCACCACCAAAACCAGCAGATGCTGCGTTTAGGGTTACTGGTATGCTGTTAACCAGCATGACCATGTTGATTGACCAGCTAAACCAGGAATTCATGCTGGTTTAAGCTTTTTAGCAGGGTTGGCTAGTTCATCATAACAGTGCAAGCATGGCAATAATTTGGCTAGTTCATCATAACAGTGCAAGCATGGCAATAATTTGGCTAGTTCATCATAACAGTGCAAGCATGGCAATAATTTGGCTAGTTCATCATAACAGTGCAAGCATGGCAATAATTTGGCTAGTTCATCATAACAGTGCAAGCATGGCAATAATTTGGCTAGTTCATCATAACAGTGCAAGCATGGCAATAATTTGGCTGGTTCATCATAACAGTGCAGGCACGGCAGTAATTTGGCTAGTTCATCATAACAGTGCAGGCACGGCAATAATTTGGCTAGTTCATCATAACAGTGCAAGCACGGCAATAATTTGGCTAGTTCATCATAACAGTGCAAGCACGGCAATAATTTGGCTAGTTCATCATAACAGTGCAAGCACGGCAATAATTTGGCTGATTCATCATAACAGTGCAAGCACGGCAATAATTTGGCTGGTTCATCATAACAGTGCAGGCACGGCACTAATTTGGCTAGTTCATCATAACAGTGCAGGCACGGCAGTAATTTGGCTGGTTCATCATAACAGTGCAAGCACGGCAGTAATTTGTCTAGTTCATCATAACAGTGCAAGCACGGCAGTAATTTGGCTAGTTCATCATAACAGTGCAAGCACGGCAATAATTTGGCTGGTTCATCATAACAGTGCAAGCACGGCAGTAATTTGGCTAGTTCATCATAACAGTGCAAGCACGGCAATAATTTGGCTGGTTCATCATAACAGTGCAAGCACGGCACTAATTTGGCTGGTTCATCATAACAGTGCAAGCACGGCACTAATTTGGCTGGTTCATCATAACAGTGCAAGCACGGCAATAATTTGGCTAGCTCATCATAACAGTGCAAGCACGGCAGTAATTTGGCTAGTTCATCATAACAGTGCAAGCACGGCAGTAATTTGGCTGGTTCATCATAACAGTGCAAGCACGGCAATAATTTGGCTAGCTCATCATAACAGTGCAAGCACGGCACTAATTTGGCTGGTTCATCATAACAGTGCAAGCACGGCAATAATTTGGCTAGCTCATCATAACAGTGCAAGCACGGCAGTAATTTGGCTAGTTCATCATAACAGTGCAAGCATGCTGATAACATGACTAGCTTATAATAACAATGCTTACATGCAGATATTATCAATGTTAGCATACCAATAATTTGTCCAGGTCATAATAACAATGCAGGTATGCCGATAACATCCCTCTGAGAAACAAACAGCATATTTTGTGTTTTGGACTGGTATGCTGGTCAGTAGCAAAGGAAGCTTTTGTGCTAATATCTACCAAAACCATCATATGTTGAATTCTGAATGCTGGTATGCTGGTCAACCAGTCTGACCATGTTGGGTGACCAGCTAAACCAGCACCAAGGCAGCATAACTTAGACCAGCATCAAATTCTTGCTTGTTGGAATAACTCGGCTAGTTCATAGTAACAGTGCTAGCGTACCAATAACATGACTGGCTCATAATATCAATTTTTTCAGGGCAACAACATGACTAGATTATAATAACTAGATTATAACTAGATTATAATAACAATGCTAACATGCAGATAATATCATGTTAGCATGCTAATAACAGCTAGTTCATGACAATACTAGCATTCTAATTATCTGGCTAGTTCATAATAACAAAGTAAGTATGCCATTAGCATCCCTGCTTGATAGAAAACATAGTTGTTCACCGGCAAAGCCATTTTTATATTTTGATGTTGGTATGCTGGTCAGCAGCAAAGGACACTTTTACGCTGACAGCCACCAAAACCATCATATGTTAAATTCTGAATGCTGGTCAACCAGCATGACCATGTTGGGTGACTAACCAAACCAACACCAATCTAGGACTAGACCAGCATAAACCAGCATAAACAGCTAGCAGTTAGCTAGCTCATAGCATCAATGATACTATGCTGATAAATGGGCTTGTTCAAGCATTTCAGCACATAACAGGATCCATAGTCTAGAGACGAGTTTACAAATGTATAACACACCATGCTGCTAAATATGTTGCTATTATTCTGATATATATTGATATAAAATGATTTTCAGGCTTGACCAGCTGACTGTCAGTGCCACCTAGACCTAAAACTGTAGCCCCCTGTCTGCACTGCCGTGTTCTTCACAGTTCAACAAATGCTGGGTCTTAAAATAGCAGTAGCATCTAATTATCACACTGCTAGAACTTCCTCTTGCTTACACTTTTTTTGCCATGCAATGAAAGTAACACACCTAAGAGTCACATTTGGCCAACACATTCATTGCATTTGGTAGATTCAAAGGATTCAGCTGAATTTGTGATCTTGCTCCAGAAGTTTGGACAATAAAACATGTCAAAAACTTTCAAAAGTGCCACAAAGGCAAATGCATTGTTTTATGTGTGGAGGAAAAATGTGGATATTTCTGGTAGAGCTGTTATCCATGTCAACTGCAGCATGTGAGTCATCAGGAAAGTGATGATACTTGAAAACCCTTCAGTCACAAATAATTAGCATTTAGCCCGGAGGAATTTGAGCTAACGTTATCCAAATGCCGCCCATGCATTATGAGAAGAATGAGCAGAATGCAGGATGTGCTGAGAGACCACCGAGCGTTTAACCCAAAGAATAACATCCCATGCATCTAATATATCGCTAGAGTGTTTGTAAAATCAACTTGGTGTTGCAGTGTTGGGCTGAATGGTCATGAAGAAGGTTGATAAGTGACTGTTTTTTGTTTTTCCATGAGAGCAAAGCTAAATGAAGTGCATTTCAGAGTAGAAGCGGGAACCACACTACTTTCAATGTGCCTCTGGGTTATCAGTGTGGCCTTCTGCATCGTCCACGCACTGCCAGCATGATCTCGTGCGCATCGAAGTGCAGGCAAACTGCAATGCAAGGGAATCACACTAAAAGATTCAAGTCTATCTTCAAGCCACAAGGTACATCCCACTACACAACATACACTCGCCGGCCACTGTATTAGGTACATTCCCATTCTCCTCTGACCTCTCACATCAACAAGGCATTTTCGTCCACACAACTGACCGCTCACTGGATATTTCCTCTTTTTCTGACCGTTCTCTGTAAACCCTGGAGATGGTTGAGCGTGAAAATCCCAGCAGATCAGCAGTTTCTGAAATACTCAGACCAGCCCGTCTGGCACCAACAACCACGCCACGTTCAAAGCCCCTTAAATCCCCTTTCTCCCCCATTCTGATGCTCGGTCTGCACTTCAGCAAGTTGTCTTGACCACCTCTACAGGCCTAAATGCACTGAGTTGCAGCCGTGTGATTGGCTGATTAGCTATTTGTGTTAACAGGCAACTGAACAGGTGTCCCTAATAAAGTGGCTGGTGAGTGTACTTACTGTTGTCACTCATAACTGTTTATATCCGGAATAAGGATACAGTGATATACAGTTATATACAGGCCTAACCGGCTAAACTACAGCCAACAACATGGATCAGAACATATGTAATGCGATTACATAAACTAAATATCAATGGAATTTATGAATATGTCCATTCTGAAGGTAAGAGCTGAATGTGTTACCTATAAATACAAAACAATTAATGCCATTATTTTTGTTATTGCACTATTCTACACCCCCACTATGCACATAATAGGCCTATGCACCATTGTTCATTCTTTTATCATGTTTGCTCGCAGTGTTAAATAAAGCAAAAGTTCCTTAAATTAGCCCAAAGTTTGCAGCTTCATCTGTTGAATGTCTTGCAAAACCTGTATTTGTTTGTATTAGATACATAATGGCTCATTATAAATGAGCATGTGATTAAAACACATCTTAAAGATGAATGACAAGACAATCAGTTTGTTATATTATGATGTATATCTCCTTGTATATCATATATTATATATGAATATTCAGGGGTTCCCTACATTTCCTCCTTCTATTCACTCATATAAGCTGCCTGGGTGGGCCTCTCAAGGCAGTTCATGTATGGGGAAAATTTGGAAACCTGTGCTTTACAATATCTAAGTATATCCATCCATCCATCCATCCATCCATCCATCCATCCATCCATCCATCCATCCACCCATCCATCCATCCATCCATCCAGACAGTCTATAAGTCTCTACAGTATCTAAGTATAAGAACTTACAAATATGTGTGTGTGTGTGTGTGTGTGTGTGTGTTCTACATGTATTGGTACAGATGTGGATAATTGTCTTAATAAAATGTTATGAGTAAATATTTGTGTAAATGTGAGGAATCCCAATGTGTAGAAGTACCAAGACATTCACCTTTTTATGGTATGGGGTTAGGGCTAGGTGTAGGATTACCCCTCCAGATCAGGTTAGTTGACAGTGAAGGATGACATTAGGATTAGAGTGATTTCTTCACAGTGAGGTGTGGTTTCTTATAAACAGTAGTATGTCTGTGTAAGTGTAGGTGTAGGTGTAAGTGAAACCAAGCATCATAGCCTATATCATAACCTTTAGATACACAGCATGGCAAACATCATATCTGTGTAACGTATGAAATCAACAGCAATGCTCAATGCAAAGTTTCTGACATCAACACGATTTCACTCCTAGTTCATCTGCAGTCCACACCAAAGTTTGGTTTTATGAGATCGTACTGTCATTTGCCAGCTGAAGTCCACCATATTACACACATGGGTGGTCTTGATGGTTCAGGAATCTGGTGGGGACACTACCCACCAGGTTTTATAATTTCCACCATGAAACAGCAACCCTTCCATTAGCGTATCAGAAGAGTTGGCATTCCAAATGTTAAGAAGATCCATTTCGTCCATTCAGCAGAAATGAATCCACCTTGGAAGCCACAACATTTTATGTCCATTTATTGACGTAACATTTTACCACCTTGGCTTAAATATGTATCAGTATGTTTTAATGTCCTAGTGTAGGCTAAAAATATATATATATATATAAATGAAAACACAGACTTACTTTGCTCTGCTTTAAGCTTTAACTCAGCTATAGTCGCCTTTTCTCACATCTCTGGCAGGAAACTTTTTCTTGTAAAATCTCTCTAAACATTCAACTATTTACGAGGCTGAAGTCAGCTTCTCATTCGTCAGCTTCTTGTTCGAATTTTCCTGTGCCTGAGGCAACAGAATGTAAATGTTTAAGGTGGAATGGGAAAATTTGAACGAGAAGCTGAGTTCAGACTCAGTTCAGACAGTTTCTCGCTGTAGATTAAACCAATCAGGTAACCAGCTGGAGAGATTATAAACAGAAATGAATGGTCTTCAAATTATTAAGTTTCCTCTTAAGTGTATATCTTTGTTGTTGCGTTAGCTACTAGCTAGGCGAGATTGTTGTCTGCATTGCTATGGTGACCAGCAGTCTGCACAACAACCTTCAGGGTTAAAGGATGAATGAACAGTTATACATTAACTCCAGCTTTAAGATAATTTATGACTAAAACTGGGTTAGAACAATAAGGAGAGCTTTGTTTTACTGCAGATGAGGAATATTTTATTTTTACCTTAAAATCTAATTCTGCTAAAATAACATGAATGTAAAAATATTGATGAGCTTGTTTGGTGCTGATCACTATGATCCCATAAACAGCTAACTGAACCAGACTTCACTTGGAAGTGGACCTAGACAGGCAGTCTCTAGAGTACAGGTGAAATGTTCAGTAAAGAAGAAGTTTGATAGAACAGCACCAACAAAGGTTGGTGTGAAAGTGCCCTGAGTTAAGGTGCCATATACAATGAAAAACAGCATGTTTGATGTGTCATTTGTCCAGTGGATGTTCTAGACTGCAAACACTCTATTTCCAAATTAACAGGTGCACAATAACCTGAGTAAGTTCTTATTATACCATGCTGGGCAGCATCAAGATGTTGCTGCATAAAAGACTAGTCGACTGATAATACTGTGTAAAGCATAGTCTGCATAGTCTAAAGGCCTTTACACACCGAGTGTGATTAATTTGATTCATTCAACTGTCAGAACCTTGAATGTCAAACTATTTTATTTGTTCTCTGTTCAATGTTTAAGACGTTTCACAGATGATATGAACTCACTCATCCAGTCACTGCTGTCTCTGGTGTTGGCATGATAACAACCAAGCTGACAGACAGGTTCTTTCCCAGCAACTAGAACAATTTAACAATGTCAGAAGGATTAGTTTGCGTTTTGCTTTGAGCTACATCTCCAAGGGCTCCTGATTACGGCCATCAGAGCTGTATGAGAAAAGCTCTTAAAGTTTCAGCTCCTGCAGTACCTTTAGGAACATAACTGTGCCACAATCCATTGAAGTGATATAGTCTAAGTTGAATTTCCTCTACACATCCCTTCTCACCGCCAGGCTTTTTGTCTTATTGTTGTACAAATCTACACTTTTCACTTGGGAGAACTGAGCTGGTGAAACTCTGTGCTGATTTTTTCTGTACGGTGGCCTTTCTGATGTTTGTGAGGAGGAACGATGCCTTTTTACATTTAAAGATATTCCGCTTGTTTGCTTGTTTTTCATCCCTATATGGAAAAAAATGGAACATTCTTATTGTTCCGTAGAGATTTGCGGATCTAATTTTGATCAAAAAAATTCAAGACATCCCAACAGTTACAGTTTTCAAAATATTGTTTAAAAATATTGTTCATTAATTCCTTCGGTGTAAATTTCTAGTGTATAGTTTGAAGACCCCTGGACAAACGACATGGTGAAAATAAGCTAACACATACAGAGAACACACCTAAATATGGCATTGTACCACATATTCTTGTGCACAGTTTCTATTTGTTCTCTGATTTCAACATTCAGGAAAATGTGGCTTTTGCACAGGCCACATTTTATTGAGTAATTGTGCAGTTTCAATTAATGTAATGCGTGTTTTAACATATTTTTACTTAAAAAAAAACACTAAACGTCATGTGACCAGAGCGCCAAAACCTTTGCATGTGTGTAACATGAGGGACGCCTTCTTCTGTCTTCCTTTTTCGCCTGTTGTGATTGTTTTTGTGTCATCACATGTGCGGTACTGTCTTGAATAGTCCAGCCAACATTGGCCTGGACTGCATGTTTTAATTGGGCTAAGGTAAGACGGACTAAAACCTCAGTCAGACCATGACAGTCAACCCACTTTGTTCACATGATCATAGCTTAGTAGAGACTAGCAGTATTATACATACATACCGAACTGCTGGTGTGCATGTAACCATGGTTACTCCTTCCAAATAGGTAATTAGGGCCTAATTCAGTTTCCCTGTTACCTGTTGAAGCCAGTCAGTCACATGGTTGAATGGGGTCAGCATTCACCAGCCAGTAATAGCTATATCTTGTCTGTATTGTTGTCCATTTTTATAGATGACGGTGTGGTATATAGCATCCAAAACCACATAAGCAAGTCTACTTGAGATTACTTAACAAATCCACACAGGCAAGTGTGTCATGATTAAGGCATGAGTAAGGCAGTTTTCATTGCTATGTTATCACCAGCACAAAACTACCGAAACAAACAAATGCAGACGCTAAAAGTCTTGGCTGATTGAGAACTTGGATAAGGGGAAATTTGTGTGGCCAAACCAACACTTCAACGTCCTCATTAGCAGCTCTCTGTAAGGCAAGTAAGCCAGAGCTTGTCCTAAAAACCTGTTGAGCTGTCGTTAAAAGCAGTGACTCGCATGCTTGTCATAGCCCGCAAGAAGTGTGCAGCACCGGTGTACAATCAGTTTTTCAATGAGTCATGTGGGAAAGAACCCAGAGATAAAGCTTCATCTCTCCATCTCCATATTCTTTCAAAAGGTCATGAACCTAAAGGTCTCAGTTAAAATTCACATCCTGTTTTTATTTTTCATTTCTCCCAATTTAGCTACTGTCCATTCCGGTTTTGCTACTCTATGCCGTCATACAGCGGCAACATCAGTCTGACGCCCTCTCATGCCTGGGCTTGCACCTGTTTGCAAAGTTTCAACTGGGCAGCATTCTGGACCTTCTGGTCACCTCCAAAACTTAATGCACTCTCAAAAAAAAGGTATGATACTGTCACTGGGGCAGTGCCCCTCTTGTCACTGGGGCGGGAACCTCAAGGGTACATCTCAGTACCTTGAGTCAGGGAACGTAACTGAACCATAATCCACTGAAATGATGTTTTCTAAGCCGTACTGACTCCACACACTCCGCCTCGCCTCCAGGACTTTTATTCTACTGTTCTGTTTTAAAACATTCGGTTGTGAAAAGGTACAAATACGAACTTTTCACCTGGAAAAACTTATTTAAGGTTCATAATTGGACTTTAAAACCACTATTTTACCTTTGAGGGAACGTTTACATAGTTTGAACCTTGATGAATGAAAAATGTACCAGCACAGCACCTTTATGGCCAACGGTGTGCACTGTCGTCTGAAGCCAACTGTTTATATTAGTATGAAATATCATTACAATACATATTAATTTAATAATGATATAATGATTATAATTTAATAAGATGTGAAATCTGGATTGTCATGTTTTTTGTCTTGCAGTTTCAGTATAGAAAGTAAAGAGTTGTCTTCACTCTGTCTGACAATGTTTCACCCAGCACTTTTCCAAGATGGGCAGCTAGACTAATATTTCTCGTCATACCATGAAATCACATGAAATTGATATCTTGTCAATCAGTATATTGTGAACAATTGTTTTTGACACAAAAAAAATCATTAGGCAGATATGCAAAAAGAAAATGTCAGAAGTAAATAATCAAACTCTGTTTGAGGAAATCCAGCGTTTACTGTTTACTGATTACTGTTTACTTACATTACAATACCTGCATTGTTCAATCAGTCCTTCTTTAAATTACATCAGGTGATGCATTTCAACAAATCCATCCAGTGGCTAGAGTGTCCAGGGCCGAACCAATGTTGTCCTAACCAGCAGACTAACGTCTTCTATGTTTTCATGTATTTATGTTTATTTGTAGTTTCTGGTTGTACAGGCAACAACATTTTCTTTTCTTTTTATATTTTCTTTTTGGGGGCAGTCGTGGGCTGGAGGTTAGGGAACTGGCCCTGTGACCGGAAGGTCGCCGGTTCAATCCCCAGGGCCGACAGCACATGACCTAACCCCCAACTGCTCCCCGGGCACCGTGGATAGGGCTGCCCACCGCTCCGGGCAAGTGTGCTCACTGCCCCCTAGTGTGTGTGCTCACTAGTGTGTGTATGTGATGTTTCACTTCATGGATGGGTTAAATGTAGAGGTGAAATTCCCACATTTGTAAGACTAAAAAGGGTCACTTAATCTTATATATATTTTCATATATGTCGATGAAGAAAACCTTGTATCTTCATTTTTGACATTTTTCAGTCAAACTGCCCAAAGTGACTTGGAAAAAACTCTGGTTCCATTGACTTACATTAGAAGTAAAGTAGGTTTTTTCCTTCTCCTGTAAAGTTACCATTTTGTAGATATGAGGTTTTGTTCTGACAACAGCGATATACACGTAGACACAGTACACAGGACTACTTGTGTGTGTGTGTGTGTGTGTGTGTGTGTGTGTGTTTGTTAAACATACAGAAACATACAACATTGCAACATATAACACAGGTTTGGTCTGGAGGTCCCCAGTCATCATGTTGGCTTGTTCAATTCTGTCTAAACTAAATACTGAATGATAAGTACAATAATACTGGGCTGCTATGAGGGGAGGTTTGGAAATGGTTAAGCAAACACAAATCAACTTATAGTATAATGTTATTTGTACATGCTCAAATATAATTGCTTTGCTAAGCCAATCACCACTCACTGCCCAGACAAATAGCTTTTTCTCAAGCATTCATATACACACAGTGCAAAGCCATGTCAAGTTAAAAAAACAAAACACACTAACATTGATTTAAATACCAATATCCATCCATCCATTTTCTAGGCCACTTCTCCGTCAGGGTCGTGGGGGGGTGCTGGAGCCTATCCCAGCAGTCATCGGGCAGAAGGCAGGATACACCCTGGACAGGTCGCCAGTCCATTGCAGGGCAGACAGACAGACAGACAGACACAGACAGTCACTCACACCTTGGGGCAATGTAGCATGTCTAATTGGCCTGACTGCATGTCTTTGGACTGTGGGAGGAAACCGGAGGAAACCCACACAGACACAGGGAGAACATGCAAACTCCACACAGAGAGTCGACCGCCCGGGGAATGGAACCCAGACCCTCCTCGCTGTGAGGCGACAGCGCTACCCACCACGCCACCGTGCCGCCCTATATTTGTAACGCTTTTTACCACGGATGTTGTCACAAAGCAGCTTCACAGAATTCCAGAAAAGACAGAGTTTTAACAAGAATGTAAAAACCCCCAGGTGAGCAAACCAGGGGTGACAGTGGAAAGGAAAATCTCCCTCAGAGCTGAGGAAGAAACCATGGGAGGAACCAAAGCTCACAAGGGGGGACCCGTCCTCCTCTGGTCAGACTACCTACAAATTATTGACAAAAAAAAGGACCCTGTACATCACATAGCTCTGCTGTTATGCGCAATAAACAGTTTAACATTTTGACACCTTTTCTGGAGACAAAGTTCTGCTCCTACAGCAATAATATGTACGTCCTGCTTTCATTCCTGGAAATTGCTATGACTTGTGATGTGATATGTTTGAGTGACACTGTTGCCATGCCCTGCTTTGGTTACAAATATGACATTACTGCATGATAATATGAACAGATTACTGCAAGCTTTCCTAGAAACAGTGCTGTAGGTAATAGTTTGCCCGTCTACACTTTTCATTTTTGATGCACGTCTGATCTTAAGCTGTTCTAGCCACAGATGTCAGATTACTGAGAGCTGTAAATAGGACAGTTCTCTTTACTCTTCACCAACTACATGTTTGGCACATGTTAGTAGACATGAATGTTCTGGAAGCCAGTGACGAAACTCAGCGAGAACCTGTTCTATTAGTCCTTCTCCCATGTAATATTTGGCAGGATTTCTGCTTAACCCCTTAAATGGCCGGAGTCTGGCAGCCTCACAGTTTATTACACACTTCTATAACCTAAGAACAGCTCAATTAGCACAAAAGTCCCTGTAGTTACTGAACAATAAGCCTTAGGTATGTAAAAAGCCTAGGATTTTGAGGACTTAATCTCATGTAATCTCATCTATTTACATCTGCATACATCTAAGCATTTCGCTGTTGTGGGAAGAAAAGCTTTTATCTCTAAAATGGTAACTTTCCAGGAGAAGGAAAACACCTAGTTTACTTTTAATGTAGGTCAATGGAACCAGACTTTTTCCCAAGCCATTTTGGGTCGTTTCTTTTGGTCCATTCTCCATGAAATTTATAGACTATATAAAGAGCAACAGGTATTTTCAAATTATGTCAAAAAAATAATAAAACGTCAAAAATGGAGATACAAGGTTTTCTTTACGACAACAGCAATATGGAATTTAGATAATGTTATTTGCTCATTCATATATATATATATATATATATATATATATGAATATACAAAGACATAGGTGTTGTGCATATATGTATATATATATATATATATATATATATATATATATATATAGTGATATGTGGTATCAAGTGTAAGTTATGTAAAAAACAAAAAAGTACATACATTTTCAATCTACCTCAACAATTTGAGCCATAATTTACATCTATGAAGTCTTGATATTGGCATGTTGCAAAAACAGGACGAAAATAATATCGGTGGTCTGACATTATTTACAGCGGACATGATGACACACATGCTACTCAATCTCTTTGTTCCTAACATCGGCTTTGTGACACATGCTTTTCATCATCTTACAAGCAGAAAACTGAGCGGAGTTCCTTTAAACCAAACATGTACAGTAAACAGCTTTGTGTCACAAAGCCCCTGCAAACCCGCACACGCGGTGCTTAAATGACATGACAGCCCTGCACACCGTGTCTGGGAAATCGCTGAAAATCCCCCCACCTCAAGGGCAGCCATGCTGGTTTGAGGTAAGAGAAGAAGGGGGAGAAAGAAGTTGTGTACATGCAATGCACGTGTGCATTGTTAAGTACAGTCAAATTTACAATGCAGCATTGACAGTGGCTGAAAAATATGAGTTTCATATGTTGGTAAAAATAGCTCAGTAAAAGGAGGCTTCAGCTGAGGGATGGCATACTGACTTAAAATGATCGAAATAAAACTAAACAGAGGTTTTCCTAAAGATCAGAATGCCCAACAGGCCCAAATACAGCTCATTAAAATGTACGCATTTATTTATAGATGCTGCAGTTGTTTGTAAGTACTTTTTGTACTTTATTGACTATTTACTTGTTGCCTGGTGAAATGTTTGCTGCAAGCTCATTAACAGTTAACTTCTAAGCTGCATGCTATACTTTGTAAAGAGGTTTTGCTAGCGTTGGTCACTCTTAAAAACCGATATGTCAAATTTTCTGCATAATAAAATCGTAATAAAGATGTAAACCAAGTCATTCCGAGTGGTTTGATGTGATGTACAGCTCTTAAAGCTACTGGGCAGAAAGTTCTTACACGATGGTTAGAAATACTGTCTGAGATATCATTTTAAGATAGATTTGAGATTTTTTTGGCCTAAAGTGAATTGTTTTAATCTATTCAGGGTGTAGGTACCTACAGGGCATTATAATGCAAAAATACCCCCCCAAAGAAAAAAAACTTTTTTTTTCAGATTTACAGATATTTTACTATCAACTTTACATATAAAACTCAGAAGACGTGTATCGGTCCACTGGTGGTTTTGGATACCAACTAATTTGTGTTGTAGACGTTGTGACCCTTGGTTCCTACACTGTTAGAAATAAAGGTACCATGCAGGTACGTGATTCATTCATAAAGGTACAAACAATGTAAACGTTCCCTCAGAGTTACAACAGTGGTTTTAAGGTCCAACTGTGTTTCCTAGTGGAAAAATAGATATTTGTGTCTTTTTATAAACTAACGTTTTAAAACAGAACCATTTAACAAAAAGCCTGGAGGTGAGACGGGGTGTGTGGAGTCAGTACAACTGAAAATATAACTCCAATGGATTCTGGTTCAGTTATGTTCCCTGACTAAAGGTACTGAGATGTACCCCTGAGGGTACCACCCCAGTGACAAGAGGGGCACTGCGCCAGTGACAGTGTTGTGCCTTTTTTTTTTCTGAGACTGTATCAGCACCACTGTAAAGAAAGTCATTAGATTCTCTATAACGACCCATTTCACATCAAGCATCCGTGATCAAATCATACGAAATTTCTCCAGAAATTGGTGGAGGACTGTGAGACCACCCTGTCATTAAATCAGCACCTGCTTTTCATTAACTTCCACAGTCTTCACCCTTCATTCTTTGAGTGCAGCACATACTAAAAGCAGAAACTCGGAAACTAAGAGAGCAGTGATGCTATTTAAACTCTATGGGTTGCTAGGCTAGAATGACTTAGCAGCGCTGTTAGCCGATTCTGATTTCCAGTAGGTTTTGTTTCCTATAAAAACAGCCCACTGACTGTCCTGCTTCTTATTTTTAGGAGGTAAAAATAGCTTGAGGGAGAAGTGTGGACGAGAAGCTCCTGATAGGAGGGTCACTTTCGTTGGGTTAGCATCGTGCTCATTTTGAGCTAAGGAGAAGTGCTACCTGAGGCACTTGAAGACAGGTTGAGAGCTTTCAGATTCACTTCACGATGAGCTGCTTTGTCTCTACGCAGTAAAGTAGAGGACTAAAAATATTGGCGAGCTGCAGAGGAAGCCATGGCCTTCGAAGAGATATACAGACCTCCTGAGCCTAACATAGTAACGGAAATGACCGTGGTTATGTGTGGACAATAAATAACCACGTGCCTTAATGCTAGAACATGAACAATTAAGAACATCTCAGTGCTCTGAAGATCCAAGGCCTACTCTGTTTTAGGTGTTAAGACAACCTAAGCTGGAGACAAAGTTCAAAGTGATTGCTTCGCCCCTACTAGACTGTGGTTTGGCCAAAAATGTATATCACAGTATAAATAAAATTCTGGTAGTTTTGGCATATTTCATATATGCTTGTTTGTTTTTTAATCAGAACATTTTAGATGTTTTCCACCTTAAACGACGCAGTGGATCTGTTCAAGGGCGTGTATAGGTGCCAGAATGTAACTGCTCCATTTAAGGTGCACCGGACAAGGCTGAAGTTGGCTTTTTACATTCTGGCACGTATGCTGGCCCTTGAATATAACTGCTGCACTATTTAAGGCGGAACGGAAAAACTGATACATACATTGTCTGATACATGCGTCCCATGTAATCGCCCATCTGACCAGCAAACGCTCTGCAACTGGAAGAATATTACAGTCAGTCATGCTTCGTTCATGCTTGTTGCCCAGAAAAAGGCCACAAGACCAAGTTAGATGACTCTGATGTTATAAGTGGACATAAGTGACCTCAGTCTCTCTGGGTTGATACAATGGTCCTACCCCCCCGCCCCCCCACACCCCCCTCATTCAGCATTTTGCTAGCCAAGACATGCATCTATTAACTGACATAACAGAATTAGCTGTTAGTGTTCTCCTCCAAGTGTGTTGAGCTGCCCAATGATGTAGTGTTAACAGCAGTTTGAACAGACGTAGCAGTGTTTCACAGGTCTCGGGGGTCACCTGTGCTGGCCTTCACCATCCCAGCTTGGTAACACTGTGAGAAAACCTAGCTAACAAATAGGAATCGACGAGATGCAAAAAGGTTTAATGAAGAATTCAGTCGATGCACCTTTAAGCAACGAGAACTGACCCAAATGGGAATCAACAGCAACTGAAATTCTAGTTCTACTTGCAGATGTTCCTCTTGCTTAAGAGACAGCTGTAACCGTCCTAGTAATTATTTAATCTTCTTAAATAAGATGGAATTTATTATTTAAGAATGGGATTGTTTTCGGTCATGCTTAGCCACTGTAGTAATACAAGTCTACTTTAGCGAATTACCTATTTTGCTTGCTGGTTAACATTAGCTTGAGCCAAACTAACCAGAAATTCTGTTCGCTCTCATTTGGTTTAGTTCTTGTTTTTGAATGAGCAATGGAAAATTGCCCTTGGTGCGCAGCAGTTCCCTATAAGTCTAGAAATAGGTCTCAGAACTTAAATACTGAGCCCGAGTTCTCTACACTGGTATCCGGACGGCCGCAGAGGTGAAGAGCTCTGTAAAAGGTGCAGCCGTTTGGCCTTCGTTTTGAGAGGAGTTTCAAATATCATGCTTGAAAATGTGTGTATCACACTTGAAATGACTTACAACTCACCTTGTCCATACTTCCTCCTACTGAACTCCCCAATGAAAAAAATCCCACGACTGAATCTCAACAGTTTATTAGACTGGTCAATCCACCTCAAAGGTCCTGGCATGCTTAATATTTTTACATCCGGCTTGAAAACCCTCTCTGGAAGGTCTGCGGTGTTGAGATAAATATTTGTGTGGCCTGTTTTTCCCCCATATTTTTCTCGATTTTGCTGAGACCTTTTTATTTTTGACTGTTCTTCAGCAATTTGGCCAGCATCAGTTGATTTTTAATGCATAAGTACATTTTATTTTCTATTATGTAACAAAAGTCTCACTTCTTGTATTCATGCTTAATAAGAAAACTCAGCAACTTTTTTTTTTTTTTCATAAGCCTTTATAACAAACTTATATAACTTATATATGCCAATATGAACATATAGAGCAGGCTGATTCCAACAAATGTCAGTTGTCATAACATGATTCTGGGATGAAATTACTTAAAATTGACCACAGCAGATTTTATGAGAACTGATGCTTGTTGGAAAACGCTTTTATAAATGTTACTGTAGGTCATCTTAAAGGGCAAGTGTCATACAAGGCTTATATGGGTATCATGTAGCCTTATAGATTTCACACATAGACAGGTCTCCGACGCTGTGTAGAATAACCAATAGATGACACATATCGCTGCTGTAGGAAGAAAACCTCATATCTCCATTTCTGATGTTTTTTCAGTTTTTTTGACATAATTTGAATGTACCTTTAACCCTTAACCATGCATGCAAATTTCACGATGAATGGACTAAAAGGAATGACCCAAAATGAATGACTTGGAAAAACGTCTGGTTCCATTGACTTACATTAAGAGTAAAGCACGTGTTTTCCTTCTCCTGTAAAGTCACCACTTTGGAGATACAAGGTTTTGTTCCGATTTGCATTTGATTTATTGGATGCCTTCAGTGCCATCACTCTCTTTATTTACTGAATCTAACATATTGGGGGAAGAACATATTAAAAAAAAAGCTTGTACAAAGGTTATGGCACACTTTATACTGATTTATATTGATTTATTATTTGATTTATTATTGATATATTGATTAACTATTGTTTCAGAAGATTTTAAACTTAGAAAATAAGTAGAAATTGGGCACAAAATTTCATGTTTAAGTGTATTCTCTGTATATGATGCGCACTTATTTTCACTTGTCATGTGACCAGGGGTGCTCAAAGTTTTACATACGACTGTAATTATGGAAAGTCAGTCTCTCCAACTGTCTTGTTTAGTAAATTTAAATGTGCAACGATTGTTTTTAGATTTATTTAAGGACTTTTTGTTTGACTGTATGTACATTTTTAGTGTAACCACTTCCAATATCCTTTTTTAGTCATCAATTAAGTCAATTAAAACTCAATTAAAACTGGGCAATTCTGCATAATCAGACACTTTTAGATGACCTGAGGGGAGTCTTATTGTGATTATACAGAAGGCCCAGTTTATCTCATTGGATTTTAGCTGTAAATTGGATTAGCTCCCGTAAACAAAGGAAGTGTTCAGATTTCAGCCAAAGTCTCATTGGACATCTTGACGCCGAGGTTGAAGGATGATGCGAATTAAGGGTTTGCTGCTGCCCTCTGCTGGAGATACAGTAGACAGTACACCATGTAATGAGCACATCAAAGTAATAACAGTGTAATAACTCATTAATGTCCCTATGTCCCATGGTCCATCTGTTCTCTGACCGTATCCAAACACAAGACCGTTTTCAAAACCAATCAAACTATATAACCAAAAAACCTCAATTATTCCCTCAATTATTACATTAAATCCAGTGCTTTTTTCCCACAAAACCACTGATTTTAAACTGAATAAAACTAAATGTGATCGCGAATAAAAGTATGGAAACTACATAGTCAAACAATTCATTCTGAGTGTCCGTCCAAAGTATAACGGTACAAAATTTCACTTCAGTTCACACTAAAATCACTTTCTGCATAACATTACATTTAGTTTTTGGACATGAACGGTTTATGTTACATTCATTCTGCATTATGTTTATGATGTTGAGTATAGTTAAGTGATCCTTGCTATACATCATCACCACAACGTCCTCTATAGACAAGCTATATTTTGACCCGTTTTATTCAATTAAAGTAAAAGTCCAAATTTGTGCTTAATTAGAACAAGATCTAAAAGCTATTCAGAGGGGTCCGATGTGAAATGCTCCGTTTTAAATAAACGTGCCGAGTCAGTTGTTTACAGCTCTCGTGTAAACAGTTCTAAAGGTTACATTACAGGAAGTTATTACATGGAATGGTTATGGATACACTGCCTGACACTTGAGAGATTGTTTTATGATAATTCCAAGATAAGCTTTTGGCTTAAAACACATTTTCTAAATCTGTTAATGGCAGAAAGATACGTGCAGGGTGTTGTGAGGTAAAACCGTGTCCAAAGGTCTTGAAATAATACAAGAATTCCCAGATTTACCACAATTTTACAACCTTAAAGATTATATAAAAACTTAGAACATATATGTAGGTTCACTGGTGGTTTTGTATAGTAAACTAAGTGGCTATAGTTGTGTTCGTAGACAAGTCGACCTCTGGTTTCTATCACCACCACTGCAAAGAAACCAGAGTCTGTAAGTTTCTCTGCTATAAAATTTCACACCACTCTGAATTATGTTGTTTCTCAGCTACTGAAATATGAAATTTCAGTATGACCAAAATAATTGGTAGAATTCTTCACGAAGCACTAACATGTATTCACAAGAACGACTGCTTTTACATTAGTTATTCTGACATAAGACTATAACTTATAGGCCCCTATAGCTTCAGGAAACTTTCTTGAAGTTATATAAAAGTTCTAGAATCTAGAATCTAGAATCATCTGCATTATTTACAGTTAAAGTCCCAGGCTTATTACATACTAAGGCTTATTATTCAGTCACTACAGAGAATTCAGTGCAAAGCGGCTGAGTCATTCTTAGATTAAGTGTCTAATAAAACTATAGGCCTATAGTGGGACCTGGCTATGGGGTTAACCTTGGTTAATATGGAAATGTGGGGAAACCCTCTGACATCACTAGCGGCCTCTTATTGGTGTCCTGCTTGCTAAATCTGTGCGGATTTTGATAAAATCAGTTGTACTTCTCTTTTCTAGCTCATAGAAGCTGTGTTGAAATGCTGAGGTCAGTTTGCGCTGAGTAATATTTACTTCTGAGCTCATGAAGTGTTGCTGAATGTTCGCATACAGTGTGCCAAAGTCAAAGACCACCCATCGTTAAAAAATGATCGTTTCTGTGTAAGGAAAAAAAATATGAAAACCTATTTCAGGGAAAGAACAATTCAAATATTATGTAAGATTTTATTGGAAATGGCAATTTAATGCAATATCAGGAATTTACTGTATCCACCTTCATTGCAGCTTCCATTCTTTTCAGGTGACTCACAGTTTCTCAGTCTTTAAGGATGTTTTTGGTTACTTTTTCTCACAATAGAAATAATCCCAGATGATGAGGTCTGGGCTCTGGGGTGGTCAGTCCATTGTTCTGAGACCACCAGCAGCTTCATGTGTCTGTCTCCTTTTCTCAGTACGAGCTTCTTAACAGCTGCACATTCTTTCAGACCCATAGGACTGGATTGTCTTTTCACAGTGGAAGGATGGAGAGAAACACCTGTGGATGTTTTCAGATCTGAAGCAGCTCGATTTTCTCCTCTCTCTCAAAGACAAAAGCTTTAAGCGCTGTTTATCTGATGGGAGCAGTTTTGGTGGTTTAACAGGTCTTCCAGGTGGTTGTTAGGATCATTTTTTAAATCGGCAATTTTGGAAACGTTTTTTTTTCTACTTCTTTTGACTTTTCCCTTCTTTGGTTAGCTTGTATCGAATTATCTCATGAGTATCGGCAACACTTTATTTGGATAGTCCACTTTGTAGATAGTTAGTTGACTTTCAAGTTACATTCAACTAAATATATATTAAATTGACTATAATTTTCTTTATCACTAAACCTACTTTAATCCTAACCCTAAGCTTCACCTCCACCCAAAACCTAAACCCAACCCTCACCCTGGTCCTAGTCCTAACCCTGGTCCAAATCCTAACCCTAACCCCGTCACTGTTTAGAATTAACGGTGTTTAGTTTGCTACTAATTTGAATATATGTTGAAAATCTATAGGGTGCTACAGTGGACTATCCAAATAAAGTGAGACCCAAATGTCTCAAAAATAAATAAACAACATGCAATCTTTTGGCAGTTTTGACTGGAAATTAGATAAAAGAAAGGTAGTTTCTGATTATGCACTGTACTGTGAGTCCATTCAATCCATATAAACAGTACACTGGTTCTCTCTCTCTCTCTCTCTCTCTCTCTCTCTCTCTCTCTCTCATTCTATAAATAAACACAGTCCAGAGGGCTTCCTCAGAGGAAGGGTCTACAAAACAAAAAAAGAGGAAATTTACATTTTTCACACATATTTATGGTGACAACACATGTACATTTCAATAATCTACAGCATTCAATTCCAATATTCAATTTTTGTCTGCTGTGATTTTATATGGTTTAACATGCTGCATGGAGTTGATCTGTATTACCTTACATCTGTGTTTGTGAGTGAAGCCTGCATTTCCACTGTATACACGTGTGCATGTGTGTGCAAGGGCAAGTGTGTGTGTGTGTGTGTGTCAGTAAAAAGGAGTTGACATTGGTCTTGCTGGGTGGTTTGCGTATCGTTTTCAGTTGACAGCTCTATGGGTGGTCTGCAGCGGCGGCTAAACGAAGAAACATTGTACGCACTCCCTCTCCTTTAAAACCTGACATCTGCTCGTGCCTCTCATGTGTTTAACTTTTAGGTTAAGCAAATGAACCAGCAAGATCAAGGGGAAAGGATACATCATCGATAAAAGAGGACAAACGCCCCCTCTGTTTCTGCCCCAGGACGGAGAAAAAAGACACCGAAGACAAATCTAGAACGTGAAAAAAGTCTAGCCTATGAATAGGAACAGAACCGGAATGTTTGCAAGAGACGGCTCACCTACGTAAGACAATGACTGGACAATTCTGACCCTTCTGGGCGAGCCGAGGGGAGTCCTATTTTAACACAGCCTGTCCGCCGCTCGCAGAAATGTCGCTGTCACTCAACGTGATGGGCAGCGGGCCAGGACATTTTCAATTTCAGGAACTGGAGGTAAAACAATAAACAAGAGCTGCTTGTTCCCGGATTCCTGACGGGAAAAAAAAAAAAAAGACCACAGACAACAGAGCCCATATACGACTCCCTCTGAGGGAAGAGTTCTGGCATCACATGCAATGTTTGAATTTTTGATTAAATTCTGATGGAATCACTGTGTACAACTGGAATTCAGATGTGGTGGAGGTCCTGTCTCAGGGCTCAACTTAACACTCAAAAATCTCTAAGTTCTGCCTTAGTTATTATTTACATTATTCCCAGAAACAGGAAAGTTTGCCATATTTTCAGTTTTTTGTTATTTTATACACTGTGCCTTATACAGCGTAGATTTAAATGGAACACACTGCTCACCAATAGGCACTTTTAGTTGTGTCATTCAATATTTTGAGCAACTCATACACTGTAATTACCTATTTACATTGATGTTTTTCATTTCTGTCTTGAGATTTTACCGCCACGTTTGAAATATGATGAACTTTCGATATTTATTGTATTATGACTTCGTTCTTGATGTTTTACAGCTTTTTTCAGTCATTTTAGAATCTTCTACAGCTCTGTTCATCATTTCTGACACCTCTAAAATGACCTAATTTGGTAAAATAATGGTTCTATATATTACCAACAAAGTTTGTCCGACTCATAGCAACAGGAACCTATTTGTTGCTATGTAGACCCATTTTGAAGTTCTTTAACCCCTCACCAAGCCATTGGTCTGCCAGTGGGCCCATCACTTCTACAACCTAAGAACAGCTCCATTTGTTTGCATTGAAGACCCTGTAGTTACTGAACAATAAGCCTTAGTATGGAATAAGCCCGGAATGTTATAGCATTAAAGAACCTTAAACAACAGGTTTTCCATTATAAGAACAATTCAACTATGCAATTATCCAGTCAAATGGTCTTTTGAGTATTAAAAGTTCTATATATAACCATTGCCTTTACTAGCCAAAGAACTCCAGAGGAGTGTATGAATCCTTTGGAAGATGAAGTTGCTCAAGACAAGTTGCTCTTATCTATAACCGCATTAGTGTAACGTTGTTAAAAATAAGTGATTCAACACTTTTTACCAGTGATTCCGTGCAGATATGTGTGTTCCCAGGAATTTCGGTCATGCTAATGTTAAGTCAAAGTTTAGCCAAGTTGAGTTAGATTATTAGTTACTGAATATGGCAAGTTTTTGTCAGTTAGTTCTAACTGAAGTTAAGTTACCAATTAAGTTAGTAGTTGTCACGATTGGCCCCTCCCGGTCCTGTCCATGTGTTCGTGTTTTGTGCTGGTCTAGTCCACGTGTTCTTTGTTTTGGTTTCCTAGTCCGGCCCCTTGTTTTGTGACTCCGCCCCTGATTGTCGCCACCGGTTTTCCGCCTGTCCCTTGTTATCCCTGTGTTTTATAAGCCCCGTGTTTGCCCTTTGTATCCGCTGGTCTTTGTGTTGTTTGGATGTTTGGTTGTGTTGGGTGTATTTTATTGTATTCTCATGGTGTTTGGTTCTTGTTTGAGGTTCTGTGTTAATTTTGTCATGACTGTCCCTCCTGCTCTCCGTATCGGCTATTTGAACCTGGACCGTTTTGACCATGACACTTGATTTGCCTTTAATAAAAGTCGCTTATCTCAGCGTATGCGTCCGGCTCCTCACTTCACATTACATTAGTTAAGTTATATCACTTTGTGAGACAGACTTATCAATAATCCTAAGAACTCCAAGCAAAAACTAGTTGGTATATTAACACTGGAATTACTTTGCACACACTGAAATTTGTTAAGAATACAATCAATGCTATATATATATATATATATATATATATATATATATATATATATATATATATCGCTGTTGTCAGAAGAAATCTTTGTATCTCCATTGTTGACATTTTTCAGTTTTTGACATAGTTTGAAAATACCTATTATCATTTACATTGTGTGGAAATTTCATAAAGATTGGACCAAAAGAAAGCATCCAAAATGATTTGGAAAGACGTCTGGTTCCATTGACTTGCATTAAAAGTAAAGTAGGTTTTTTCCTTCTCCTGTAAAGTTACCAAATTGGAGATACCAAGTTTTCCTCTGACAACAACGATATATATATATACCATTCTTTGCATTTTTCTATCAAAAGCTCCCAACATTACTCATTCTAAACTGCCGGTGTAGCTTGACAATGGAGTTTGTGAGCCCTCCAATGATTATTCAAATTGTTAATGGCTAAATTAATACAGTTTTACATTCCCTTTAGCTTGACCCCATGCAGTAAAAAAGTAGCAAAAGTTAATATTTATATTCAATAATTATCTATTCAGTAGTTCCTGAGTGGAACCATGTCATGTGATAAACCTCGAACCATGTGACAGTTTAATGTTAAAGCTAGCAGCTTTCTTGAATAGACATCTGGAAACTGAACATAGCCGGCCGCCAGATGAAACAGCATATTCTTTGTTTGGATGCTAGTTGGTGTTGTGTAGCAATGGAAGCTGCTCTGCTGATCACCAGCATGATTAGCATATCATGGATATTGCACAAAGACCTAGTATGTCCATGTTTTGTTTTCTTTTATGCTCTACACTGTGTTAAAATTCCATGATGAACAGCCCAAAAAATAGTTCAAAATGACTTGGAAAAAAATTAACTTTTAATCTTATTAACTTTTAATACAAGTTAATCTCCTGTGAAGTTACCATTTTGGAAAATCCAGACCAGTAATATAAGCTTCAGTTTGGTTAACTAGGACTTGAGTGAGAGGTTGTTCAAGGCTTGCCATCCAAGGTTCTCTCTAAAGTCTTTGCCATTACCAAATTCCAAAGGCATCAGTATTTTTGTCTCACTTTTGTCTTGTCCAGCTTCACATCCATAAAGATCCACAAAAAACGTCCTTACATTTGAAGATCTTCTTAAGCTCCTCCATCCTTGTTCCACCAAGTGCCAGCCTAGGTCGTATATCCTGACCGCTGGAGCCTTTGCTGGTAATGCAAGGC